>NC_139894.1:31687648-32287648 GCF_905171665.1 Trachurus trachurus
CCTATAAAATGAAACTACTATGAGCAAAAAAAAAAGAAAAAGTTTCAATTTTTACACAGAACCACAGACATACCGTAGTTCAGATTGTAGTGCACTGAAATGTGACAGCAGTAAATTGTCTTTGAATGTAGTCAGGTCAGTTACTGGCCAGTCATCCAATCAGAACAACTATATTTCAGTATTTTTTTTTTTTTTATTGATAAAACTTTACAACACTGTTTCATGGAATCAAGCTGCTACAGGCCGGACTCATGCTTATCATGGTTACAGTGGTGTATTGGACCTTCATAGCCACGGTAACAATAATAAAAGGTCACAATACATAATAATTTAACTATGTCGGATGCCCATTGATTTGATCTTAACAATAAAAACAGTTGTTTTCACATGACACTGCTCTCCTGTGTGATTTCCATTTGTTTTGTTGTTGACTCTCTCGAGTCTTCAGTCTTTTTTTTTTTTTACATCCACTATGTCACAGCACTTTTTCTTTTGCTCCTGCCATAATGACTATGACCACTAGATGTCGCCTAGCATCAAAATGTAACTGTAAGTAATAATAACCTGTTGCACAGACGACCCCGGGCTCATTTTTAACAGGACAGTCTAAGTCAACACCATACGTGGCCTTAACAGCCCAGGTGAAGCTGTTGCAGGAAAGTGAAATGAGCACGTATGCATTATAATGTGACTCCATCTTTTCATTTAAAAGCACTGGACTATTTATTTTACCACTTCTACTTCTATACTTATTTCTTCTTTTATAATCTAGACGATAGTTACATAGCCTTTAAGGAAAACATCATTTGAAACCATTTTTGCCTGAAATTGATTTCTGCGTTCTGTCCTCTCCATTGCTGAAGGCTTTAAATATACTACAAATAAAACAAGCCTGGGTGGGAAAAAAAAAAAAAAAGGTGGAATGCATCGGTGTACTTGACCTAATGTTCCTTTATCTCTGTTTGATTTTAATGCAATAACAATTCAGAGCAGACGTGCTTTGGGTCCTGAGAGGAAAACATTGTTGTTAACCTCAGATCTCAGTTGTTTATGTTTCTTAGCTCATTATCTAAAGCAGCCGGGTTTGTTTACATCGCAGTATTTTTTTCATTTTTTTTTTATTCTAGTACTGTTTATCCATGCAGAACATGGGAATATATTTTTTCCTGTTTTTTTTATGCACACACACTTATTATTTGGGGAATGGCCTTTTCATTTCGCGCCATTAAGCAGATCTTTGTCACAGCATTTGGCACCAAAATTGACATTGCGTGAAGTGACTGGCTGGGGGCTTTAAACGGCTCAACTTTGATGGACATAAGTGTCTTGGTTGGAGCCTGTGGCCACAATGATTTGATAGAATCATAAGTCTTTGAGTAGCATAAGAGCAACTAGAAGCAGATTAGATTTCCAGTTCATTCTAGACTGCAGGCCCTCGGCTAGCTGTGGGAAATCATTAAAGTAAATTAACTCTGCAATAGAAAAGTGCCTGGGACAGATTAGACGTCTGGGTTCCTCAGAAGATTGTTAGCAACCAATAACGTCCTCCTCAATTTATTGTCGATATTGAACAAGTGCTGATCTCTGTGGTTGGTGTCCTTTCTACTTAACTGTCTGCTTGTGTGATTTTCTTCTATTCTCACTTCATAAAGTTCCATCCTGTCTCCCTCCCAGCCTCCTGTCACTTCACTATATCCAATAAAAATCAAGGTGCAAGGTTTTAGCCAGTGAGCAGAGTCAATCTTATTTTTTCCATCTTATCATACCCACAGTGGATAGGAATTGATCATGATGCTTCTATTTACTTTATTTTATTTGTTTGATTTAAAGGGACAACGAGGAGTTTCTATTCGGTTATAAAAAAAAGTATCACGTTAATGTGGATGAATCTCCGCTACCCACACTTGTTAATGGGCCCATTTTCGATAAATATATCGTTCTGTCTCTATCGTTATTTTGTTATTATTAGTGGTGGCGGAGATGCTGGTCGAGCCGACCAGCGTTTTTTACTTTCGGTTTCACAACGAGTCATGAGAATAACGCCGCCAAATCGCCGTTTATGGTCGGAACTATGAAGGTATGTGAACCTCTTTGATCCTCTGACTTTAATTCTTGATGAATGAAAACATGAGTCTGTCTTGCGCCAGTCAAAAGAATTTTACGGTGCGCGCGGAGGCTCATAAATGTAGTGTGAAAACGCTTCGCTTTTCCAAAACTCCTCGTTGTCCCTTTAAGGTGAGATATATGTCTGAGTTATGTGACTTATATTCCACTGCTATGATGAAACGCTTTCAGTGCCAATATTTATGTCGATGCCAAAACAAGTTTATCACGAAATTTCAGTTTCAGTTTCAGAATGCTACCCTCACTGTTCTAGATTGTAAATGAAGATGGACATCACACATGGCAAGCATAGGTTCCCCCATCTATCACTTGCATTGCCCCACCTCATGACATCAATTAACCCCCACCTTTAATTTACAGTACAGGCAGCTAATTACGTGATAATGTCAAGAAATAGCCTAGAAATAACGGACAATGTGATAGTAATGTCATGTTTTCTATGAAGGCAAAACGCATGTGATTTTGGTGCTTTGAATTTTGAAAGACCAACATTTTTCTCCACCAAATCCTTGCAATTGTCTACTTTTACGCAATCAATCATTATTTCTTGGCTATATTTCTCGATATTACTATGAAATTGACTGTTATTTCAAGGCTATTTCTAGAAATTATGACGCAATTAGCGGCCTGCAAATTAAAGGATTACCAAGAGTTTTTTTTAAGATAAAAGTTGATCGCCTTGATACAATTCCAACAGATAAGTTACACACAGTGCTCGACCAGAGCTGGTTTTTGTACCAGGCAGTAAACATTATATTTTGCAGTTACAGTTGAGATGAGTGTCAGTGGGGATTGACTCAAAAGCTGGAGCCACAATCTGGTGGCCATTTGAACAAGTGCCGTTTTTGTCATGTGTATGCATGTTTGTTCCAACATATAATTCCAACTCTCACAGGATGTGTCTTTGCTGATTATGTTGATGTTCAGTCTGTGTAGTCACCTCCCAAAAAAATGATATGGATTTGATTAATTGAGACCGAGTCCATCTGTGCACTTATCTTCTGTTTTTAAAATTTTTTTAATCTGCGACCAGGTCATGGGGGCAGCGGGCTAAGGAAGGCTGACCATATGTTCCTCCTCTCAGCAACTTTTCAGCCAACTTGGATTTAATGTTTTAACTCACTGAGGTCATTTTAGCAGACACACAGCATGTGCACTGACCATTTGGCTCTCCGGTCGCACCTTCACCTGATCATATTTCCTTTAATTTATCATCCTCCAAAATTTAATTCAGCAGCTTCCTGGTTCCAAGAATCTCTCCTGTGTTTTCAGGATTGTTTATACAGTAATAAAAAATAATTTCTTATTTCCAGGGAGATGTGAGAAATACTGCTGTTAACTCTGTATACTTCTACATTTATATTTTTGTAAAAGCATACTAACCTACAAACCTGTTACTGAATCATGAAGAAGTTTCGCAGCGATGGGAGTAACCATAGCAACTTTCTCTCACACACACATCTCTCTAAGACCAGACGAAGCAGCACTTCTGTTAGAGCAGCTGCTGACTTTTCTCAGCAGCAAGAATGGGAAGAAATTACTTGTGATTTTTGTTTATTTCAAATTCTACTCACAGTGATCTGAATGACTCTGTGTGCTGTTTTTTCATTATCAGTTATGAATTTGGTTTTCATGCTCCAGAGCATTCTGTGTGATGCCGACAAGCCAGTCACAGTCAGGCCTGAAACCAACCAGGTGCCTCCTGAGAAAATAGATAGATAAAAGAAAAAAAAACTACAATAAAATCATTGCTAAAGTGAAATTTACTTTTAAATAAAATTGCCAAAAGAGAGAGAGAGAGAGAAAAAAAAATCCAAATTTAGTCGTCAGTTTGTCATAATGGGCTCTCAGGTACGGAGTAATTAGAAAAAGAGATTAATTCATTTCAGTGGAAGGCTGCAGCATACCAAAATGAAAAAAAAAAAAAAAAAGTGAGTGCACTGTATCTGACCTCTTAATCATATCTGAGCTGGTGCTCTGGAATGTAGCCTAGGCTCCTCGGGTGCAGGTCTTTTATCTGTTCCTAGGGCGCAGCTGTAAACTGGAGGCGACAGAGCGTTAGCAGGCAGAGCCCTGAAGCTACGCAATGAGCTGCCTGAGGAAATCAGGTCAGCGCAATCACTGACCTCTTTTACATCTCCTCTTTAAACATTTTTTTTATCAAAGAGATTTTTTTCCCTCTGAATTTACTGCATTTTTTCTATTAATTTTGACTGGCCCTCTGCTATACTGTTATTACTTATTATTTCTTTGCATAGTTATCCATTGGGAATGGTTTTGTATGATCTGCTTTTTATGAAGTGGTGTGAAGCTCCAGATTTTGAAAAGTGCTCCATTGAATAAAGATTATCAACATCATATAATTTCTCCGGGGTGTGTTGGAGCCTCTGTCAGCCATGACAGGATGGTGTCCATGAAGTTCCTTTCAACATAAAGAAGCAGCCACTGGCCTCTTATCTCCAACCAGATGTCTAAGGTTACATCCACACATATGATCAAAGCTAATTCCAGCTGCCTGTAGCCATGATCTCATTCCTTTGGTCTCCACCCAGATCTCAGGACCAATTGTGAGTTTGTGGCAAAAACTGTGGAGGTAAAGCTGTAAATATCAATGTATTTATATAACCATGAGATTATATTGAAAATTAAATACATGAATCCACCTCACACTGTCTGTGGCTGTGGCCTTCATCGTTTTAATTAATACATCTGTCCCCATTCACAGACCTTACACATATTTTAACATCGCAAATGCCAGCAGATGTTAAAAGAAGGTCAGGTTGTGTAAAAACCCAGTGCCCTTATCAGTCAGGTGCAACTCAGATACAAGACATGACATGTGCCTTGCTTCAGAAGACAGTCTTTCATCATGCTGACACTGTGCATTGATCTGCCTCCTCCCGAATGAGCTTCAACATTCATTATCCAAGCACAAGGACAATATGAGATGATGACATAAAACACCACTAGTAAAGGTCATCTACACTTCTTTCAAAAAGTGTTTATTGGTTGGAAAGATCTGAGGAGACACTCTACATGGGATGTTTTATTTATTCAGCGGTAGAAACAATCTACTTGAACTTCAAGTAAACTCTCTCTGCCACTCAGTCTGCTTTCAAGGTACAACCATGTTATACAAAATCATGCAATACTGACATCTATGTGGAATCTGGTCATTACCGCTGTATAAGTCATGATGTAGTGCCTAAACAATTTAAACTGAAGAGTAAACAAAGTGGTTCCCAACATACATGCTGGTGGTTATGTGGAGAGAGAGAAGCAAGCCATTCACACATCTTCTTTGAAACTCATCAACTTGACTCATATTGGAAAAGTGAACATAACATGATTAAAGACATTCTGGGATATGTATTATGTAATGAATGTAGAGTTACAGTATGTATGTACCTTGGAAGTTTGATTGATTATGTCCTGGACGGAGATAGTTATTTAACCAAAATATTATTGGTCAAAGAACCCGGTACAAGACTGAACCAACTCAGTGGCGAGAGATCATAAGAGAGATTTGCATCATGAAGACAATAAGCTACCAGCTTAGCAAGAATGACGGGAAAATGTTTTTGTGACTAAGTGGGAGAAATGGATGCTTTATGACACAGTGAAAGATGCCTAAGGATTTAGATTTATATTATCTATACTTTGATAGTGGATGTGGGTTTGGATGGTTTTGCTTTGTTTTTTGTTTTCTGTTCAGTAAATCCTATTTTTTACATTTAATTCTGGGACTGTGATGGAATACATAAATAAATATGTGTATATATTTGTTTGCATATAAAGAGCAACATTTCAAAAGATTTAAGTGTCAAAAAAGTGTTTTTTTTGGGGTCAGAGTGATTTTACCTTTGACCTTTGAAAACCAAAATGTTCATTTGGCTTTTTTTTCCCATATTTGTGTGTGTGTGTGTGTGTGTGTGTGTGTGTGTGTGTGTGTGTGTGTGTGTGTGTGTGTGTGTGTGTGTGTGTGTGTGTGTGTGTGTGTGTGTGTGTGTGTGTGTGTGTGTGTGTGTGTGTATATCTTGATCCTTGACCATCAAAATCTAATCATGTCATCCTTGAGTCCTGGTTTATGTTTGTGCCTTTACGCCTTTGGCTCTAACTGTCACTAGCACAAGGCATGAATATATTGTTGTTTATAGCTACAGCTCATCTGTAGAGAAAAACTGAGTGAGGGGAGACTTTTATTCAGGATTGTCCAGTTAAAATCTTCATCTTTGACATGCTTTGATTACCAAAGATTAATCACTGCCTCTCCAACACTGCAATAGGTTCAGCTGGTCCTGCATATAATATGACTATAACATCCTCCATTGGTATTAGTATATGTGTTTCACTGTCCTACACCAAACAAAAGGACAATTACCAGAGGTTTTTGGATTGTTTAAAATATGTATGAAAACAATGCTCATCCACAGTCAGAATGGATATTTCCTTATTTTTAGTCACACTTCTGTTTTCAATGATATGGGCTTTTTATTGTGTGACAAGATAATTAGTCCCACTGATGGAACCCAACCATGGCGTATATATAAGATGCATATGACATGGTTGGGTGGCAGGTTTTAATTAATGTTGATAGATCAGCCCACAGAGCAACAAATGCAAATGTGATGTAAATGTGTGAATGTGAAAACTGCGAAAGCAAACGATTTAAATAACTTAATAACCTGAGTCATCATGGAGATGAGTTAGCATCAGAGGAAATCCGGAAATCTCCCACCTCTGCTGCAGTGCACAGTAAACAGGCTGTGAGCTAATTAACTCTGGAGGTTATTTTGTACTAAAGATGGTTGTTTTATCATAATATCAGTGGTAGATGGCTATGTCAGGTCACATAGCCTGTGTTACACTGTCAGTGGTTGATGTCATTAGCAGCAGTGAATGTGTGTGTGTAGGAAATGTGAGGGTCTGGTTTACTGTCAGGGGTGAATTAAGGAGTAATTTGTTATATTTATAGGGATTTCCATTTTATTCCGAGAAAACCAAAAGGTATTGATATAATTATGGGATATCTAAAATAAGGCAGCGGTCATAAAATAACCATAAGCCAGTGCATAAAAAACCATGAGGAGAAATGAGAGAGATAAAAGCGCTTCAACTGCTTTTAATGCTCATCGATTTTTCCATTTTTTGTCTCACCTCATGAAGTTTGTTGTCCTTTTTTTTCCTACGTACGGGTATTTGGTTGAAGGTGTATTCATAAATAGAAGATAAGAAATACTAAACACAAACATACAGGCTGGGATAACTGATGTACTAACACAGTTTGCCCTATGTCTATGAGGCAGTGGACCAATGCCCTCACAAAAATAACATGTCATGTATTCATTATGCTGGGTCAAGTTTAAAAGGCAGCCTTTGAACTGAGCTGTATATGTGACAGAGGAAGATGCTGGCTGTAATTTCCAGGTGACCAGCCAGATACAGCTGGATTCATTTGGTCCTGTCAGATTTGCAAAGTCCAATCTGTGTTCTTCTCTGCACTTATAAACTTGTGAAACATCATCAGGTTTAGAGCAGACTGAGAGCAAACAACATACAGACCTCATGTGTCTCACCTGTGTGATTCCTCCACCTGTGCCTTGTTTCTTTTCATGTATCTAACCTCTGTATTTTTCCCTTGACTACTTTTGGATCATCTGCGTTGTTACCCTGTTTCCATGTCTGGTGTTTCCAAGTTTTCTTGTGTATTTCCCTGGTACCTTGTGAGTTTCAATAAATGATTCTGTTTTCACTGCACCATTCCTTTGTATAAGTCTGCATCAGTTCTCTACACAACCTGACACAGAGACTCTGAGACAGACACAGAAGTTGTTATTTCTTAAAGCAAGTTGGCCTGTGACCGGTTTACTTCCTGTTTACTAATTACTCATTTTGCTTTTGTGATAAAACCTCTATTCATTTGTTACTCTTGTTATTGCTCTCATGGGTTCTGCTGCCACAGGCCTATACTCTGCCTGACCAGAACATTATGATGACTAATGCTAACAAGCTAAAACAGAATGGCTCCGTATGAACCCATTGACTGCATTTCATCTCTCAAGAGTTGGAAAAAGTTGCTGTAAAGATCAGTGAAGTGATTCTGGAAAGTTATTAGTTTTTGTCAGTGAGCAGTTTCCTCATCAGCTCTTTTAGTCTTTGCACTAAGCTGAAGACATCATGAAGGTGCTCCTGTATTGAACAGAGGTGCAGACATGAAATTAATATTGATTTTTTTCTCCAACTCTGGCCGGAGCATGAAATAAACAAATTTTCTAAAAATGTGGGTGTGATCCTTTAAATAAGATTAAAAGAAGAGGAGAAGAGGTGAGAGAGAGATTTGACATTATGAGGAGTGAAGGAAAAAAAATAGAAAGGCAGAGATGTGGATAGATTAACAGGTCCATAGACAGGGAGAAAAAAAAAGAAAGGATTGTCAGTAATGGAAGAGAGTGATACCAGCAGAGAAGGTGTCCGTACTCTTCGCCTGAGAGAGTAATCGATTTCAGGCTCCCAGGCTCTTTAGTTGCCCCTCAGACTGGCATTGAAATAACTCCATGGTGCAGAGAGAAACAGATAAGAAAGAAAGAGAAGAGAGGAGAATTGTTACTGTATATAGACACAGAGAAGAAAAAGAAGATGTACCTGGAAAAAAAAAGGTGTAAGAAAAAAAACAGTAATGGAGAAATCTGGTGCAGAGAGACATCTCATTTATAAAAGGTACAGGAGACAAAGAGTGGCAAAGAGAGAGAGAGAAAAAAAACGAGACGAGTTCATTCAATATGAGAGATGGAAGAAAGTCTGTGCGTGCAGACTAATAGTTCCTGAAAGTCGCCCTCTTTTCAAAATCAATAAATCACTGCTCTCTAGTTTTTTGATATATCTACTCTGAGCTAATGTCAGCCAACAAGGCGGGTTTGGCAGGAAGTCTTTCCGTCTTTATGACACAAAAACAGATTGTTTCATAGCACAAATTCAAACGGTTCCTTCTTAGGTTGTTAAGTCATAACTTAATTCCACTGCAGTGCTTTGAGTTAACTGATTTGAATGCATGCTGGCTGTTATCGAGGCCAGTTATTGGCTCGTTGGGTGGACGCCAGCGAAGGGCAAGGGAGGACATGGAGAAGGATCTCCTCCGTAATAGGAGACAATGGGCTGTATGTGATACAAAGTTCATCCATTCATTCTCTACACCCACGTATCCTAGAGAAGACTGCAGGGGGGTTGTTGGAGCAAATCCCAGCTCGCATTGGTTGAGAGATAGCCTACACCTTGGACAGGTTGGTGGTTCATCACAGTCTGGAATACATTTCTCCAGGCTGAATGGAGGCAACCATGCATGGTCCAACTGTTTAGCCTCTGACTTTTTCATCTCTGGTTAGAGCCTGCCTCCCAACAGAAGGTGCATCAACTATTTAGCTTCTTTTTCACAGGTCCACCTCAGTTCATAAACTCTCCACGCAGGCTTCCTAAGGCTTGGTTTATTCCTGCCAAAGGAGAGTTCTTCCTCTACCTCTGTCAAGCAAATTGCTGGCTTGACCTTACCACGTAAAGTTCCTTGAGATAATGCGTATGATCCGCTGCTACGCAAATAAAATCGAATTGAATTGACTTGTCAAGGTTTCAAGAACAAGTGGTGCAGCACAAAAAACGAGGACACACGGTTACAAAAGATTAGAGGGCGGTAGCTGAGCTGGAGACACACAGGTGATGGGTGGACAGACCATGACAGAAGCCTGGAGAAGACACTGTATGGTCTACCTACCCCACACCCTCTCTGTCTAAGCTAACTGACAGCCCCCTCAGTATTAGAAGTCTCTATATGCCACCTTTTAACAATTTAAATGATTGAAAATATAATTTCTTCATGTTTTAATTAGTGGGGGAAATGCATATTGCTTAAAGATGTTCGATAATATCGGCCCAATATGTAATATCTGCTGCTAATTAATTATTGCTGCTGCTGCTTCAGACATACAATAATAGTCCACATGTTCTCACTACAGAAATAAACTGTTCATTTGTGGAATGCATCCAGTGGGGCATCGTAATAGAAGTAGGCATAATGTGTTAATTTCGACAGGAATTATTTTTTGGGGGGGAAAAAAGCCTGCATAGGTTGTTATCAAAATTGGAAATTAAGTGTTGGACAGCAAAGGGATATAGGATATCAGCAGAAATTTCAATATCCAACCTCTCTAATATTGCTGTGTTCAAAGAAACTCACACTACTTGTGTTGTATTCGTTTTCCTGCTCTTATGATGTGTATGATTTTAAGTATGTATGCCACCACTTGATGGGCAGTTGCAATTTCATTGTATTTTAAAGGCCTCTTAATCTTACAATTGAAGGGGACTATGCTGGAGACACGGTCGTTTACCGAGGTATCATTCAAAAAAAATGTTAAACTTATCTTCAGCACCACCTTCAACCCTGCAATCTAATGAAACATCCTCACATCCTGTCCTGTTTTGAAGTCCCTGTTCTTTATGTTTGACTTTTCCTTTTAAAAGTATTACTTTCTTTGATTGTTGATGTTTGTTTACCCGTTCCCTCCACTTGATTTGTTTTTTGATGTTTTCAATGCATTATGTAAAGCACTATCTGTGTGAGTGAAATGCACTATTCAAATTCTTGCCTTATCTTGTTTGACCATGTTAGAGGACAAGTGTTTGAGGACAACCTTGTGGGCATTCATGCTGCACCTGCTTTTCTTTTGTTTTGTTTTTTTCACAAAAAGTGATGGAAGTGTCTGTGTGAAGACTGAAGCAGTATTTGAACTCTCTTAGACTTAATGTCTTTACTTTTGTTCCATGGGACACCGAGCTGGATAATGCACAGAGATGCTGATAGCATTGTAACATTGAGGCTATGGTGTTTTTGGTTGTCTTGGCTCAGGATGTGGTCTAGTTTCCAAAAACCCTGTGCCCACAGAAGTATCCTACATCATCTCACAAACAGAATATGAAAGTAGCACCCATCAAAAACCTCCCTCATTAGGTGACTCTGATTAGAATTTCTCAGACTGCTGGGGAAAAGTTAAGGTTGAATAACGAAGGAATCGCACTCGGCCCTGAATGACCCCTGGCAGTGAATATCCAGGATTATTAACTTCTAACGGCTCCAGCACAGCTGCCTGCTCTATCTGTAGGTTTGTCTACTGTCATTTGATGAAAAATAACATGAACACAAAGTGGCTTTGAAACAACTAACATCAGAGCTTCATGTTTTCTTTAGGTGAGTTAGATTTCAATGGCAAAATGCATCACAATACATGTGAAAACAACCTCTCTGACTTAAAGTGAATCCAGCTAATTTCACATGGACATGTTTTATAATTTAGTGACTTAGCAACACATTGTGTGTCAGGGCTCAGGTACTAGTTACCTGCAGTTATTTCTTATTTCTGGATTCAGCAGCAAGCGTCACTGCTCACCATAAACTCATACAGATTTCAGATTCACATGGACCAATCTCAGAAAAAAAGTACAATACAGCCTACAAAGAATATGGTTTTTCCCATATCTCCTGTCCAGAAAGGAGAAAGACCTTGGTCATTTGTTCATGATTTATTTTTGAGTAGATCTTCATCCATCAAATATATTTCTGCTTTAAGTAGACTGCTGTACCACCATTATCCACTCATGATATTGTCAATTGATAGTAAAAAGTGCTGACAAGATAGACTGAAAATGGCTATACTTAACATCTGCTAATGTTGTATCACAGACACACAGGGCAAACTGAGTGTGTTGCCTGGACTATAAATGTGATGTGCTTATAAGAATTTTGATGGATTTCTTTTTGCTATTATTAACAATCCATTAGCGTTAAAGGAGTTCTTTGCTGCTACATAGGCAACACTGGGACGACCGGCTGTTTATATTCCAGTCAGAAAGAAACACTGCAAGTTGAGCATCAGACTTAATTGCTTTACCCCCCATGAGCTGTCTCCAGCAGTGGAGAGCACCACAACTTTCACCAAGGTCAATTCACAAGGTCATTATATATGAAGACCTCCAAAACTGACCAAACCGAAGCTTTGTTGCCATGCTAACACACACATTAGCATTGCAGTTGTTCGCACTCAAATTTACTTTGTGAATTTTGCTACTGCTAAATGGTTAATATTAGCATCAACGGCTGTTCCAATCTAGAAGAAATCTGAAGAGCTAAAGCCCCAGTATGTAACTTATTTGGCTTTTTATTAGCAAAAATCAAATATTGCTTTCATAAATACGTATTTCACTGAAGTTGAATCACACCCGCATACAAATGAAAGCTTTCTCGTACCTTAGAATGAGTTGTTACAAGTCGTTACAAATACATAAGTGGGCGACGCACTGTCGCACTGCCATATTGCATCGCCATTTTTTACGTTCAGTGGCAGCGTGACCGTAGGTAACCACGGAAACCCGGAGCTGTCGGCTCGGGGAGAAAGTTTTCCAGGTAGCGCCTGTTAAAACTGTCACCACTGATGTTGCATTCAGGTGCAGTCAGGCACCTGGCCTCACGTGGGTCAGGTAAACAATATGACATCACCATGACAACATATTGTCACGCCTGTATTGTTTTGCCTCGTGCTGGCGGACCACTTGTTTACATAGACGCTTGTTTATCCTGTTACATGCAGCGTCTGTTGTCTGTCTGACGTCTGCCAAATTTCACGTGAATGCAACATCAAGAATACATTCCAATATGCAACCGCACCACTAGATGGGGGGAATTCCTACATATAATACCTTTAAGGTGCGTTCACACCGGGCCTTTTGTTTTTTTCGCTAGGGACGAGTTTAGATATGAAATCAATGCGAACGCTCAGACAATAAATCGCTGGTGCTCCAAGCGACAGTGACAAAGCGACAGAGCAAAAATTATACAGAGAGACATGGCAGTGGACACCGACATCAAAACGAAAAGGCGAGTCTGTTGAATTGTACCAAATTGATGAGCGATTGCAGCTGAGCGATATAGCGATAGTAAAGGGGCGATACAAGCGACAATGAAAAAAATAAAAGGCCCAATGTGAACACTGTAATTTACTTGCTGCGCAAATGCGACCGCATCATGGCTGCCACACGTGACCTACATTCACGAGATGGATTATTGACATGACCGCTACAAGTGCTTGTGCGAATGAACACATTGACCAAATCAGACCAGACCGAACAGAGACAGAACAGTCATTAGTAATTTATGGCACACATAATTAACTGACCCTCAGACTCGTCACACTAGCTATTATGTTTGAACAACTAAAGGACTCGGCCCTCACTAGTTTTCATTCATTCTCAGAGTATCCGTCCAGGAGATCTTCTCTGACTGAACCAGTTTGTGCACTATCATCAGATAAAAGCCGTACAGTTTTCTTTCTGTAGTTTGGCTGACTCATGAAATAAATGTTGATGCAGCTGATAAAATCTAAAAAGTGAGAAGTGTGCTAACAGCATTTATTTATTCATAGGGGCCAATCTGGACAGTTACTCTATTTTATAAGGGTTTACTGCTGACTGATGAGCACTCTGGCCTAAATCCACACTGCATCACTCTATTCTGCTTTTGAGGTTCCTCTCTTTACTCTTCTGTTGTTATTGTGATGCATACAATTATATATACATCATTTTCCTCTTGCTGTGGATGTTCAACTTACTTATCATAAGCTTTTTTTTTGCCTTTTTTATAATATAATGTGAGGTTGTTGCTTAAAATTCATAAACCAACTGAGGAGATTGTAGAATAAAGATTACTTGTCTGAAGTCCAACCCCGGAGGCAGCTGTGAGATCTCGGCCGGCCTCTGCACTACAGTCAGGGGTGTAGCTGTGATTGCTTTTAAAACTTCCACGATATCGCCCCTCTTATATCTCTAACTGTGATGCATCTCGGTGCGTGTTACCTGCCTTACAAAAAGGAGACCACAGTGGGGTCGAACAGCTTTAAGTCACGGTTAAGATGCAAACACATGGGAAAGGAAAGGAAGGAGATTAATGCTGCCTGGTCAAAAGCCAGCTCAAGAAGGCTGTCAGGGTGAAGAGCCAGTTTCCCAACAATGACTCAGGCTCAGCATGGATGGCTGGCAGCCAATACAATCACAGGCTACTTGGAAAGGGCCTTCCTAGAATACCCCTCCCTTCTTTAAACTTGTCAACAATCACAAAGTCCTTCCACTGCCAGTATGGACTGGAGACACAAAGTGCAACACTACAGTAAGATAATTGAAATATGTACTTTTGGGACAGTAAAATCACTGTAAATGAAGAACATCATGAGAAGTTGAAACAATCAAATAATGTCCCTGGATAGTTCATTGGGAAACTATGATTTTCAGCAAAAAAAAAGAAAAAAGATTCATAGCACAGAGAATGTTATACTTTCAGTTTAGCAAACTGTAGACATTTCAGATTGCCTTGAAATGGTTATATATTGAAATATCCAAACACCCTTGACAAATCAGGCCAAGCCAGTCAAAGTCGAAGAAAAAAGTAAGCCAGGGATCAAACCACCAACCTTCTGGTTAGTGGAAAATCCACTCACCTCCAGAGCCAAAACCATCCAAACTGAAATGAATTTTTAAAATGTGTGCTGACAAGATTTCATCCTTGTATCCTCAAGGAAATATTTTCACATATTCACAATGTACAATTTCACAATGCACTAATACCACTGACAGCACTGAGCCAACTGTGACGATGATCCTTCCAAAACCTAATTCCAGATTGACCTGAAATTTCCTGTCCACACACTGAAATGAAGGCATCACACTGCTTGACACAGGGGACCATGGCTACCAACAGTCAATACCCAGTTCTTTTTTTAGTTAACCAAACATTATTCCCCAACGTATTGTAGGACAGGAGACGGATTGTTTGATCAAAGCTTATAGAAAAATTATAAGTGTCTAGGTGCTATATTCTACAGAGAAATGCAAACAGCTTAACAAGCAATCACGACTTGAGTAACTTTGTGATGTCACAAAGCGGTCACCGCTCAGCCATGACCCACCCCCACCTACTGTGCAACCATGCAGCACTCAGGTTTTTTGTTCACTCCTATATTTTGGTTTGATTGCTCAAATATCAGCCAATCAGAGGAGGTATTGACCTGCTCACTGACCTGTGACTATATCACTAGAGCTCTAGAGAGAAGCCTCGCAGAGGAAAAGTAAAACTACACTGACATGGTCTTTGGTACAAAAATAGGTTTTCTTATGGATCAACACAGGAAATGAGCTACAGATGTTACTGGTTCAAAATTGCGGGGTTTTTCCTGCACTGCAGGATCGCGTGATCGCGTGACTTTTCACCACAACTGTTTTCCTCTAGGTGGCAGCACCGTACTAAATACTGCTCAGACGTTTTGGGGACAATGCTGACAGCCTGATAGCCGCGATTAGGAGTGGCGCTGTTCATGATACAGAATACAAGAGGATGAAAGGAGAACTAGCTGCAGACAGTAAATAATATAGTAGCCTAGTTTTTCAATGACAAAATGTAACGACGGCAGCTACAGTAGACTATAGCCCACGTCTCACTCTCTTTTTTCGGTCATCTGTCTCGTCATCTCCAAAATGTGTTTTTAAAATGAGCCAACTACAGTACTGTGCAGTAGTGCCGCAGATTTCTCACTCCGCACCTTGTTTGAGAGTGCAGCTGGATGATTTCTTGTGAATGAACGGGTCTGTGTCACTTTGGGGCTGGGCGATAAAACATAGGATAAATAACTTTCCCTCGATAGAAGACGCGGCCGATACAAAGTCGTTTCATTCATCCATTTTTTGACAGACAACACAAACAGCCAGTGATAATGAGAGTGGTGACACCGTCAGCCATGCAGCCGGCCTGGACTTTTTATTTTTAATTATGAAGGATCATCTGCTCAAGGCAAAGATGATAGCATCAACAAAACACGGCGTAACACACGCGGCTGTATGGGACAGGCTTTTATTTAATTCAGAACAAACCGCTTAGCAAAAATGGAAAATATAGTCTATAATAATTAATTGATCTGTTGTTTGGCCACTGTTTGAAAATAACCCGAATTATGAGCAAATAATCTGATCCAGAACAGCAGTCATAATCAGACTTCTTCTAAATAAACCTAAACATTAAATAACTGGGTCAGGTCGGACCATGGGGTTATTTTTTCTCTTCTTCTTCACAGGAGAGACTCTGCCCTTTATACATGTGCGTTCAGATTAACAATAAGACAAGCCATGGTTGAGTTTATTGAGTTTTAGCTGCTCAATCTCATTGTTTCAAAGAAAAGGGATTGATTTTTATAACGAAATGAAACGAAAACAATATTATATTGATACATTGTTGTAAAAAAAATCCAAAAGAAACGAAAATGAACTAAAGAAAATAACTTTCACACACACACATTAAAACAGTGCGATTGGTTGAAAGCTGATAATTAGCCATGTGCTTATAAGCTGATTGGCCGAAACCAAGAACAAAGCCGCGTGAATGGCCAATCGCCATGTGTTAACATTTCCATATTCCGCACATTCTGTGACAAACTGTAAACTGTTTTCTTGTCTGTAACATTATCTATTGCACGTCTGTCCGTCCTGGGTGAGGGATCCCTCCTCTGTTGCTCACCCTGAGGTTTCTCCTGTTTTTCCCTGTTAAAAGGGTTTCCATGGAGTTTTTCCTCAGTCGATGTGAGGGTCTAAGTACCACATTAACATCTCTATTCATATAACGCCCATCGAAACAGCTGATTTACATGTCGGCCGTTAAGGCAAGGCAAGGCAAGGCAATTTTATTTGTATAGCCCGTTTTTACAAACAGTTTGTCTCAAAGGGCTTTACATGGCATCATAGCAACATCCTCTGTCCTTAGACCCTCACATCGACTGAGGAAAAACTCCATGGAAACCCTTTTAACAGGGAAAAACAGGAGAAACCTCAGGGTGAGCAACAGAGGAGGGATCCCTCACCCAGGACGGACAGACGTGCAATAGATGTTGTTACAGACAAGAAAACAGTTTACAGTTTGTCACAGAATGTGCGGAATATGGAAATGTTAACACATGGCGATTGGCCATTCACGCGGCTTTGTTCTTGGTTTCGGCCAATCAGCTTATAAGCACATGGCTAATTATCAACTTTCAACCAATCGCACTGTTTTAATGTGTGTGTGTGAAAGTTATTTTCTTTAGTTCATTTTCGTTTCTTTTGGATTTTTTTTTACAACAATGTATCAATATAATATTGTTTTCGTTTCATTTCGTTATAAAAATCAATCCCTTTTCTTTGAAACAATGAGATTGAGCAGCTAAAACTCAATAAACTCAACCATGGCTTGTCTTATTGTTAATCTGAACGCACATGTATAAAGGGCAGAGTCTCTCCTGTGAAGAAGAAGAGAAAAAATAACCCCATGGTCCGACCTGACCCAGTTATTTAATGTTTAGGTTTATTTAGAAGAAGTCTGATTATGACTGCTGTTCTGGATCAGATTATTTGCTCATAATTCGGGTTATTTTCAAACAGTGGCCAAACAACAGATCAATTAATTATTATAGACTATATTTTCCATTTTTGCTAAGCGGTTTGTTCTGAATTAAATAAAAGCCTGTCCCATACAGCCGCGTGTGTTACGCCGTGTTTTGTTGATGCTATCATCTTTGCCTTGCGCAGATGATCCTTCATAATTAAAAATAAAAAGTCCAGGCCGGCTGCATGGCTGACGGTGTCACTTTGTATCGGCCGCGTCTTCTATCGAGGGAAAGTTATTTATCCTATGTTTTATCGCCCAGCCCCAAAGTGACACAGACCCGTTCATTCACAAGAAATCATCCAGCTGCACTCTCAAACAAGGTGCGGAGTGAGAAATCTGCGGCACTACTGCACAGTACTGTAGTTGGCTCATTTTAAAAACACATTTTGGAGATGACGAGACAGATGACCGAAAAAAGAGAGTGAGACGTGGGCTATAGTCTACTGTAGCTGCCGTCGTTACATTTTGTCATTGAAAAACTAGGCTACTATATTATTTACTGTCTGCAGCTAGTTCTCCTTTCATCCTCTTGTATTCTGTATCATGAACAGCGCCACTCCTAATCGCGGCGATATGTGATACATAATCATCAAGTCATAAAGCAAGACAGGCTTTATCATATTACAATAGTTTCTGTGATTTAGGCAGTGTATACAGTAGTTAGTTCTAGTTTAATAGCCTAGAGTTTAAGCTGTGGATTACTGCACAGATCACTGAGTCATCCGCCTGTCGTCCTCCGTTCTCACAGATGCCACCTGGCGGTTGTTTTGGCACATTGAGGCTTTTCATTAAAACCTCTTGTCTCGCCAAAGAAAAAAAATGCATGAGTCTTGTGCCGTCTCGCGTGGACCACGCGTGAAGTCCGCAAATTTGAACCAGTAACATCTGTATAGGATTTTCAAACATGAAATTGGCACCAGTTAATGCTAATCCGAATCAGTGACTTTGGAGAAAACCAATGTATTTAATAGGTCTGAGGACATGATGTCTTCAACATGCATAATTCGCCATGAATTTCATAGTGTGGTTCTTATTTTTAAATACTGATGCTGATTTCAGAAACTTTATCATTGCCGATATTGTTCTATCTGATGATGGGGTTTAACATAAATTGGTGTCACTTTTTGGTCCAAGACTTCAATAGGTGGATTTAAAGTTACAAGCTGATTGATTTAGAATCACACCAATGTAAACAGTGCACTGGGCAAATCATTTATTCCTGAAAACATCAAATACACTAACTAATTGTGTTTATATGTTCATATGTAGCAGTGCAAAAAAAAGATAATAAAACTGCAAAAAAGAATAGCATAGAAACAGCAGAGCAAACTTACACATAAATACACACATAGAAATTCTACACACATGGTGGGAAAAAATTAAGTCTTGAATTTAAAGGGATGTTCCTCTGGAAAAAGAGAGAAATCAGCAGGCAGACCGTTCCCTTCTTTAGGTGCATAGATACTGAAAGCCATCTGACCAGAAAGTGCTTCAGGCAAATGGAGGATATTTCCACCTTGTGACCTGAGAGATCTGGTGGGATGGGATACTGACAGCATATCTGATATGTACTGAGTAGCCAGACCATGAAGTACTTTGTAAACCAGGAGGAGAATTTTAAACTGTCCTCTGTAACAACAGAAGGCTAAAGTTATGTGGTCTTATCTTTTTTGTCCTGGCTAGAACTCATGCTGAGTTTGAGATGATTATGAGCGTGTATTGTTTTGCTGGGACCCAGACACAGAATCAGGTCCAATTTCCAACCATCTTAAAAAATGAAATAATCACTAATCAAATAGAGGTCAATCTGGACACCTCAGTTTGATGCAGATAAAATCAATGACTCCAGAAACTATTAATCCAGGGTAGTTTTCTAGGGGAATGGTGGAAACATATGGCGGCACGCAGTGGTCACTTGGCAAGCAAGTCTGCCCAGTGTAGTGTTGCTTATAGAGGCCCTGGGAGCCTAATGCACTGTGATTAAGGAAAACACATATAAATACACAAAACACAAAGAGCTTCATTAAAAATTTCCATCAGTTCATCAGTATGCTGAAAATACAGCAAGGCCAAATGTGCCGCAACATGCACATGTTGGTAACTACATGGTAACACGTGGTAACGATCACATGTGTTACCATGTAGAACACATGTGTAAAACATGTTACCACATGTGGAAAATGGGTTCACATGGGTATTCACATGCGATTCACATAAAATTAGACCATAGATGTTTCCCATGTGCAAATAACATGATTCACATGTGCAAAATCTTTCACATGTGAATCACATGTGAAGTTTATGTGGTTTTTCTGCAAGGGTCATGGATTGTATGTTGGATTGACATGAACTGTCATCACTATCATGTGCAACAGGCAAAATCAGGACTAAACACAGTCAAACAGCCATGTTTTTGCCACCATCTGCTATACTGAGATATCTTCTATTTGTTGTAAATCCATACAGAGGGATATGTATTTACCCGACAGATGCCGCCACAGGGTGTTGTCATGTTGTCATTATGCTATCAAAGCTGTTCGGCTCCTCCTTCCGCTGGTTGGAGGAGTTTCTCCTTCTCATGTGTTCTGATGTGGTTCCTTTGTAATCACCCCCTCCAGGCTCGGAGGATGGACCCCTGAGGCGTTTGGGAAAAACTCCAAGTTGCTATAGACCTGGAGGCTTTCAGATGTGCAGGTATAAGTGTTTTCACACTTCCAGACACCGTCTGCACTCAAATCCGTCCAGTCACCAGACTATGATTGGATAAATGTCAAGACATGCTGATACTGCAGCTGAGCCGAGGCGAAGACATGTCAGTGCTTCAAATTGTTTTAACCTGAGAGGAACCTTTGTGCTTATCTCAGTTCTTCATGGTGCTCCAGTTCTTGAATGAACAGAGGTGAGGAGAAACAAGGGACTGGTGCAAAAATAACAGAAAGAGCTGGACAAACTGATAGTTACACACACATAGAAACTGATACATCATTACACTGTGTTTGAGTTTTTATAGAATTGCCCAACATAGTGTTGGGTCTGGTAAAAAGCGCTCACCAGATAGCATTTCAATTTTTATAGAATTGCCCAAAAGTGGTTATAGTAGCTACCGGGGACAAATAAACCCACTACAAAACACTCCCAGTGTTCAAATTTACATAAATACAGCAAGGTGAGGCGAAGCTTTGCACCGTCTGAATACACCTTTAAGAATTTCATGAAAACACCTCATGGAACTGCTTTATGCTTAAAGCAGAATTGCAGCTTTTGGGGTTTTTTGAACTAAAAGCTCATTATCTAAATGTAATATGTATTTTAAACACTAAAATATACATAAAGCAGAGCAGAGAGATAACAAGCCATGATTTCTGACCTAATGAGTATGTTGTTTTTGTCCTTTTTTTCTGCTTCTGTTGAGTGTTACCACAGCAGATCACCACATTTTGGCAAAGTTTTTTTTTTTTTTTTTAAGCCAAATGTCTGTATAACACAATTTAGATTCTGGGGATCAGGGGATAAAACTGCCAACTCAGAAATCAGCAGCCAACCCCCCATCAGATCTAGTCAAAAAGTACAATGGGCTGAAATACTGTAGTACTTGAACAGCTCTCAAGCCTTAACAGAGCTGTATGAATAGTGATCTGTTCTTCTTGTGGGAGATCAGAAATCTGAAATCAAACCAAACCCTTTTACAGTCATTACAATGCCACTTTAAAAGTTGATTATTTTACTATGTATTCATATGAAAAGATATTAAAGTACAGAGCATGTTTGCTTCGTCATTGATAATGAATTGAGCAAAAATCAAGAAAATTGCAGAGTTGGCCATAGTTGGTTGATGTAGTTTTAGGGTTTTGCAGTTGATCTTCCTGTTGCTGATCCCGTCATAATGTGGTCCCATAGGACAGAGGACAAATACCACAGTCCTTCAATTCACAGGAATATTCATACAGTAAATAATACTAACTATAACAGTTCAAATGGTCATAGCTTTTTTTGGTTTTGTGGATGTTTGGGAGTTAGGTGGTCCGTAGGTTTTGTTCTTTGCTCTGAAAATGTTAGATAAGGGTTAAGCCAGGGGTTCCCAACCTTTTTTGACTTGTGACCCATTTTTGACATCACAAATTTCTGGAAACCCCCAATCACATGCAGTCACGTAATCACAGCAATCAAGATGCACCAGCTAAGTATAGAATACAGTTGTTTAAGATTGTGTGTGGTGTTTTTAATCATAATTTTAAAGGCAAGGCAAGGCAGTTTTATTTGTATAGCCCATTTTTACAAACAGTTTGTCTCAAAGGGCTTTACATGGCATCATAACAACATCCTCTGCCCTTAGGCCCTCACATCGACTGAGGAAAAACTCAATTTTTTTTTATCAATTACTAGACATTTCAGGCGACCCCATTTGAATTCTAGGCGACCCCATGTGGGGTCCCGACCCCCAAGGTTGAAAAACACTGGTTTAAGCTAATTTCACACAAAAAAAGGTTGAATAATCTTTTGTGTTTCCATTGAGCACAACCATCAAATATTCAGAGTGTTGATGTAAATTTGGATTGGATGATCCGACTGGGTCGCTCCAACAGGTCTGAGGTCATTCTGTAGTAGATTGACTTTGTCGCTCTCCTGCTCCATCACACAGCTTCTACCCAGCTGGTGACAGAGGCAGCAAACTCATATCCAATCAGTTGCATTTGTATACAGTCAAATCATAGCAGACGTTTTCTTATACAGTATAGAACAAGACTTCTTGTCATATTATTTACAGACCCAACATTCCCCCATGAGAAAGGACATACACATTAAATCAAGTGATTAAATAAACAACAAATGCCTATCTGGAGCACTGGGCCAGTCAAACCAAAACCTAAACAAACTGAATATTGAAACCTTGCATCTCCTTAGCTGTGAGAGACACAGTCTGACCAGACTCACTGACCACAGTCTAACCACAGAGGGCCACACAACAGGTCCTGACTACCAACACAGTGGTCTCTACAGGACAGCTGAGACAGAGACAGAGATGCACTTACTCTGTAAATATGACCAATTTGATATCAAATTAGAATGCATTTATATAAGAGATATAATCCCAAATTTACAGAACTCACTGACAATGAAAAGCAGAGGAACCAACATGCCACAAAACAACATTAATGAATGTGACAAATATCTACATTGACAGATAATTATTTGCCATTATCTTGCCTGTTATATACAGTATCAGGGGCACACACACACAAACACATACACGCACACAGTTATGTCTCTGTGATTTCAGTGGATATGACATTGACTTAAATTGACATTCATGTCCTGGTGACTTACTCTATAATTTACCACACTACTTACCTAATGGGGACTTTTTACCTCCATGAAGGAGACAAGACCCCATAAAGTCACGGTACCCACAACATGAGACTACCTGCACCACACACACAAACACACACACTAAATAAGTGGTCTTATTTCCCCCCATTGTTTTCTTCTTCTTTATCTACTTATTTATTTTTATTTGACTTAATAAATAACTTTTTTAACATAATATATGTATATATATATTTTTTTTTTTTTTGGGGGGGGGGTTACTTTCACATTTCATTATTAAATTGTGTTATCCTTGACATGTTGTCAGTGTTGTTCACTTGACATTCATGGCAATAATGCAAAGTGAATTGAATTGACATTGAGAGACAGAGAAAGATGATTAGGGTTTGGTGTATAGCAACAAGCAAGTTTTTTTTTTCCTCAGTCAGACTATTTCCTTCCTGACCTGTGATGAGGGAGTGTTAAAGGTCACAGAGGGAGAAGAAGGAGTATTGTCCACAGTGTGTGGCCTGTGTTTGGACTTGTTTCCTCCTCCTCAATTCTCACCTTCAGTTCCTTTTGTAGCTACTACCCTTTTCCCTGTCACTCTCCTAAAAAGCTCTTTTATTCTGGTCCAAAAAGTCTTTCAGGTTTGTTGGTAATTATTAAGGAACCACTGAACTTCTCTGATGGGTAGTTTTGCCACCAGTCAATGGTGCAATATGTAGCACACCATCCCTCAATATCCTCCTCATGAAACTCACAGAAAAAAAAAGAAAAAAACATCCCAGTCTGTTGATCCGAGGCAGAAGAGATTGAAATTCTAGTAGTGACAGGCATTCAACAACCGTGTAAGAGGGAGAAGTATGAACCAGGATCTGATCTGATTAAACATCAGCTGTGTGTTGGAGAGAGATGTATGGTTGAAATCTCCGGATAAAAGAATGAATGTGTTTGGGCGTTTTGTTTGTAGTCTCACAATAACAGTGCACAACAGCACAATTACTACTGTCAATTTACTTTACTTCATTATGGATCCCAGTTAGCACTTGCCCAATGACATGCAGCTATTCATCCAGGGGTTCAACACACCCACAATACCATATCATACAACAAACAACAGTTCACCTACAGAAGTTAAGACTTAGATTTATTGTACAGGAAATAATAACTCAAAGTCAACATATTTTTCAGAATTTTACATTTCATAATGGAGAATAAATGGGTTAACACTTTTTTTTTAATAACAAATATGTAATTCAAAATAAAATTAGATACTATTTAGTCAAACACAAACCAATCAAAGTTAATGAAATAGTGGAAGATACTGTTTTACAGTGTTTTGAACCCATCTTCTGTACTGTCTTAAATACAGTTGCCCATTACTGTAAGTTGGATTTTTTTTTTTTCACATTGTCTCATGGAATGATTGTGACAATGTGGTTTATTCTTGGTAGATGAAGTGCATATCTATCTCAAAATTGTATTATGTATTTTATATTATGTAAACATATCACTCTTAACAATTAACCTTTAAAATAGGAATAAAAAAGAGAAATGTGTCTGAAAACATAATAATATCAAGGCTTAATCAGCATGCACATTCTCCTTTGGGTGGTGCAAACAAAATAATTCCAGCTTTATGGGAAACCATATATATCTCTGCAAATACCACAGTTTCATACTAACTGCTAAAGGAACATGTCCGTGCTGTATTCGTTCCCAAGCTCACGGGTTTACAGCATCTGTTATTAATAGGCTCAGTAACGTGACCACTCGCCTCGGTGTCCCTGTCCTCCTGGACCATCAGGAATTTGCTAATGTCATAGTGGTACAGTTGTGGATACAGTCACATCTCTGTGAGAAAAATGAGGCTGCTCTCTGGATACACGTCCTGGGTCTCGGGGAAGGTCTCCAGTGCCTCCAATCTCGTTGGCCAAGGAGCCAACATTCCCCATGGTAACACAATGTAGGGCTGATTTAGAAGATCTCATCCATGCTCTCTCTCTGCCCCCTGATTCTCATTACTGTGTCTCGAGCTCCCCGGCGTCTCTACTGCAATGATTCTGCCAGAATATTGTGTGCGAGCTTATAGCCGACACCGCCGGGTCAAGCAAATCCTATCGTGAGTAAACAACATCCAGCTGTACCTCAGCATGGGTTCATCCAATACCAGGCATATTAAAGGTCCAATAGTGATGAAAGTGGGACCTCTGTGTGTTTTTGATTATACAGATCTGCTGTAGGATTTATGAAAGTATCAAATACACACAGCCTGTATTTAGACACTGAGCCTTAATATGAGCCGTCAAGACTTAATTGTAATGTTGTGATGTGACAACGAAGCAGTCAGCATTCTAAAATCAGTTTTATTTTTTATTTGATCATTCTCAACTGATGTTGCAGGAGTAGCATACAATTAGGTATATCAAAAAAAAATAAATCAAGAAATATACACCCCTTACTTTTGGTATAATTAGTGTATCTCACAGCCTGGAGTGATGTACTGCTTTTATAAAACGGTTGGCAATAATGAAAGTATGACATAAGAATACACAAACAATCTGCAGTTGTATTTATTTGAGCAGAAACAAAATAATTGCACCGTGAGGACAACAAGAAAAAACACAGGGACTACATTGTTTGTTGTTGTAAGCGCTTTGGCTATTCTAACTTTAGCTTTGCTAAGATTTACATTTTATTCACATCAATTCCAATGTCTCCATGGATTGTGCATCCACTAAAAAACGGTGTCACATCAGGTACTGTACGCTACTTGTACTCGTATGTGGAGCGTGTGTGTATGTGTGTATGTTAAGGACCAATCAGATGGCTTGAATTAACCTTTTTATACATTTATTTTTAACACTTTGAATAGAACCCAAGGAAAGTGTACAATACTGGATATTTAAGGGAGAGATGTCATCAACTCTATTAACAAATACCTTAAAACAGCTTCCATGATTAAAAAAGACAATAAAAAGTGACACATAGATGACGTTTTCACCATATTTTAAAACAAAAATGAGATGATCTCAAAGGGTTTACTTAGTTTTGCTTGCAATTGTGACTCGGTTTGGTTCAGGCCTGTGGCTGAACCTTAGAAATCCTTCTTCTCCACCTCTTTGCACTCAACAAGGACTGTGGATTTAATCCCACATTTACCGGTGGAACTCCAAGGGGAAAGAAAGGGGAACAAGGCGGAACAATTACATTAACAAGAAGGTGTTTCACTTGTCACTATTGCTTATTAGCAACTGTTACCATGCCAACGCGCTTATCCAAGATGCTCAACATGCTACAAGTGCTGAACATCAGCAAATCAATGCAACCATATTAGCATACCGACTTAGCTCAAGGCACTGGTGTGATTAATTAGACACCCATATTCACATTCTATATGTATATTCCCTTAGATGTCACGTGTGGTTTGTGAGATGAGTCTTTGCTGCTGCTGCTGCTGTGTCTGATGTGTGCAAATAGTGGGAAAACACTACTTGCATTATTTGGTGCTGCCACTGTTGGTTCTTTGAAGAAGTGCCAAAGCCAAAGCCACAGGATATTGCTCTTACTAACCAAGTCTCTTTTTATTTCCCAGGCTATTATCAAAGTGCTTGAGAAAGTGTCTCATTTAAGTGGATTTTATTCCTCCATGATGGTCTGGTGGCTTGTTTACCTCCTCTTTATGTCCCGAGCCTGTGATGCAGTAGGCGGCTGGAGGCGGAGAATATCACGGTCATAGTTGGAGGCACCTGGCCTCGGCGCTCCCCTCGCTATAAATCTCCGGCCCTTCATTCGGTGTGAATGGAGCTCCTCTCTCTCCTGCGCGTCTTTGTTTGATTTAAGCCATCCATCATGATTGTCTCGCACCGCACGCCTCACTCATCCACAGACAAACCCCCACTAGTGACTAAACCGCCTGACCCCACCTCATTCTAGCTCTCATTTTCTTTGTGTTAAGCCGTGATGCTTTTTCTTAGAATAAATTAGTTATTTATTTCCCTGCAGTCAGTGGTCTTTTCTTTTGCTGAGCTGCTGTGTTCTCCCTCATTCTCTGCAGGTAAACACCTGTTTTATCACTGGTTAAAAAACAAATAGTGGGAACATACTGCACACAGATCTTTAGTTTATTTCAGAGCAATGTGTTTTGCTTGTGGCTTCTTCAGGCTCATGCTGAGACCAGGAAGTCAAGGGATTTTTAAAGGAAACAGTAGGCTATTCAGTCAATTTACATTAGTAATTGGAAAAGGTGAAACAATATTTAAAGCCCCTCGTACTGGCGGACCACTTGTTTACATAGAGGCTTGTTTATCCTGTTACATGCAGCGTCTGTTGTCTGTCTAACGTCTGCCCGATTTCACGTGAATGCAACATCAAGAATACGTTCCGATGTGCAACCACACCGCTAGATGGGGGTAATTCCTACATATTATACCTTTAACAAACAAACATCAATGGCTGAGGAGTACCATTATACCATATAGAAATAGACAAAACCCATACTGTATATTTAAATGCATTCAGCAGCTTTACAAAAAATTCAAGTACAGGTTCACCTTCAGTGATTCACTTAAAGAAAGACAACAATACAACAATATCATACAAACAGGTCATGCGAATAGGAAATCTCATCCATCATAACCTGTTTTATCACCTTCCTATGAAAAACAATGTATTATCTCATCCAAATGATCTCAAATACAAATCCCCACTCTCTGGTCCCACTTTTTCTTTTTCTCTGCCTCCCAAACTTCGATCACTTTCTCTGACATGTGCCCGCCCGCCTGCCCGCTCCCTCCTCCCGCTCTAAACACCCACTCTCATATTCAGCTGCTGTATACAGTAACCTTTTGCATTCAGCTCTTGTATCGCAGCTTTGTAATGTCCGTTGGTATTCAGCGCTCATCGCTTTAGTCTGTCTCTCTGAAGCTTAAGTTCGTCTTTCTACTCTATTGCCCGGTCTGTTTACAAAGGGGGAGGCGTAGCATATGTTTTCATCTCGAGGCAGGACAAATTAAGTCCTATCTGGCCCGGCCACTCTTGCAGCAAAATGCCAACAAGGTGTGTGTGTGTGTGTGTGTGTGTGTAAAAGATGGTGTGAAAATATACTCTACAGCAGGGGACATGTGTGTGAATGAGAAGAGAGGTAATATGAGTGTAAGGGAGGGTTTAAATGCGACATTAAAAGGTGTGTGCGGAGGTATGTGCATGTGTGTGTGTTTGTTGAACAGCAGGGTTCGTTGCTTTAATAGACCCCGGTAGTGAATTAAACAGTTGGATGCTGTGTGTTGTTTACGTATGCGGACTGAACTGCTGCAGGTCAGCAACCCGAGGCTCGCCTCTAAATGATGATGTGAAATAAAGATTTTTCCTTTTTTTTTTGTTTCCCCTCGTCTCACTATAAGACAAACAAACTTTTTAGTCGGAGTTATAAAATGCGAATCGAACAGAGAGATTAAAGTTCTCGCGTTTGGCTCAGATTGGCGCAGGAAACAGACACGGTGGCAGTGGAGTGAAATCTTTTATTTATTTACCCCCCCCCCCCCCCCCCCGCTGCTCATGAATTCTGTTGCAGTGTGCACACAATAAGAACCACTGCAGGGAGGTGATGATGGCTTTGGTTTTAAATTTAAAAAAAAAAGTAATAGTAAGAAAGCAGCTTGCAATGCAGTTTCCTGCTTTGAATTGGGATGTAAAATACAGTGTGAATGAAGTTGGGCTTTTTTTGAATTAAGGGTACAATCATGTTATGCAAAGTGCCGTAAAACTGGGCCACAGAGCGAAGCGTTAGAATTACTAAGCAAAACGTTTCACGGGGGCAACAGCAAACTGCTTTTTTGTTGTTTTTTTATAATTCAAAAGACATTTTCCTGTTCAGGAAAAAGTTTTAGGGGGGATTATGCACAACGATTGACAATCAAACCCTGTCACACAAAACGTGCATGCAGCAAATTCCACAAACACATGCCGAAATAGCTGTGGTCTGACCCACTGTGTTACAGGGATAATTCAACATTTTGGTAAATTGGCCCATTGCCATAATCCCTTTAGTTTTAGGAGTAGGTTCGTTAACTTTAATTGTCGGTGCAAGCTATTTTTAGAATGGTGGAGCAGAGCCGTGAGCTGGGATTTCTTGGTTTCCCTCATCAAACTCATCAACTACACAATCCAACAATTCCAAACGCTCTCGTGGACAAGTTGTGACCTGCACATTCACCACGCTATGAGATAATAGCGGAACGTTACGAGACGTTTTGGACTACTACTGTAACTCCCTCCTTTTTGGTCTGTTTGACAAGTCCACCCATAAACCACAACTGGTCCAAAACTCATATTACACCTGTATTATGTCCTCCAGCAGCTCCACTGGCTTCCGATCAACTATCGAACCACCTATAATATCCTACTCCTCACCTTCGAGGCCACCAACAACCTCACCCCTCAATATCTTACTGAGCTCCTTCATACTAACACCCATACTCTCAGGTCCTCCTCTTCCTGCATTCTATTCACCCTCCCACCTTTTCGCTTGTCCACTATGGGGTCGAGAGCTTTCAGCCGCTCGGCCCCCCGCCTCTGGAACTCTCTGCCATGAGACATCAGACACTCAGACCCAATTATCTCCTTCAAATCCCGTTTAAAAACTCACCTCTTCAGACTGGCCTATGCACTTTAAAACTTGGACTTCACTGCCGCACAGTTGCACTTTGATATTGTTTAATCTATCTAATTGTTATGTTTACACTTTTGTTCACTCATTTTCTTCTGTTCTGTATGGTGACCTTGAGTGTCGTGAAAGGCGCCTTATAAATACAAACTATTCACACAACATTCACGCAATTAAATACATATGAATACACACAATAGGATATTAAACACACATCTAATGTATAAAAGAGAACACAATGTTGGTGCATCAGTTGCATTTAAAACCTTTATTGCAGTAGTTTTTAACAAAGCATTATTTATTTGAGTGTAATAATCAGAGCATTAACAGTAATCACTCAAAACCAGCAGGAGGAAGAGTGAGAGATAGTGTGCAGCTCTCCCTCTCTCTCTCCCTCAAGCGTGAAAAGCAACTAGGCTAAAGACTTGACGTGTTCTGTCTGACCGTCTATCGATCCCCTCCACTCTGTTTAATCACAGCACGGCACCCACACACACACACACACAGAGCTCCACTCCACACACTTCCTTCACCGCACGACCTGAGTGACTCTCATTAAAATGTATCCAAACAAGTGATTTAAAGGGATAATTCAACATTTAGGCAAATTGGCCCATTGCCATAATCCTATAGCTTTAGGAGTAGGTGCATTACCTTTAATTGTCGGTGCAAGCTATTTTTAGAACGGCGGAGCAGAGCCGGGAGCTGCTCAGAGCTACAGTACGAAGGCTAATGGGATTTCTTTGTTTCCCTCACCAAAGTCATCAAATACACAATCCAACAAATCCAAAACGGTCTGGTGGACAAGTTGTGACCTGCACATTCACCACGCTATGAGATAATAATGGAACGTTACCAGACAGAGTTGTTTTCAAGGAAAACCAAGAAATCTCATTAGCTTCCGTAGCGTAGCTCTGAGCAGCTTGCTCCACCGTTCTAAAAATAGCTTGCACCGACAATGAAGGGTAATGAACCTACTGTTAACACTATAGGGATTATGGCAATGGGCCAATTTGCCAAAATGTTGAGCTATCCCTTTAAGTTTCATTTCAATGACAAATGAAACAATAACAGAACAGATGAGATATTATACAAAGCTTATTTCTCATTACGAGTTGCCAGATCCAGTCAAAGAGGTGTCCTAACCCGGTCTGGAAGGTTCCAGATCCTGTTTAAGCCTCGTAACATGTTCTTCTAACAAATACAGCACTCAAAAGAGGATGCTGTGAGGAGGCCACTCAGGTTTTCTGGTGCTCATGTGTGGAACATGTGCAGTGACACCTGGGAACCTTTTTTGATGACTATCTTAAAGTCAGTGTGAACACTGAATCTATTGTGAAGGGGGGTGGGGGAAGCTCAACTCCACTCAGATTGAAGGAAAGAGTTGCTGAAGAATCATTCAATGGTAATTCCTTCATACTGACATGCTGTAGAAACCGAAGGCATGGATGACCTTGTGTACATTTGTCAATACAAGAAATTATAGAAGCTCATAAAAACACATAAGTATTGAAAAACTATAACTTAGAATATTGTTTGATCAGTTCTTGAGTGTGGACCTGAAGAGATCCATTCTATCAACTTATGCTGGGTGGACAGCACAGTTCACGCCTGCGTCAATATTTAGCCAGTCCCTGACCAACTATGTAACACCAGTGTTAGAAAAGTATATTTGAAAAAAAAGAAAAGAAAAAAACTTGCAGTTCTTGAACTCTACAGTTTACACTCATAGCTGTGGGCTCTTCTGAAAGGAAACTCATTGTGGTTTACAATCAGGAGGTCAGGCTAAGTGACACTGAACAAAGCTTACAGAAGCAAGTAGAAACCGTGTGAACCGTTGGTGCGTGTGGTAAATCTAAAATCACAACGAAGCCACAGCCATGAGGGAGAACAAACAGAGTTCAGGGTTGGTGAAGAAAGAAGAGTTCTGCATTGTTTCTCCGAGGCCATTTTCAGACAAACAGAGGAAGGGCTGTTTGGAGACTCCAAAACGACACTTAGTAGCCAAGTTATAGGCCTTTAGTCCTGTGAAATGACACAAATCAACAAAACTTCTTTGGTGGAAGAATGTAGTAAACAGAAAAACGCCCAACATAGCAATATTACAGCTACCATAAAATGTAATTAGGCCTCAGGTGGCATTCATCCTCAAAAGTGCTGCAAGTGTTGAAACAGTGGATTCCTCTCCCTGTCCCCCCACCCTCACCCTGTGTGCTCCTTCTTTTACCTCCTCTGGATTTAAAGTGTGAAAACCAGGAGCAGGTGAAGCTGGGATGCTTTTATGGAGACCACCGACTCCCATAAAATGTTGATGGGATTCTTCACAGGACATATATAAAGGCTGTCCGACTGTCAAAACTTTGACTTATCTATCAGAAAGCACACCGAACAGGATCAAATCCCTTTTTCAAACAACTCCTTTATGGGCCTAGGGAATTTAAGACTACCGCTTCAAATCTTTCTCAAGGGGGTGAGATTTGAGAAATGGACTTTTCCTTGGACCATCTCACCCATCTTACCCAGCAACCCACTGGCCACTAGGTCTCTCTACATGCTGTAGAAACTCCTGCTTTGTTGATTAATTATGGTGTTCTCGATGGTGGGTTTGTGGATTTTCAAAAAATAGGTATTTAGCACGCACATCCCAAAAAAGTGTAAAGCTGGGTGCTAGACCAGAGGGTTTGTGGATTTTCAACATGAAACACCATATATGAGGGGCACACAACCTGTAAGTATTTGGTTGGTTAAAATGAATGGTTCAAATATAGTGGAATACATGACAACCTAAAGGTCATAGCTACAACTTTTTCATCAAAATGAAGAATTTTTCAAAAAGAATTTAATTTTTTTTTTTTATATATAAATAATTGTTTTATACATTTTTACAGGTCCAAAATATATAAATTACATCTGGTTACGTTGGTGACATCGGCATGAAATGATCTATTTGCCAACAGCATTAGTACGTTGATGTCACATGAGGCGGAGCTCAGGGGCCAGGTCTTGATAGCTCTGTGGAGAAATGGCATTAGCTAATGCTAATGCTAATGGTCGTCAGCCGGTACTGTAACGTTTCCAGTGCAGGTGTGATGCTGCGGGTTTGTCTGCAGGTGAGTTAGTGTGAAATGATTCAGATGTGTTTCCAGTCCGCTGTCAACCCCGGAGCCGCTGCTTGTTAAATACGGTTAGCGTTAGCTTAGCTTTAGCTACTAGCTGCTCCCAATAGGCGTACCTGGCAACCAGTACAATTGAAGGTTGGAGCGAGAGTGGGCGAGTGTGAGTGCGACACTTACTGGGCGGGAGGAATTAAAACTTTTGGCTAACACCTTTTAAAAACAAAACAAAATGATATTTTTTTAATTTTCCTATGTAGGGACTGTGGTATCTTGATGGTTAATGATAAATGATGTACAGTTTTGTTTGAGTTAAGAACTCCCTCACACAGGCATCTATAAAATACTGCAAGTCATTTCATATGTGTATGTGTCGTTATGTATTATGTTACTATCACTTTTGCTGTTATTATTTAAAATATTAGATAAAAACAGTCTTCATTGTAGCTGTAAACACAGTCAAACTTCATTTATCAGTGCTATAGTAATTTCCTGTGACACTGTGGGTTGCCAAGTTGTTCTCCATTTACCATATTGCCGCAGCAGGAGGTGGGAAGCGTGTACAGTGGCATACATTTACATATTTGATTAAGTAAAGTGTATGTGATGGTGTGTGAATCATTGCATACTGCAGATCTAACAACATCATACACAGTGTTGGATTTATTTGTAATGGAATCTCATATAAATCAAACTTGTATGATTTAGCTTGGAATTATTATTATCATCATTATTATTGTTGTAATATCACTTTCATTTTCCTAGCTCAATTTGAGAGCGATACATTTTTACTAAGGCTTTATCAAAGATACATAGGTTTAATGGATTAAAGATGTAGAATATATATGATGAAGTTGTTAACATAAGAGGAAGTGTTTCAATTTTTAGTGGTAAGTGAAATATTCAGAGGTAGCCACTCAATAATGAAGCAACCTCAACAATTGTGATGCCTTCCATATGTTCTCAGCCTTATATATCACAGTAGCAGCACAATAAAGAATACCTGTGCTGGTATTGATATCTGTGGTCCTGGCTCTGGTTTTGCATGGTACAGTACAGTATCAGATCGAAATCAAATCTACTGGTGCGGTACGAGCACAGCTTCCTGCCAACAGTGCTACTGTGCAATGGGTCATATTTTATGGATAGATAGAAGATTGCGGTTGTGTGACTGTGCATTTGTCAGTAATGACCTAAAATTACAATGATTAATGGCTGTCAGAAATCTCAGTGTATAGCGTTCACAACGGAGCGCTAAACTACTGTGTGTTTATTGCATTGGGATGGTTGAATGGGCACACGAGGGAGTGATTTCTAACACAGCCACCGTCTCTTTTCAAGTCTGCCTTAAAACAGAATACAGAAATACATCCTAACATTAAGCCAGAGCTGTTGTGAGGGTTCAGCACTCTAGACAAATGACTATTTTCCAAACTTATAGTCTGTCTCTAGAAACCGAAGACTTAAACAGTTTCCTTGGTAAAGATTTGCTGCTGGGACACAACGCTGGGGTTGTGTCAGGATACAGTGGATACAATCAGTATCAATCATTGAAATTCAGTGATTGTGACTTTTAAAGTAGCTATGTGTGTGTTTTCTCTGCTGACTAACCCAGTTTCCTGCCAGGAGCAGGTAGCAGTGATTCATCCATACTTGTATTTAAGACAAGAGGTTATATGGCACGATCCCAATGTCCACTCTCAAAGCCTTTGAGGTGTGTTCCCCATAAGATCAGCTGTTATACCATCAGGGGCTTGAGGGCTCTCCAGCAGACAGGTTACACAGTAAGGCTGTACCCAAACCCAAATATGTTATTCGGAAGTACACAAATAATGCTTTGATCCAGAATGTTTTTTCTGTCCAAAGTTCCTCCTCATTATTCAGGATCTTTTTTCTAAAGAAATAGAAACGTTTGGATGTATGTTTTGAGCATGATCATGTACGGGACACTGTCACAGTTGGGTTTTGGTGAAGAGAGCCCTCAGGCTCAGTCCCTATGTTATCACAGAGGAGCAACAGCACCAGGTGACTCTGGTTCACACTCCAACACAGTAGGTGGCGCTAATGCACCGTAACGGGAAAAGAAGCGGCTATAAAATGGTGGATTCATTTTTTTTGAATGTCACAACCCCAAAAAACGCCTTATTTCACTACCAGAATTTGATCCATTCAGTCCGATTACGTTTGGAAAGTCTAGAAGAGCTGGGGAAAGAGGCTTCATTCCGTGGCCGCAGGCGGCGGTGAAACGATACGCGTTTCTCGAGACATTAAACACGGCCGGGGCGGACTCGTTCTTGGTCTCGCTGACCCCCGTCATGTCGGTCGTCCGCCCTCTCTGATCCGCCGCAAGTTGCAAGAGCCCCGCTCCTCTCCCACACTTCAGCACCTGTGTTGGTTCGCACCACCGTCCATTTTTTTTTTTTGAGGGAATGAAGTAGATGATGCAACGTAGCCTATAGCCTACCTAATACGTATATGAGTAATCAGAGAATAGGTTGTTTACGCTACTTTTAAAAGGAGTAACAAGTCATTTAAAACAAGGAGCGAGCCGAGCCGACACTGTGCAGCCCAGGTGCTGAAGTGTGGATGAGAGGAGTGGACAGACCGGGCAGGAGCAACCAGCTGAGAGGCGTCTCGTCGGTCCTCGGCCGTCTTTAATGTCTCGAGACACCCGCTATATTTGCATAGAATATTTTTTGGCAACCAGAAAAACAATGTTTGACCCGGCGGTTAATTGGGACTCGGCCATTATTTGAAGTTTTACGGGTGCACTGGCTGTACACCCCTATTACACTGTACAGTACACACTTTATAGATGTCTGCATTTTTTCAGACTTTGCCTGAGTGAATTACCCAAAGTTCATAGCACAGTGACATCCATCACCGGTTGGTTATCAGAAATGCCTGGATGTGATACGACTGTCGATCTGCCACAAAGAGGAAAACGTGTGTAACCATCTGTCCTGTGATGATAATTCAAAATCTGTTTTCATCAGGTGTGATAACAGGTAATAATGTAACATTGTTCAGGTTACAGACAGACAGGAAGTGAAGGGATGAAAAAAAAAAGTTTAATCAGATATCCCAAACCCAAAATAGTATGGGACATGTTATTGACGATCGCCAAAGCTAACTGGTTAGCATTTGGTAGAAAACGTGATCTTGACTAGAGTTAACATTAGTGGTGTTATAGCTGAGTAAATGAATGAGGTCTAACAGCTGTTAATGCTGGCCATGTGGCAACAGCCAACCTCACAAATACCATCTTTAAAGTTTAGCATTCAATTTGACTTTAAAATATGACAATGGACAATCTGCATTTTCAGGCTTTTTGGTTGTTTTAACACTTGATACCATCCTGCAGGTAAGCAGAAATGACTCAAAACAATGTTTTTTAAATAGTTTTTTTTAAATAATAGACACATCAACTTCATGATAAAAGATAAATCAAACCTTGTGTCCATTCTGTCTCTGATTCTCACTCTACAGCCCAAACAAATGCAGTCCCTCCCCTTCTTTCTTCTTACCGAGGCTATTAATTTTAATATGATTGGAAATTTCCCCCCCTAAAAAACTCCAGGGACTCTGAAGACCGGTCACGCAAGAACAAGAGATGAAACATCAACTGATTTCAACACTCCCCGGCACTTGAACACCAAAAGCGCTGTCAGAGCTCATAAGGCCCAAAATATCCGACTCCACAGCCATCCCCATCTTTTTCTATTTTTTTTTCTTTCAAAATCAGGATCAAAAGCAATCAAGTCGTCCTCCCTCCCAGCCCGCGCCGAACCCTCCCTCTCTAAATTGTATTTCAAGTGAGTTCAATTACTGTCAAAACAAGTGGGGAGCTCTGATGAAATGTTAGGTAAGACCTGGCGAAAGATGTAAGAGGCATGATTATTTCCAACATCTGCCAGACACTTTGAAAGGCATCCAAATGAGAAACATCGCAACGCTTTTAGGATTTCCAAAGCAAAACCGAACAGCACACTGACAGTTAAATAAAGCAGAGTTGCTGACCAGTGAAAAGCACAAAGCGAATATCCAGCATGCAGAAATCTGAGTGACACAGACACAGATATTCATGTGATTGCTGACAAACAACACAAAGCCACAATCCAGTGTCAGAGCATCAGCGTATTAGGTTTCAGCCTTTCTCCTCCTCCTTTGTTTTCTTTTGTGTACCGAACCTTTACATGCTTCTCTTTGCGCTCAGTATATTTTCATGACCCTTGAACGTGCAGCCGGGCTGGCAGCGATTGATTCATACTGATAAACTGTCTCTCATAAAAAGCAGATCTGAGTTATTTACAGCGCCGCGTTTGCCTCGGCTGGACTGGATACAGTAGCGATTCGCCCAGCTGTCACGCCGTGATGCAAAGCACCGTGTTTGATTTCGCTCTCTGATTCAGCATCTTTTTTTCTTTTTTTTTCCCCATGCAGTGCAACTGTTGCAGCGGTCATACATGAATCCTTCAGCATGTTTATTGCACCTCCCAGTAGACCGGGGGTTTGCTACGGTGCAAGAAATAAAAGCCCCGAGTGAAAGGTCTGCATTGCACCTGTTTCCAGTGCAGTTTTACCTGAGCCACAACACTGGGTGTAAAATGAGTCAGATTACTCTGCTGTACTGAGCACATGAATCAAATGTTGCTTTACTCAACCAGAAAAGTGGAATGTCTCACTCAACTTAATGATTTTGCCACTTATTCATCCATGTCTCTTCTGAAATTCCCTTGGTTTTCATAGCTGCGGGTTTGATGTGTAATGTTATGTATCATCCACAGAAAGTTGGAGGAGGTTCAGAAACTTAGGGCCCTAGTTTCGTCGACCAGGTGAAGTCTAACGTCAGCGCAGCTTCGCCACGCCAACGGGGTGTGGCCCAGGTCCATTTCGCAAGTTTGGTGGGCCGCGCAGTCAGACTTACGCCAGCGCAATCCCTCCCCTCGTCCCTCCCACCGGCGCAAACGGCAAAGAGGGAGGAGAGAGGGCGGAAGGGAGACAGGAGGAGGAGAGAAAGGCGTGGAGTGGGTTTGACACAGCCGAGTCAGATCTTCACCAATCAAAGGAGCTCCTCTCCTCACCTTTAACTGCGCGGCGGGTGATGCGCGCTGCAAGTTTGTCATTTTATACTTTGACATGGACGGAGGAAACAGCGACGCCAGAGGCCGAACCTCTCCCCAGAGGAAACAGCTGTTTCCCCGGAGGTCCGAGCTCAGAGTGACCAACAATGAGTTTACTAATAATAATACAAATATCCTTAATCAGGTTTGATCTGATACACTGAGAACCCCTGCCCAATAGTATAAGAAACAACAACTAATAAACTAATAAAGAAACTCACATTTATTCAAACCCTGTGCAAGATGATGAGACAAAGATAAACAAACACCATGCGTAACGGATGAAATCCGCGTAAAGGACGCTCTCTCTCTCCCTCTCTCTCTCTCTCTCTCTCTGTCCGTCTCTTTTTTTCTCTTTTTTTCTGTGATAGAGAGTATACTGTAGTAGGCTATATACTGACTATCTGATACCGAGGCAGTGGTGGTGGACTAAGAGAGATGAAGATTTGTGTTTTGTTTTTCATTACGGCTGCCTGATGCGGTCGCTGGCGTTAATAAATTAATAAGTAAATAAATAAATAAATAAAGCGATCATCACAAGGGCAGAGTGGTATCTCAACACGGCAGCGACATGCAGTCATCCACCCTCAGTCCTGCTTTTGGGACATCCACAGCTGCTTTTCAGTGCCAGTTCGTCCCTGCTGTGTTAATTCAGGTGGAGTTTCCATTACGCGTGCCACAGCCTTTGATCTCTGCTTTGATCTGACGTCAGATGTGACGGGACAATCTATATAGATATAAATTCACGTGTTGATTCCATTAGTTGCATTAAATAGTGGTTATTGTGGATATTTATTGCATTGAAATGTGTCTGGAACTGTGGAGATCTGCCTGTGAGGTCTTGGTGACGTGTGTGCACTGCAGGTCAGTCAGCCAAACTTCCACTGCACCTGCTGCGCTCCGCGCTGCGCTGAGACTAGACCTGGTTGGAGGTGGCGAGCTTTCAGCGCAACCTCGGCGAGACATTTTCGGACGAAACTTCCACTGCACCAAGCTGAATCTGTGACGCCTCCCCCTGCTGCGCGGCCACGCCTATCTCAGCGCAGCGCGATCTGCCAATCTTCCAATCTGACTTTGCGCTCGGCTGCGCTGGTCGAAACTTGCATTAGACCGGCTGCGCTACCTTGCGCCACCTGCGCTGCGCCAGCAAACTAGGGCCCTTTAAGTCAGAATTTTATAGAGAGTTGAACGAAGGCTAAATGCAGTGCATGTAGTATAAATGTTTAAAAAGACTAAATATATTTAAAAAATGCAATTAACTGAAGACTAAATAAAATCAGCCATACTTACCATGATCTGAGACATGAATTAGAAACTGCACATGGTGGTGATGCCCCTGCCCAGTGATATGAATGGTGAGTTGAACACCATAGGTGTACAACTTTTCTATCAAACTTATTAGTAACAGTCAGATAAATGTCCATCAGTCTGCCCCCCTGCTTATACAGGATTATAAATTCTCACTACTACAGTACATCTCTGATGTTTGATCATACTGAGATCTGATGTTCTGCAGCGCACCAAAAAAATAAATTACATAATCATATTTTATTTTATTCATTCCTCAAGTAAACATGTATTATTTATTTCCAATATGTGAACCGGCCTGCAGTTACCCGATAACTGCCATTTAATCAATGGGCATACTCCAGTTCAGTGGTTCCCAACTTGGCTCGTGACCCCATTGTGACATCACAGATTTCTGGCGACCCCACTGCCAATCGAGAAGCGGCAGCTCAGATATTTTAATATGCTGCATTTTACAGTACAATACAATAAATCATTATTGTCCTCCACGGTTGAAAATTGCCTTTGCCATTTGCCATTTTATTTGAACTCGATTTATATTTGAGAAAGTGAACGTACAGTATATAATACAGTTGTTTAAGATTGTGTGTGGTGTTTTTAATCAGAAAAATAATAAGTTAAGTTAATTAATTAAGTTGATTAATTAGTTAATAAAAACAATAAAATATTTTCATCAGTAATTTTTTTTATCAATTGCAAGACATTTCAGGCGGCCCCATTTAAATTCCAGGCGACCCCACGTGGGGTCCCGAGCCCAAGGTTGAAAAACACTGGTACTGTATAAAGGGTAAAGGATTAAAAATAAGTGATTATGGTTGGAATTTTCTATGCTACTTTTTTCTATTAGTTGATAATAATAATAATAATAAGCACAACATTGGTGCAGTTTTTAAAAATAATCTTAAAGGTGTACAGAAATGGCCGTTTGTCCTGTTTGTCGCGCCGAGTTGTCACGAGCTGCAACACACGTTTACCCGAGTAAGGAAAACAAATTTGATTGGTTGTTATCGAGGGGGCGGGATATTCAAAGCTTGGGGCGAGCCCGAGCTCCGTGTGTGTGTGCGTGTCTCAGACGTTTGAATGACGGATTACGGATCCAATATCAGTGGCTGGTGAATCGTGTACAGGCTGACGTATAATCCGTGCGCCTGCATTATCCAATGCGAAAAAAAAAACTACACTAAAATACACACTTTCATCCCGGATTTACTCAAAAATAGAATTTTGCACAAAGTTTGGCCTACATCGTCTGATAGATGAGTTATTACACTAATTTTATGACCCAGAGTGGGTTTAAATTCAATTTTCTTTTCTGTACACCTTTAATAATATTCTTCATATTAAAAACCATTGTTGCTGAACTGATACACTGGGGAGGTTCTTATAAGCTGGAATCTGTACGAGCTTCCCGATGTTGTACGATGTTGTTTCCCTTGTGTGTTTGTAGTAAAGAATGAAGCATAAAATGCTGGAGAAAGATGGAGGCCACCTGGGAAGCCAGTCCACGGGAGACATCACACACTGAGAGAAGGTGTTACACTTCCCAGGTGGTCACATGGTTCAGCTCAGCACACACCTATTCCTCTGTGACACACACCCTTAAGAGAAACAGATAAAATGAATGTGTTTTTTGTTTTTTTCCCTTTCCTTTTCCTTTTCCTTTTTTTCCTCTTCCATGGTGCGAGTGACAGAAAAGACACCAGCTTAGGTCATTAAGAGTCAATTATTGACTATACGACAAGAGGGATACGTCAAATCGCAACTCTGATGTAGAATCAAAGCAGCTCCCTCCACATCACTGTAGATATTACAGTAGATGATAGTGCTGATACTATTCATGTCTGAACTGCTGAGCTGGCTGTTCCGAGCTGGCCCGGGTCAGACGCCGGCTGGGCCTCGCCTTGTTGAGACTAATAATCAGGGGAAACAGTTCCTGAAGGAGTCTTTGAATATCCTCAGTATAGAGCTCCTGTGGCATTTCAAAGCCTCCATCTTTTAAACAGAGTATGAGCCGTGCCACACATAGAGATTAAGCGTTTAATCTGACAAGCTGTGCTACAACGTGCTTGTCTGTTAGCAGCACTTTAGAACAATGTATCCTCCAGTTTTGCTCATGTGCTGCTAAATCCTCTATTCTGAAAGCAGTAGTAGCCTATTGACTCTCTGAGCTGCAGGGCGGCCCCTGTAAATCTTTATACTGTATGTGATATTCTCTGTGTAAACCGGAGCGATATTTCTGTGAAGTGAAAACAAGCAGAGGACCTGCGGCACTGGAGCTTGATACACGCTGAACTTGCTGAATGGGCTTTTATTATGTACTGAATACTAAAATATATATTATAATATTGCAAAATTAACTTTTAACTAAACTGCTTGGGTAAAAAAAAACTGGAATGAATTATTTAATGCAGAAAGAAATGCAGAATAAAAACATTTTGGTAATAATAATTTAAAAAAAATGCTGTATCTGTATTTTTACATTTGTTTATTTATGAATGTATGTATTAATTTTCTCATGCATTCATTTATTTATTCACTTCTACATTATTTATCAATTTATATCTCTATTTCTACATTTAGCCCATTGATTAATAGTGGATTTAGTAACCACACTATAGTTGTCTCAACTAATATCTAACCATCTATTTCTTAATTGGGGAAATATCTCTTACATACCCTTACACACCTTTATTTATCTAACTACCAGTGTAATTCCCCCAAAGACAAACCCTAATACATAAACAAAGAAGAAAATACATATCAAGTGCTCTATCCCAGTGTGAATGAGGATGACTGAATGATTGCTGAAATAATGTATAGTGAGAAAGACGTATTGCCATAAGTTTATAGAGAATTTACATTTCTTCACACTTCAGTCACCTCAGCAGAATCTCAGTTATCAGCCTTGTACACTTTATACCAAGATAATCCTACCCCACCCCCACTAAATAAATAAAAAAGAAATAATTATGCATAATTTCCTTTAACCAGGCCTCAGGTGCACGCTCAACATGTGGTTGATGTATGTGTGCGCACTTGTCATGTCAGTAGTAAAAACTGAACCTCCGAGCCAATTAAAGGCTGCTGCATCAGCAAAAAGCAGAAGAGCTCACCAGGTCTGTGCGCCGTGTGGGGGTAACAAGCAGCCACAGCCACTGGTTCTACCCCTGCCTCCATATCTGCAAGGCATCAACTATGCTAATCCATTTTTTTTCCTTCTTCTTTACCTAATGAAGACAGAAAGTGCAATCAGTGACATGTCACAGTTTGAGCGCACAAACGAGCGCCTTATAAGGACTGACGTATGGTAAAATGATGTATTAATAATGTGCTCAGATCCATAACATGCTGTGCAGTCAGAAGAACTGTGGGTGTGCTGAAGAGGGAAAACAAGTTTGTCAGAAAATACAAGACTGAGTTGCTTGTTGACTTGTGTCGCAGTTTCACTTTGCTAAAGTTGCAAAAGGCAGACAAAGGGCCTGGCTGAAGCAGAATGAGGAGTCTGTGATGTTACAACTATTTCATAATAACAAACGACTTGACTTTCAGATACTATAAGGGTTGTGATTGGTGATCAAAACCTAGGCTACAATTGCATCATGAAAGCTAAGTCTTGAAAGTCTCTCTTTATATTTTAAAATATATAACAATCCTCCGCTATGTTTAATATTTTGTTCAATATGGGTTTCCCTCATTAAAAGTAAAACTGGGGCAGGAAACTCATATCTTCTTACTTCCTCTTTGAAAAGGCTGGATCAAGCCTATAGGCCCCGCCCACCACCTGCTTGCTCCATGGTGACAGGTGAAAGAGCAGAAAGCATCAAGATGCTTGGAGGAGAAAACATCAGAGAGATTCAGTCAGACCCAGAGGAATCTGTTGAGAGCAGAACCAGAGAAACTGGTGTGTTTACTGATTATTTTGCTCATGTATGTGTATTTTGTATTACATGAAACATCATATGGACTTGTTAAAAAGGTTAGAAATTTGATTTACAAAAAAACCTTCCAGAGCAGACATATTTCTTTCCTATGTCAGTAAAATCGTCCCCTTGGAATTATAAGGTTCTATCTGGCATTCTTGTCAAAATTGAGTTATTCACATATTCCAGTTCTGGTACTACTTATTGACATAATAGGAGGTTTTTTATGCATATTTGGTCATTTAATCTGGAAAACATAAAGGTTCTATCTACAAACTCAAACTCTGTCTTGGTCTTATAAGGTTCTAAACCTCTATATCTCAAATCTGGTCAGAATACAGATACATCATTAATTCCAAGGGGACGAAATATGGATTTACTTATACAGCAATGAATCAGGGGTAATAAGAGTAGGAAAAATTAGATAGGTAATAAGATAAGAATAAAAACATGATCTCAATCCTGAGCTCTGCGGTGACTTGAGTTCAAGTTTTCTTAACACCAACACCTACCTTTTTTTTCTTCATTCCAGGGATAAAAGAAACGTCATAAAAATGAGAGCAGACAACTCACAGAACCAGATACCATAGAAGGTTTGAGTCTACAAAGCAATCCGATTTATTCTCTCATTAGGCATGAGGCAAGTGTGAAGGCTTACAGACACAGAGAGATCACTGTGCATCAGCCAGTCTTATTCAATTATACAACCGAGGGAGCAGAGACCCGTTCACAGACACTGAGGAATCGCAGTATTAAACGCGTCCTCTGCCAAGGAATCAGTCCCCGTGCTTTACTCTGTGAGATTCCAACATGAAGTCTGGAAGTGGGCCCTGGATTCAGGAACACATGTTGGCTGATCCAAAGCCAAAGGCCATTTGACTTGGAAGAGCTGAAAATCAATTGCCAGCTCATACTGGTTTGAAAGTCAACCCAAGGGAGGAGAAACATGCTGGTAATCCGTGTGCCAGACAGGATTTTTCCTTGCTGCCTTTATACTGTAGCAGTCTTCCTCTTGTGTATAACTGTAGAAAAGGTTGTAATTTAAATAATGATAATGTTTTATTAAAGCCCCCTCTTGCTTTCAGTGATTTGTATTATGTTAATCTGTTGTTCAAAATGACACAATCTGACACTGAGAAAGAGCCAGTTATCAAAATACCAACACAGTGATTAATGGTTGATCTTATTCATTTGAGTTACAGTCTTAAACATTAATTAAAAGCTGCTGAAAGTTCTTGCTGTCCTCCAATGGTTGAGATGTTGGGGACAGTAAATCTAAGGAAATCACAGCCAAAAGGTCCAAAGGGGGAATGTAAGGGTGTGTTCAGATCTGTGGCTTGTTTGCTTTGTTCCAATTCAGGGACTAAACTGATGCACGCAGAAGTGACTGGGCTTGCCTAAATGACGTGTTTTTGGATACATTCTGGACTATATCCCTCCAGGACACTTGGATTGCAGTATGGAGGAATATTACAAGTTTTTTGTGTAGTTTTATGGACATTTTTGTGTCAGGCGCTATTGACTCTCATAAAGTTTTGATCCTCCCTCCCGGGTCTCCAGATGCACCTAGAGTATTCATCAGCAAGAGGGTGAGTCAACAATGACTGAATTTCATTTTTTGGTGAACTATTCCTTTAAACGCTCCCTGTTTCAGAACAACTGCTCCAAACAAACCAGGTGGGAATGTACCCTAAGGCAGAGTCCTGCACGGGTCCAATTTTGGAAACCCGCGCCCGCCCGACCCGTTGGTTTTTAAGCCCGTGTCCCGACCCGTCACCCGTGATTATTTCTGATTACAACCCGGATCCGACCCGCCCGTCAATATTAAGACCCGTTGCCCGACCCGCTGCCCGTGAGATTGCCGTCTTCACCGGCGATAACGGGGGTACAGCTGTACTCTTTAGAAAAAAGAAAAAAGAAAAGAAAAGAGAGAGAGGGGGGGGGGAGCCGTACTCTTTCGCGGCTATTTCCGGAACGAAGAATGATAGTGACGTAATTCTATTTTTAATGAAAGCAGGACACTTCAGCCTTTACATTGATCCCATCGGTGTGTTTGTAGCTTACCCAGAAGCTGAGCAGTCAAGCCATGACAGGCTAAACTCCAGGGAAAGCTGTGAGCGGTCACACGAGCGGCCAAAGATTGTTTATTTACATCAAGATGCTGCTCTGTTGTTGCCGTGAGTGATAAAAAAAATGATTTGCTACGCTGGTTCATGCAGCTGCGCGTGAGTTTTCCTCTGTAGGCCTACACATTCACCCGCTTACCCACCCGCGTTCATTTGAGTTCCGCCCGTGCCCGACCCGTGAATTTTCACAAGACAGCTTATCCACCCGTTGAACACCGTTTTTGCGGGGTACCCGTCGGATACCCGCAGGGATCCGACCCGATGCAGGACTCTGCCCTAAGGTACCCTAAACATCACTTCATATATGACTCAGTAAAAGTTGTAGATGATTTTGTGATTTCTCATACCGTGAGCCACTCTGTGTGTTTTTATTCACAACACATTCAGAACATCCTTTGCATGTTTCATCAATGGGTGTACCGACAACACACACAAAGCACAAGGCTGAAGAAGCAATAGTGTCTCGCGTTCCGTCTCTCGCTGTCCTTATCATCCACTCTACCCTTCCATCCATCTTGACATGAAAAGATGGCACAGAAATATCATGCAAGGTTTTGCTTAACCTCTTCATGCAGAGGCCATTTTTTGGCAATTTCCGCCTGTTTTTGTATCACTGCAATTAAAGCTTTTTATTTACAGAAGTACTAATCCCACAACTATGGTTAATGGCTTAAATGAAAGAAAACCTTTGTCCCTTTACATCTATATCTATAAAATATTGAATTGAGTCATTCCATAAAAAAATGGGCTTCTGAAATTACAATTTTTTTTTGAAAAAAAAAAAAACGAGTTTGAAATTTTTGGTGAAAAGGTGATATATCAAAATCCTAATTATAAAACAGGTTGAATTTTACATATATGGTTCACACACTCCCTGTCCACATATGTACCAAATTCTAGGTTGATATGTAAAACTACTGAGGCACTATAGAGTTTTTCCAAACAGTGTCCCTTGGCGATGTACAGCGTGCAAAAACTGTCCAAAATTGTCCAATTTGGCTAAAATGCACACTGCAAGATTTTAGTGAGATTTTTTTTTTTCCAACAGATAACTTACTGGGGCCAATCACATACTTGATGGCTTTTAGGAACACCAGTTACATAAGTAAAATGCCATTTGAAAATTTAATTTATGGGGATGAATATTTAGTGTCCAAAACCCATCCAAACAGGAATTTGACCTATTTTCGCCTGTATTATATTGTTATTTTCCTTTAAAACTCCAGAAGTAAACATCCCACAACCATCAGTGATGGCTTAAATTAACAAGGACATTTGAAATAGTTCATTTTGTCTTTTATTATTATTTTAATTAAACTTGGGGCAGTAAAAACACACTTTTTGTGGATACTTGTATTGCTTACTTGTTGACACTAGGGGGAGAGGGAACCACAGGAACCAGCTGGGTGCAGGCTTAAGCTTTGCCCAATCAGGGATCATTATACATCAGGTCACACCTTAGAGTCTCTGCTATTGGACCAAAAAGTTTTCACCCCCGTGACTTTGATTGACAGGCGACGAGAGATGCGCAAAGCGGGTGCGCAGTCTGACGGATAATAGCTCATAGCATTAGCACTGCGGGTAAACGTAACCTACGATGGATAGTATCTGGTCACGATGGATAAAATCAACCAAGCCGGTTTTGTCGAGCACATCTTCAGCTTGAAAAAGAGGGTAAGCTTGTAATTTTATTCAGTGTTTTAGTGGGTTTGTGACTGACAAATGTCCGTCTTTTTCGGCACTCGAAAATGACTTCCGGGTTTGTTTGTGTTGAGTGAGCAGGCTTGTTTAAACCTTTAATGGGGTAAAAACTGCATTTTTGTGCTTTGCTTTTGTTTATATGACAGGAAACGATTTTTTGGTGGTGAAAGAAGAGGTGTACAGATGGTACATATATGTTTAAATCACCTTCGTTGTTGACGTGACGTCACTTGTGGGCTGCTGTAGTCTGATATTGTTTGAGACATTTTCAGTGACTGTGAAAAAACCGTAGCACCTATAAACTTCATTTTTTTTCCTACATGTTGCCGAAGGTGTCCTTAAAAGGTCTGTGGTGGAGTTTTCATTACAGCATGTCTACTTTTCGTTATATTAAGGACGCCGTTCATGTGTTATTGATTTGGGACTCCGGCGTCCCAACCACTAGGGGGCCTGCGTGAACAGGTTAAGAGTTGTTTTCACTCTAAGGTCATGTCTGAGTGCTTTCTGAGCACACCGGTGGCCACACAAAGGGTCATTTCATCCTGGCCAAAGGGTATTTGGAGGGAACCTTGGCTGACACCAGGTTTGTGGGCCCCCTATAGGTCAACAAGAGGCATTTGCACCTGACCTGGTTGGAGAAATACCTGAAATCCTCAAGCACCCTGATGTTGAGACACTAGGCTTGAGATACTGTACCTCCAGCAAACAGATAAGAGGCAGGCAGGAGCACAGGTCTGTAGTACTGTAGCAGTTTCGGAGCAGCATAGTGAGAAGAAAATATATGTGCTCAAATGGACAGTGATTATTGTAGCTATTATTTCCCCTAATCTGTCCTGGTGCCTTATCCCCTCTGAGGCTCTTTGAGGTCTGCTACAAAGGCCAGGAAGACGTGCTGGAGGGGAGAGTGAGAAAACTACGTGGGAGGCGATCTTACTTTCTTATACCGTACACTGAAAAAATATCTTGTAAATACTGAGGAAAAGCCATGTGTCATTGTCTGACTACCAATCAGCAATCAATCGTAATTGAATCCGGGCACATTACTGTAGATGTATGATTTCTTCTTGTCTTTTTTTTATGACTGTACTGTAGGTCTTAAGTTTTGAGTTACAAAGCCACACTTTAAGTTTGTTTTCCTTCTCTAATCCAACCATCCCAGTGCTGCATTAAAGTTAAAAATGGGACTCCTGATCCTCTATGATCACCAGTATCATCACCATCACTCTGACAGTGGGCCGCTGGAGACCGAGACACATGGTGATTGTCCCGCTGCCAAGCTCCACTTGGCTGCCTGTGCTGTAGACAGCTGGTTTTCTCATAGGGGACTTTGCTGTATGCTGGGATATCCAGTGATTTGAAATAATTCTGTAACTTTAATCCTGTGCATTTCTGCCATTTTCACTTGTCGGAAAAATAGAAAAGTGAGAAATTCATCACAATTCTCAGATGAGAGGGCAATGACATTCATTTGCTAATGATAATTCAATCTTTTAGTTCTGCACTGATGTGTATCGATGCATAAATGATGTTGCTGCATGCTAATCTGTGGAGTTTTCCGAGCTTCTGTTGCAATGTTCAAAGTCCTGCTTCGCTGAATTAGAAAGTAACAGATCTGGAAGTGTTCCGGCAACGCTGTGCCCATCAGGCCCATTATATAACACATATTCTCCGCCTATTAAACTGTATGAATTGTGCTGTAGGCAACAGTAAAGGATAATAACGCATGGAGAAGTAGTAAAAAGTAGTAAAGGCTGACAGGTAGTAAAATAACTTGCGTACAACACCAAGAACAATGTGAAACACTAAGAACAATGCTGGCAATAGCTGCTTTGTGTTGCCTCAAACATTTGATCATTTGAAAGAAATGGGCTCATTAGACTTAAATTGGATGTGATAGTCTCATATTGTGTAGTGAAACTAAATGAGGTCTCATAATGGGTGCCTGGGGACTCTTGCACATGGAGGGGTTTTTCTTTTCCTCGTGCCAAGCTCTGTGAAGCTACCTCTTGACAAGGAGCCATTTGGTCACTGTGTCCATCATGGAGCTCCAGAGGAAGGTAGCTTCCAGATCCCACTGAGCAGCCTCTGAACAGACACATCCCAGAGCCAAAGGTTCTCATGTCACTCAAAGGCTAATGCCTTCCTCCATGGATTTGTGTCGATTAAGCCTCTGTAATATACCCGCTGGTTTCATTTATGGCTGATGGTATTCATGTCAACTACTGATGAGTTCATCCTAAAGCACAACAACATGGTAGACCTATACTTCCCAAGAAATAGTGAACATTTACAACAGGAAAAACTGGCCGTGTTATATAAGCTAGTCAGAAACAGCAGGAAATGTAATTCCACAAAATGCTACTTCATGCAGTGTTTCACAATAGAGACAGCTTTGACCCTCTTAAGGGAAACTTCGTTTTTTTTCAACCTGGGCCCTGTTTTCATATGTTTTTCTGTATACGTGAGTGATGGATAATACAATTATTGAGGTGGCTCCAGTATTGAGCCAGGCAGGCAGCCTGCAGCACAGCTAACACTCTTCAACCAGGCAAGTGGCTCCTGTCAAAGTTCGCCCTATAAACGTGCATTTTTTTCACACTGACAGGCTCAGATAGTTACAATGAGTGTCCGACAACATACAAGAAAGGAGAAATGAATGTATGTCTCTACCTTTAGCTGGAGGTTGATGTTATGTTGTGATCTGTGTCCAAATCTCACCACTAGAAATATTATTCTGAAATCTTGCGATAACTCGCGGCAAAACACTGATGGGGAATACTATTACCTGACTGAGGTGAAGAGAGACGAGCAGAGTGATTTTCTGTTGGATTACCGAACACTGTTACTTTAGTTTTAAATAAAAGGTTTTAAAAAAAAGTCATGGCTGAATTTTTGCCCGATGTGGACGACGTGGATGAAAGGGATTTCTAGCGTTGTGAGCGATGGTTTGAATGGATTAGCCTTTAGCCTGGCCCATACGCCAGCCCGCTTGCGCCTCTTCTGCCGCCGCTCACAGTGCCTCCTTCTCCGGCCTGCTGCTGCGGGATCCTCGGGAGATGGTCTGGTGATCTCAGGAGGGATGTAGTACTGGGATAACAGATGGTGTACTCCAGTGTTTAATTGAAGGAGTTCAGAGTGGCTGTATTGGAGTACCACTGCCCCAAGAACGTGCAAAATAATACCCAGTGCCACCAATTAAGTGCAAAAACGATGCCGGTTGTGATGGCTCCTAGCCGCTGCGTCTATGTGCGCCGCCATCTTGGGGACTCTGCGGTGAGGAGGCACCTGGGGTGCGTTCCGATCGCCCTCTAGTTCCCTGCGCAGTGGACTACACAGGGTGTGCCACCATGTTCAGTGTGATTCCAAACCGCAGGGAGCAGTTTGAAGGGTACTGTGAACTGTGTAGGGAGGGAGTGAACAACGGTTCCTCACTTCGCCCAGTTCACCGGATGTTGACAACCAATATTACCCATCAGTCATTTCACTCGTTGCGTTATGTAGGCCTAAATTGGCAGGGCTAATGGTTACCTGTCTAACTTTAGTAACTCAGTGACTCAATAAACGGTCCATGAAAAAATATTTTTTCTGGCGGATATCTGAGTTACAACATGATTGAGTTAACTAGAGTAGTTTCATGTCGTGTCCGACAACGGGAGGGTTTTAACAGTTGACGTCCTGCTGTTAGCTTAGCTACCGATGTTAGCTTAGCTGCCGCCGTTAGCTTAACGACTGCCGTTAGCTTAGCGACTGCCGTTAGCTTTGCTGCAGCCGTTAGCTTTGCTACTGCTGTTAGCTGTCCCTGTCAGCTGAGCCACTGATGCTTTCTACACACCCTGATGCCCCATAACTGAATAAATACCACGCATAGCAACACAAAACTGCTTTGCTCGTGCACACAGAAATAGTAATGTTTCTTCAATCATTTCAGATTTGTCTAAACGGTGATAGTGGTGTGAAACATTTTGAAACTTACAAACTTTATTTTTAAACTCGACCGGAAACAGCTGTGACGTTGCAGGGTGTTCCGATTGGTGATATATCGGTTAAGTGAAGTTCCCTACGGCAGATTCCCTGTGCAAGGAGTAGGGAGTAGGGGGCTCTGTCCAAGTAAACTGTGGATTGGAATGCAGCCCTGCTCTACCCAGTGGGCTACGTAAAATGCTTCTCGAAATCGTGAAAAACTGTGGACCAGTTGTCTAAGCAGATACAAGGCAAGAAATGGAAATTCTAACTGTATCACCAATCAATTTATGAAATTAGCCTTTGATTTTTTTTCTGGCCAACCATCTAATGACTGAGAAAGAAATAAGCCTGAGGCCAGTCTTTCTACCTAACCCCTAGTGTAGACTTTGTGTCATGTTTTTCTCTGACTCCCTGCTATTATAATCCTCTAAAGGTTAATTGAATGTAACGATGTGTCCATTCAGGAAATCTTGTGTGTCATCTCTTTGTGTTAAGTGTCCTGAGAATGTACTGTCATTTCCCATCTTTTCCATCAGCTAGAGGTGTTTTATTGCCGCTTAGACTTCAAATATACAGACACACAGGGAAATTGGCTTGAGTTTTCATCCTATTTATTCATTACACCAATGTTAATCACATTAGTGAACATCACAGCCAAATGGCACGATTCGCTGCACGTCGTTTCTTTCACATTCTGATAAACAACATTAAGCAGCATGGACCATCCAAATTACCTGAAAATATGACTTGTTTGTGCTATAGTATGAGTATTTAGAGTATAAACTAATGCCAGGTACTCTGACACTGCCCCTCCAGTCATTACCTTGGTCATAGTAAGAGCCAGCCTCAGATCTCCACTGAGGGAAATGATGCAGAGGGAATACAAAGCAACTCAGAGGCTCCAGCCGTCTGTTTTTGTATTCAAATGCTTGTTTGTAATGATATGCAATCCTACATGGATATGCACAGATACCAGCATGCATAAACAGAGAGGCACACACACACAAACATGCAGGCAGAAGATGCAGTTGTCATCCTCAGCCGGTGAGATTGCAGGTAGAGAGCGTATCACTGTGCTTTTTCATCTTCTCGCTGAAAGAAATGAAATATGAGCTCCACTTTTATCAGTCAGCCTATTTACCGAGTGTATAAACAGGCTGTCCAAGTTCCAAAAGTTTTTTTCTACTCCATCTAAAACAAAGAAACAGAGAGCTTCAGTACTTGAGACAAACATACAAAAACATTGGTTTCATTGCTCCCTAAGCAGCTTAAACAATTCCTCAGTGGAGAATACCTGTGCATTCGGAACAGACTTTTACTTTATTGTAAATGCATAACATATTTACTAAAAAAGAAACATAAAAAACTAAGTGTTTATGTAAAGGATGAATAAGTTATCCTGTTTTAGTGAAGTGTTTCAGAAGCAGAATTTATTCAGTGCACAGAGAGGCTGGACAGGGTGTAAACGTGACAGTAAACATTAAAAGCCATGTAAGCTTTAATATTCCACCACTGCTCAATGTCAGTCTAGTAGTCTTTTTTGCATATAGTGTAAAAATTGGTGACAGTGGGTCCAATGTTTAGAGTACATTAAAGGGATAGTTCAGCTTTTTTTGAACTGGGGTCGTATGAGCAACAAATGCCCATTAAGTACACTAGATGTAGAACGTTCTCTGCTCTCCCCGACTGAGAAACACTGGACCCGAGACACAGGGAACACAATGTTGTGAATGAAGGACAATTAATCAATTAATCAGCCTCAAAATAATACACCAGTTCAAGAGTACAATCTAAAGTTAAAAAAACAATGCATCAGAAAAAAAGCTTTTTCTTGGGGGGGGGGGGGGGTTGCGTGGCACAGTGGTTAAAGGGATAGTTCAACATTTTGGCAAATTGGCCCATTGCCATAATCACTATAGTCATAGCAGTAGGTTCATTACCTTTAATTGTCGGTGCAAGCTATTTTTAGAATGGCGGAGCGGAGCGAAGCAGCAGGCTGCTCAGAGCTAAGCTATGGAGGCTAAGGGAATTTCTTGGTTTCCCTCATCAAACTCATCAAATACACAACCCAAAAACTCCAAAACGCTGTTGTGGACAAGTTGTGAGCTGCACAATCACCACGCTATGAGATAATAACGGAACGTTATGAGACGGAGCCGTTTAAGAGGTAAATTCATGCAAAACCGCTGATGCGCATTGCATTCAGGGACAGTTTTTCAGCAAGCAGACTCTGTATTTACCCTGTATTTACCTCGAAAACGGCTCCGTTTTTGTAACGTTCCATTATTACCTCATAGCGTGGTGATTGTGCAGGTCACAACTTGTCCACGAAAGCGTTTTGGAGTTTTGGGATTTTGTATTTGATGAGTTTGATGAGGGAAATAGCTTAGCTCTGAGCAGCCTGCTGCTTCGCTCCGCCGTTCTAAAAATAGCTTGCACCGACAAATAAAGGTAACGAACCTACTGCTATGACTATAGCGATTATGGCAATGGGCCAATTTGCCAAAATGTTGAACTATCCCTTTAAGGTGGCCGATGTAGAGGCTACAGTCCTCAACGCAGGCGTCCCCGGTTCGAATCCTGCGTCGGGCAGACCTTTCCTGCATGTCATTTCCCCTCTCTCTGCCTCCCCCTTTCCTGTCTATCTCACTATGTGCTATCCAATAAAGGCAAAAACGCCAAAAAATAAAATATAAAGAAAGAAAAAAAGCTTTTTTTTTTTAATTATCTGGAACTAACTAACTCATGTAATGGGCATTTGTAGCTCATACAGCCCCACTTCAAAAAAGCTGAACTATCCCTTTAAGTAGTTCACAAAATAAAATATCAACGTTTTTTTTTTTTTTGTTAACCAAACTGTGACTGACCTGCATCACAGCCATCAACAGCAATTATACTTGTCTTTGTGAATCAGTTTTTATCACATGAAGAAAGTGAGAGTCTGGTGCCAGATGTGAATTTAATTGCAAAGATTTCATACTTTATTGCTGTGCTATTCTAGATCATACTCTGGCTGTCTCACCACCATCTGTAAGTGCTATTGTTTTATTATTTTGCATCTAAGAGTGGCTCCTGGGAGAACAGTGTGGGTCAACAGCTCTCTCAAAGTTGGGCTAATTGGTCACACAGAACTTAAGCAAAAGCATCATTCATTCTCACAGCGGAAAGCGCTGTGTGCCAATATATAAGTACCAGAGTTGGAGAAGGACTTTTCTCAAATTGTTCAATGATGTAATTGCAGTTATGTACTACAGCTGTGATAAATAACCATAGACCACTGCATTGATTTATACTTTGCATAAAAATGTGCTCACTGAAGTTACTAGAATTTGTCCTAAAGGGTCCATGGATCTGATCAGTTGTGGCGTTACATGAGACACTGGCTGTCCATGAAACAGATATTTCAGAATACCAAAAGCACAACAAAGAGGCAGGCAAGTAGCAATGAAAGTTCAGCCGGTGCATATTCTCATTTGTCCAGGTCATAGTATTTCAAAGGAGGTTAAATCGAAAGCAACTGGACTTAGTTATTTGTCTAGGAAGACGTTTCACCTCTCATCCAAGAGGCTTCATCAGTTCATGTACGCAGCTGACCAGGCTGGGACTGGTCCAACTATCTGGTGTGGAGACTCACTATTTAACCTCTTGTGTGGGCGTTCACAAGTGATGATGTCACTGGTTCCCTTTTGTGCTCCAAGTGCCAACGACAGTCGTTGGAGTGACAGTCGTTGGTGGGAAGTTGGTTTCGACTTCGTTAGTGCCCTATTGTGTTCTAACGGCAGTCGTTGGAGTCACTTGCCACTTGTGAACAGTGGTTGTTCTTTGAGGCTAGATGGTTGAGTCTCCTCAAAGGTACCTTCCCTCAACAGGGGAGGAGGTCTGAGACACCACCTATCGCCAATTTACAATGCTGCCCTTTCATCCCTTCCCAGGAGACTCAACCATCTAGCCTCAAAGAACAACCACTGTTCACAAGTGGCAAGTGACTCCAACGACTGCCGTTAGAACACAATAGGGCACTCACGAAGTCGAAACCAACTTCCCACCAACGACTGTCACTCCAACGACTGTCGTTGGCACTTGGAGCACAAAAGGGAACCAGTGACAGTAAAGTAAACATCAGGCTATTATGATGAAGATGAGAATGAGAATTGGGATGAGGATGAGGCCAGTGAAGGTGAAAGTCTACAGAGACTGGTGTTTCTAATACAGTATATGACGAACCGTAATGGTACAATGTTGCCTACAAGCAACAAACCCCAAAAACTATTAAATAATTTTTAAAAATTTCTTTAGATTATGTTTATTTAGTCTATTTTGAGACATAAAAACACTCCAAACATTTTTTTCCGCACTGGCATCATAGTGCGTACCATAGAGGGATATTAACACAAACATTCTGCTTACTTCTGCTTTAAATACTGCAGTTTGTCCGTGCTGTCTTTTGTTAGGAGTAAAGTAGCTACACATAAATACAAGTTTTAAAAAAAGCTTTTATTGTTCATATTCAATCAACGTTTATCTGGTATTTTGTTTGAAACCTCCATCATGTACAGAAGAAGAGTGCAGACAAAGGATTGAGCATCATGTTCACGTTTATTGTGTCAAACGACACAATCATCTGAAACATGCAAAGCTGTTTTGTGTGTTTTGTTCACCTCATCCTGTTCCTAGCAGGTGATCTGTCTGAGTTTAACAACGGTGTATAGGAATAATAGTCTCTAATCACACCCCCCACTGAAATTCATACTTAGAAGGGGAAATGTTTAGAAAAACCTTGTTTCTAGAGGGAGTGCCATTTGTTTTAAAAGGGGGGATTCCCTGCATGATAACAACAAGAAAGTACACAACAAAAGAGGCTCCATATGTTTTCACCACCTACAGCTCACCTTGAGATTCCTGCCTGATGCTGAAGAGAGAGAATCACTGAGTAAGATTGTGTTCCTCTCCTTTGCTCTGCTCAGCTTGTTATCGCTTTAACATTATGGATGTAGTAGTTTCCTCGCTGATATGATGATTCAAACTGGGATAAAGGAGTCATTTGAGAAATTGATTTGAAGCATGTGGTGACAGGAGGAACCTGCTGGAGCCGTCTCATACAGCACATGTAGACAACCCACGGTACATGAAAGAGACGATACATTTATGCCATGTGAACTTTACATGGGATTCTCAGCTCAAAACATCTTGCCTTGGTCCTTTCTCAGTAAGCTGCGGCCTATCTAACCCTCCTGTGATGGCTGCTGCAGCTTCCTGCTGTTAAGTTGATTTATACTGAAGGAGGAAATTATAATGAAGTTGGGAGCAAGTAAATGGAAACAGGCGTAGCTGTTAACCTCTGTTAATAGGAAGCCTGGCATACGATGACATTTACATGCAGTTCCCACATGTAAACAGTTGCATCTGTATGGTGAAGTGTTTTGTGAAATTTTACTATTTAATGCGTGAATGAGAATGTCAGGGTTTAATTAAAGCCATGTGAATACGGTCACTTTGCAGACGCTATAGAGCTAGAGCCAGATCCACTTCAGGTTGACACTATCAAAAACAGCTGAAGTGGTGCATTCAAACGTAAATGGAGAGGCTCCCATACAATTATATATGTTGTGTCCAGAGAAAGTAATTACATCCATTGTATTGTATGAATTCAGCAGTGCATTATTAATGCATATATCAGCATTCATTGCAAATGTCCATAGCAGAGTGACCTTTATTATGCAAAAAAAAAAAAACATAATGTAGAAGCCATACAGTTCTTTTTAGAATTATTTTCTCATAATCATCATATTGCTGTTATGACTGCTGCCTGCCCCTCATGTATGAGAGTGTGTCATTTCAGCAGGTTGCACAGTTTCTGGGATGTGGATGGCTGGAGAGGAGAGAGAGGAGTCCAGAATTCCGCTATGGTCCCTCCTGATTGGTTAGTCCCTTCTGGTCAGCTCACAGTTGTGACTCACCCATTGAGATTGAAAAGCTATAGACCACTGTGGGTGGTAATTCCCCAGTTTGCATCATTACTTCTTTACACACCTTGAAACTTCTGATTGTAGCTGGTTATTAGTGTGCTTGTGTTTGTTCCCCACTGGGCTAAGCCTCTTCACCAGGTTGTGTGTTTTTTTTTATTTCTCATAAGCAGAAAAACTTGTAACAAGTGTTCTTAGATTGTATGGTTTGATTCTTTCAGTAGAGTGGTCAGTTTCTGTAGAATGCCTTTTCTGTTTTAAGCAACATCCTGATAAAGTATAGTGGTTTTGTTTGGTTCTGTTATTTGAGTGAAACAAACAAGTTGTAACAACTGCATCTTTCATAACCAGGAAGAAATGTCACTTGGCCAATAACACTGCAAGAAGGAAGTTATACCAGTTGTGTTTCTGTACAGGAAACCAGTGTTTTGCCTTCATAGATCTGTAGTCAAGTTTTTTTTTTTTTTTTTTTTAACATTTTATTTGTAATTTTCCAATTAACATATAAAACACTAATTCTCTGTTTTACAAATAACTATAGAAAAACAGTCCCGACAATTAACAGAGACAGAGCAAACCCAAAAGCAACGTGACAAACTAGTCATAGACAACAGACAGGCAAAGACAAGAGGGAAAAAAATAAAATAAAACATAAAGTATCTCCTGGAACCTTTACGGGGGCTAAACAAGTCCCTGCCCAAGGCTAGGTGCTCAGAGTGGCCCCAAAAAACATCCAAGCAGCGCTTGAGGTTTACTCTGTGTTGATTGGTCATACTCAGAGCGGGATGCGATGCCAAGAGAAAGCCCTCAGTACAAGCACCATTTTTAAAGAGACACTATGTAGGATTTGCAGTAGCTATACTGATACTCTGGTTGAGAGGAGCAACTGTCCACTGTGTCTTTCCCACAGAAGCACATTTAGGTTGTAGCCTGTAATGGTACTGAGCAAAGCTCCAGAGTCTCGAGGGAAGCTGGTCGGCCGTGCAGCCCAGCACAGAGCGCTGGTGTGTGGGTGAGAGGAGCAGGGAGACTGGGCTTGAGCTCGGTCTCTGCAACTCACCACAGGAAGTTACATAGTGCAGTTTCAGCTTACGCGAAACCATTCATCCTGTTAACCATTTTTCTACCACTTCAATGAGTTTAGAAACATGTATATATGTATGCATATATGTAATTGTGGTGTATGAAATGTGGGAATGTATGTAAATGAATGTAAGTTGCACTTCTCAAAGCCGCTTTGTACGAAATGGTGAAAACAATTTTCCTTGAAAAGGACAAATAAACTCATCTAATCTAATCTAATCTTATTGAAAAACTACATAGTGCTGCTTTTAAAAGCCTGCATTATTAAACAATCATCAACACAGCCGGAAAAAAAGAGAATACGTCTGTAAAAGACAATATGTATGATAAGTGAATAGAAAACTACATAATCACGCAATGCATTGAAATGGCATGTTTGAAACTCAGCATTATCAGAAAGAATCCACACTGTCAGAAAAAACAACAACAAGAGCAGTAAAAAAAAAAAAAAAAAAGCCACTCAACGATTGCATGATGATCAAAACTGTTGCACTTCTCCTCAAGAGTCCAGCAGGTCCTGGTCTGGCTGCTGAGAGGGTTGAGTGAGAGGACGGTTCCTGTAAAGTTCCCATCCCCCCTCCCTTTACCAGGAACTCCTGCAGTGGAAATGCAGCTTTGGTTTGTCAGGTGACTGGTCAGGTCATCTACCAGTGGTCCAGACTGATTTGTGTTCCCCAGAGGATCAAGAACGTTGTTGGATCTCTTAAAGATACTGAAACTATTTTACATGCCTTCTTCTTATCATCCTTGGGCTTTTGCAACTTGAAGTCCTTGAATAAAGCTCCTCTGTCTGTTCCAGTGGCCACACTGACAACTAAATAAAGGGGACAGAGTGTTTGCAGTCGTGGCCCCCGAGGCTCCGGAACGGTCTGCCCAAGGAAAATCAGGTCGGCTGAGTCTGTGACCTCTTTAAGTCCCTTCTTAAAACACGTTTTTATCAGAAAGCTTTTCCTAGTTTATGTGAAGTTTAACTTTCCCTCAAGCTATGATTTCTTTTTAAATTATGCACCTAACACTGTTTTCTTTTCTTTAAACCCTGTTGATTTTATGTCTCATCTGTTTGACTTCATAAGCAGCTTATAATGTGGATTTGGAAAAGTGCTCAGGAGATAAACGTTATTAATATCTGTGATAATATTATCATAGTTTCCTAATGCCACCAGCAATTAAAGATTTTACTTTTCAAGTTACATATCTCACAATATAGATACATGAATGAAAATTAATTTTGATGCCAACATGGATCCAAGACAATGAAACAGTTCAATTTGAATTTGTAGTTGGGTTTATTTCACCAGGTTTGTGAAGATGGTGCATGTAGATATTAGCACCGGCTAAAATGACTCATCTGAAAGTATTCCACAGATGTGCGAGCATCCTCCTTCATCCAGTAATAAGTGGTAATGAGGCTGCTTTCTACTGTACCATGTTGATGTTCCAGGCCCTGGGTTGAAGTATCTTCTTTGATCTTCATTTTGACAGAGTCATGGTACTGTGACAAAGATAATTTGTTTGTCAATATGATCCTGTGTTTTGGATCCGATATGTTGCATGATGCTCACATCGTGGTGTGCTGTGGTGTGGTGTAGGTACGAAACCAGTCTCACTTACAGTGCTGCAATGACTGTGCCACTCATTTATTGGCTGTGCACTGTAGATAACACTCATAAAACAGAATCACAAATACTCAATATATTATCCTTTAATAATGTGTATAATCCATACTTATGTGTTAGTCCGTTTTCTGATTTTGTGGGTCAAAGGTCACTTTGACCTGACAAGACATAACACTGAACCAAACTTCACACAAGTGGTTCATTTTGTCAGTGACTCCGGATAAAATGTAATTGGAAATCATGGTGCCTTCCAGTTGTACTCAGAAGTCAGGATTTCTGAGCTCCAACTTTGATACTTTGAAACTGCAACTCCGGATCTGGAATTCAAGATGGCTGCTACTGTGTCAAGTCAGTTTCACTGTTTATGTTATTTCTCTCGTAATTGTTTCACATTAAAGTCAGTCATGTAATGTTCAATTCTTATGCTTGGACATTTTCCCACGCAATTTGTATAAAAAATGCCTGTAGTATTGCTATCAAGATAGTATTGCTAACAACGGCTAGCAGTGGCTGACAACTTGCCCATTTGTTTTGGTCCATATTTCATACAATATAGTTTGCATTGAATGAATCTAACATTTACAAGTATTAAATTGTTATGTTTTTGTTTTGTTACAGTAGTCATCCATTCTTATGACCTCTGTGTTTAACTAGAAAACGCTCAACTCAGAGGTGACGTCAGATCCACCTTCCACGTACTGTAAATGGAACACACCATCAGTCTGAGTGGTGTAGGTGTAACTGTGAGGTGGTGTTATAGTTCAATATGTTTAATTGTTTTGTGACACATGTATTTTCACCATCTATATGATGTGTTAGTATTCTGCTGGTACCTCTGGGCCGACTCCAGTCAGTCTGAATCAGTTTGAAAGAGAAATGCGGGGAAGAAACAACAATTAACCTGGATTAGTTTAACCGCTGTGCTGTGAAGAATAATTTAATGTCTCATCTAACCCTCTCATTAGTATCACTTTAAGAAATACACTTTAATTAAATCAGTGAGGTCAAGTAATCGCCCCACCCATCATGTGTACTGGTAGATTTGCATAAACTCCCCAAGCAGCTGAACCTACTTCAGTATGGAAATGTAGACAGACCTATGTGTAAATACTGTCAGAGCTAATGTTTACCAGTGTGAAGCTGTTGAATGATCAGTAAAGTTTCAAAAAAGATATACACTAAATTTATTAAGAATAAATCACAGTGTTGCAATTACTTAATGAGAAGAAGTATGTATATACAGTATTTAATTGATTAAATGCTTAAGGTAATTGAAAAGAAAAAAGGTGTATGTGGGCAAAGAAAAGCATACTGGTTGGCTGAAGTCACACATCAGAGTCCTGTTAAAATCAGATTCTCAATGGGGATCCAACCATTAGACTTTGGAGAGGCAACGCAGGCCCGGGCCTCGGACAGTTTCGCCCATAGAGCACATGAGACTGCAGTCACATTGCTTTATTCTCTGCTTATCACGGATGATCAATGGCTGATCTGTGGAGAAACACGATCTTCATCTGACCGTGCTGAAGTGTAAAATAGAGACGTCCTTGACGGCTGGATAATTAAAGTGGTTCGGCGGCCTGAGATGTGTATCTGAAGGAACAAACAGGGTCTGATTTATTCCAATGTTTCCACTTCACAGACGCACTCATGGGAGATTTTAATACTTTGCGTTGGCGTAGAATCAGAGAATATGATTTGCTGGTCTCTCTGCTTATCTTGTTACCAATTATCATTAGCTGCTGTCACCGCTTCCTGCTGAGTACACAAGAGTCCTGTTGAGAAGATGTTGTTTTTTTTTTTTACTGGTGATGTGTCCCACTGTGAAGTTGTATGTGATTGTCCCAGATGCAAACACAAAGACTTTGAGGGGGGTAAAAGAAATGAATTTCTAAAAATGTCCCAGACCTAATATGTGGGTGTGAATGATGCATGAGGCTGATAGCTGCTGTAAATAAGACATAAATTAGGCAATAATTTGCTTGAAATTTCCCTGAATCATTAACATGTTTATTGTGTAATATCTGATCAACTGGAAACAAATCGTAGCAACATTCTGCATTTGATGAATGACTGTTCTACTCTGTACAATTTTAAACATAGAATTGTTGTATCCCAGGACTGTTGATAATTAGCATAAACATAGATTAGGATAATTATGCAAACACCAGCATGGAGAAATTCCCTGGACTTTGGCTAACATCCAGTGACAGACAGGACAGCTGTTGCCCATGTGGTTTCCTGCAGATATTGTAATACCTTGGTAATTATGTAATTATGCATTGATATGACCATGTGCGTGTACCACATGGTCTTTAGAAAATAATGTAATGAATGATCATAATTAGACGCTGGAAGGGCAGGAATCTGGAGACTGGAGTTTTAATAGAAAACATAGTAACATAACATTTTATTATATTAATGTATACCCCTTTTCCACCAGAAAGAACCTGCTGCCACTTCTGTGCCATTCCGACATCCCACCAGTCCGACATAGGCCTCTAATTGTCTAAATGGCAACACTTAATTTTCTATCAAATGTCCCATCATTCCGACAATTTTGCCTCCTAATGGTCGGATGATTTTTTTCTTTTTTTAAGCATCCTGCCTTTCCAACAATTCTTTAAATAGCATATTTTTTCCCAAAAATATTTTTGCACTGGTTGGATTCAGGCAATGATGAAAGGAGTTGGTTAAGTTTAGTAAAAAGACCAGGTAGAGGCTAGACAGGCCAGATAGATAGAGAGAGTCCAGAAGTAGAGAGTCCAGATAAGTAGGAGGGAGTCACCTGTTGAGTAACACACATTTCCTTATATTGAAAGCCTTGTCGGAATGGTGGGACGATGGTATGTCGGAATAGCGGTATGTCTAAATGGTGGGATGTCAGAATGACAGCATGTAACTCTTAGCTGGTTCAACTCGCTTGCCGACCCAGTGCGACCTGCTGGTGTTGAAGCCCAGACCTGAAGCAATCAGACTCATAGGTGTTAATTCTCAAACTGGACCTGGCCAAAAAAAGAAGAAAAGGAAGCCCGTGGCTCGATGTTTTGACGGTGAGATGTTTTGATTCTTTGATGAATGTTAGCCTTTCTTAGCCACAGCCTTTAGCTTGGCTACATAGCTTCAACATCGATTACATAGCAGTTTAACAAACATGATAAGATATTGAAAACATCAATGTATATCTTTGTGCTGGTCCTATTGGTCAGCTAACCTCGGCCCCAACTTCCAATGTAACTGGTTATTGGCTCTAGACCAATAAGAAGTTGTTGCTTGTCTGGAACCAGCTCAGTGGGAAAAGGGCTGTAAGACTTGTGCTGGTAAAAGAACATTTGGAGGATTAAAAAAATAAACCATAATACACACATTTCTGGAAATTACAGTGGAGACCAACCAAATATTTGTCTATGTAAATAGAACTTATTTTCCTCTTTTTGTAAGAAGGCTGAAAAATACAACTTCCACCCAGCAGCAGCATTCCACAGGTTTGATCCAAGGCCAACTGGTGGTTCTCTCTGCAGCTAACATTCAGCTGATAGGTGTGTTGCCATAAACTTCACGAATGATGGGGTAAGAAGATGAATCCAATCCAATCAGAGTCTCTGAGTCAATTCAGGAATGTTTAGTTTTAATACAATTTTAAATAAGGTGTGGTATACAAAGGAATTAAATGAGATCAAACTATCACTATTTGAAGAGTCTCAGTTGATGAAGCGGGACACATTAAATGATCAAATGAGTCTTCATTATCCCGCACTGATTATTTCCTAAACCGACCATTTTCGAAACCCCCAGCAGACCCTCAACAAGAGACTGTGAGCACCCTTGTTGTGAATCGGCTGCCCCTCTGCAGCTATAAATAACAATGCAGCTCTTGTTGTTCAGCTTACACCAGGGAAATGTGTGATTGTGCCAATACAGCACATCAAACACACAGGAGCAGGAAGTCATTAGGCAGCTGCACAGGGTCCAAGTTGAAAGGTCAGAGGTCAAAAAGCAATAACTCACCTCTTTGTTTTGAATCATAAAGACATGAATGTGCTTTGCTGACTGGTCAATATCCGAGGAGCCTCATAAACCGGCTCCTTTGTTTACCGTGACCAAGATGGGAAAGGGCTTTTATCTTAGGGAAAGAGAATATTTTCCATGGTGTGTGTTGCCCACAGCGACAGTAAATGGATGACATCTGAAGGCAAAGAGCAATACTTTGAAACCCTCACACTCATATTAGTGTTGAGAAGTGATTCACAACCCTTACACACATTTCTGTCTATTTAAAGCCTTACAGGGAAACCACAGTGAAAAGATAGTGAGAGCACACATCAATGTGTCCTGTCGCAGCAGATGTATTTTCATACTCACTCTCTCAGAACTTATAGAAAAGTAAAATGACTGACTGGGGGAAATGTGTTGAGATACCAAGGCTGCAAGGGAGCAGGCTGACATTACGGATGTGTTGTTGGTGACAAGATGGATTTGTGAACACGCAGGAGACCGAACACATGAATTATCTCCAATGACCAACAAAACATTAGCAGTGAAAGGTGCTCTGCTGAGGTCAAGTTGTAAACTGATAGTCAGTTTATCACTGACCAATTCTTTGTGGTAATCCTTTGACAGGCCGCTTACGTGATAATGTCAAAAAATAGCCAAGATTGCGTCATAATATCTAGAAATATAGCCAAGAAAAAACGATTTGTTGCGTAGAAATAGCCAAAAATAATTGATTGTAACTGACAACTGCAAGGACTTGATGGAGAAAAATTCTGGCCTTTCCCAAAAAATTATAGGGTTCGTTATAATTTTATGTTATTTCTAGGCCATTTCTTGACATTACTATGTTTTTGTGTTTTTCCGTTGTTTTTTTTGTGTGTGGGGTGGGTGGGTAGGGGGTGGTATCATGTAGGCAACCTGCAGCCTTCTCTCTCTCTCTCCCTCTCCATAGCCTTCCTGTCTTTCTTTGCTATACTATCCGGAATCAAGGCAAAATGCCTAATCCGTGGCTAATTCCTTTGCTAGCTAATCAGCTAATAAATTAGCTAAACTAACAAGTCAGATATGGTGAGTGGAGACACCGATACTTGCTAATTAGTGGTGACGTATAATTCCATCCATCTATCCGCTGTCTACACCACTTAATCCGTGCAAGGTTGAGTAGGGCTGGAGCCAATCCCAGCCTGCATAGGGCGAGGGAGGGAGGGGTACAACCTGGACTGGTCTCCAGTCTGTCACAGGGCCGATGAACAACTCTCACACACACTCATGTTCCCACCTACAGGCAATTTAGAGCTGCCAATCAAGCTGATGTGTGGCTTTAGACATGTGGGAGGAAGCTGGAGAACCTGGAGAGAACTCACACAGACACAGGGAGAACATGGAAACCCAACCCAGAAAGGAGCCAGGCGTGGGAATCAAACCCAGAATCTTGGTGTAATTAGAATCATTAAAAAAAAAAAGAACAGTAAAAAGTAACAACACAGGAGAGGTCATATAGGCTAGTCCGTGACTTGGCTAATGTTGCATTCCATTTACCTCGGAAGTCAGAGCTGGGAATGACGTCACAGCAGAGTTATCAGCGTTCCAGTTACAAAGTCGGAAAACAAGATGGCTACCGGGCTATTTTTAGCCACTGTTAGCACGTCCTGCGTTGTAGATCGCACATACCACATGGAAAATGTAAATTACACTATAGCAGCATTTCCATACGTCGAACATATATCCGACTGATTTAGTGCTCCAGAAACTAGTCAAAAGTGCTAATAAACAGGATATTACAGGAACTTCTAGCCTAGGCTACTTATGTTTACACATGGGACAGCCATCTTTGAAAGTCAACTTGAGGTTGCGAAGATCCTCCAACTTTCCAAATAAGAAATCCGGCCTCAGGGGGCGTTCCAGTTGAAACTTCCAACTTTTCTGACTTCTGAGTACAAATGGAACACACCATTAGCGTAACTGTAACAGTTGTACAGTTATCAGAGGATGAAAATAGAGACTAAAGCAGTCTATTTGTACCAGGATGTAAACATGTTTATTTCTGTTCCTGGTGTTCCTGTTGGTTCATTGTGGACTTGCCTGCACCCAAACAATTACACCCTCACAATGTTTTAAAAGCCCAAATGAAATATTCATGGGAAATAAATGAAAAACAAAGTAGATTTTACTTCTCATCAAATAAATGTGCAATCACTTTTTGCTAAACAATCAGCTGCACTACAATCAAAAGCAACATGATATCTGCAGTTTCCAAATGCACATAGGGACTGTACCTGTTGTATTTTACAGTGTGCTGAGTGACAAGATCTCCAGAAGTGACCAATCAGGAGCCACACTGCATGGGTGTGTCCGCACAGGAGAATGACCTGCATGGTGAAGGTGCAATGCAAACAGAAAAATATATTACTTAGGCAGCAGAAATGTGGGGATGCTCTCTGTGAGGAAGTAACATGCAGCAGAAATAATCACAAGGTGAACAATGGTAAACTTTCTTTTCCAACTTTACTTAATCCTTTTATGTCTTGTGATCCTGGAGGTTTTTTTTTATTTGAGCTGTTTTTATTCGAAGCACCTCGTAACCTCAATAAGAAAAGTGTAATATAGGCTTACATAAAGGTTATTTCAGTGTTATTTTATATTTATAAGGGAATTTTATCACATTGTCATTTATGTAGGCAGTATAAAGGAGCTTCAGCACTTTGTTATCCAAACCTGTGTTGCTGAATGATAAGTAAATGAACCTTGTGCCTCAGTGTATTTTAATACCAGGCTAATTTTACCCACCGGCAGTTTCAGGTACACCCACTCCTGTTGGTTCTAGTGTGTCTTTGATGATTGTGGTGACTGAAAATGACACCAAAGGTATAAAACAACAAGAAATCAGTGTTACAGTATTATTAGGCTAATCACACTAAGTGTTGTTTAAATTGTAACATGAATGTGTGAAGCTGGGATGTCAGATAAAAGTGGTGGAGTTGCACACACAGGGAGGTAAAAGCAGAAAAACCTAGGAAGGAAATGAAGGTAAAAAATAAAGATCAGTAGATCCTGCAAACTGACCACTGGCTCTGTTAAAATCAGATTGACTGATCAGTCATTCCACTGCAGGAAAATGATTACAGTGTTTTATTTTTTTCCCATTAAAATTGGAATTTAATTATAAAGGTTCTTGACACCACATTAAAGCTTTCTGCCCATAGTCATTTGGTTTCAGAGGCTTTCTGAAAGAATACCAGGTTCCCTTTTTTCCTGTAAAGAGGAAAAACCCAGGGAAAAAAAAAATCTAATCCCAATAGCTCAAGGTAGCAGCGGCTAAAATCGAAACATAATCGAGGTAATCCTGGTTTTGACCCTCTCCAAGTCAGCAGCCTAATGTATTTCTGTCTCAGGTGATTGAATAGGTTGTCCCCGTTGATATGGCAAAGCCCTTCCCTTCTCAACTTATACGGTGCCGCGCACACTCACTGAACTGTTTCATAATGTCAAAATCAACAATTGAAAGTGAAAAAAAAAAAAGTGGAAAAAGACTGGAGGAGTAATTAGGGCCCTGGCAGAGTGCTGCTATTGTGTCGCAGTGGAAAAAAAGAAAAAAAAAATTCAGCTGGGAAAATGAAAGTCTTACTGCATGGATTCCTGGAAATCAATCCATTAAGTGATAAATATCCTGAAAGAAAATGTTTCTTTACAAAAGGGAACAAGGCTGTCTCACTTTAGCACATCCCAGCAAATGTTGTTTATAGGACTCATTATTCTACTGCAGTATAATGGGCCTCACCGTGTAGCAAAGATGCCTGATTATTCTCATGGGTTTCAGCACATGCCAGGCAATTCTCCAGGGATCGCAGCGCGTTTTTATCATCCCTCTCGGCCCTTTATTGTGTTTTATTGCGAGCAGATTGCGCGACTATAATGTGTTCTTCCTTAATGTGCAATTGAGTTGTGGAAGAGTCCACCTGGGTATTGCATGTTGTCAATATGGCTCATTTCCTGAGCCCTACAGTAGGTTTGGAGAAAAGAAAATTCTCCAGGGGATTGAAGCACATGAATATCACAGGTAATGACCAGAACTGTATGTACCGGGCTCAACACGCTCGTGAAGCAGCTGGTCTGAGAGCACCGAGGCACAATCATAGTTAAGTGATGCAAAGATTTATGTTAAATCACGGTTCGCGAAAATGAAGACACTGTTCTACTATGAGGCTCAGTGAAGAAAAGACATATTTGTGCAGACACATTTATTTCCTTAAAGGGATAGTTCAACATCTTGGCAAATTGGCCCATTGCCCTAATCCCTATAGTGTAGTCCTTTAATTGTCGGTGCAAGCTGTTTTTAGAGAGCCGTGAGCTGCTCAGAGCTGCTACGGAGGCTAATGGAATTTCTTGGTTCCCCTCATCAAACACATCAAATTCTGTTATTATCTCATAGCGTGGTGAATGTGCAGGTCACAATTTGTCCACCAGAGTGTTTTGGAGTTGTTGGATTGTGTATTTGATTTGTTTTATGAGGGAAACCAAGAAATCCCTTGAGCTTCCATAGCATAGCTCTGAGCAGCTCTGTTCCACCGTTCTAAAAATAGCTTGCGCCGACAATTAATGGTAACGAACCTACTATAAACTATAAGTATTATGGCAATGGGCCAATTTGCCAAAATTTTGAACTATCCCTTTAAATGACTCAAAACTGTACAAGTGGCGATTTTAATTTTCTCTAAAGGACTTATTTGATATGCATTTTACCTCACGCTGTTATGAGTGAGCAACGGCGCAGCGTTAATTGCTCCTAATGAGAGATGATCCTGAGGATATGCAGATCTGGACATATTCTAATGGATCAGTATCTGCTTAGAATAAAGCAGATTAGGATCTGATCCTTTCTGTTACTGCAGCGAATGTGTGTCTCAGCCTCCTGGTGTTTGAGCTCTGCTCTCTGTTATCACAGCTGGGCTCTTCAGTGCAGTGTTTTGCTGCAGCTGTTATTTCAGTGCATCAAACACATATTTTATCATTGTTCAGTGGAAGTATCTGCCTGCACTCTGCTTTGGCAGATACCCAATATTATTAGACTTGGGTCGCAGCCAGATTATTTTTGCAAAGACAACGGCAGTGCTTGGAGGCTGAGTTTCAGCCAATATGTTTATATCACATTCACCCTCTTGATTTAGCATGTTAGCATGGTAGAATTAGGTCATGAGCATGACATGCAGCTGGCACTGATTGGTGAGTCATTAGTTTGGAGATATGAAGTCATAAACCAAAACTTTGGGGTTTCAGAAGGTCAGAGGGTCACAAGTCAACCTGAATCTGGTCTCTAACACCTTGTTTACACTTGGCATTTACAGTACATGCGTCTCATAACCAGATTGTATTTGGATACAGTTTGACCCAATAGCATTTACACATAGCATTAATATATGTCTCCAGTGTCCACGTTGAGATCCGATTGAGATCCGTTTCCATATTTCTGTGGGTAAATTAAAAATGAAAAAGAGAAAAATAAATAGTGGAAGTATTTCCACCGGTCTAGCAGATACAGGACACATTTAGTCTGGAGCCGTTTAGTGAATGTTTTGGTAAGCAACCGGAACCAGGGCCAGATAGACTGGTATTTCTGTCAAAATAAAAGCACCAAGCTAATAAAAATGCCCTGAAACATTTTAATTCAAAGAATATAATTTGCAAGAGAATTCCCGAGCCATTTAGTTAACCATTTTCTTTCATTGTATTTAACTGTATTACAAGTTATTGTCTATTTTATCAATTTTATTTTGGTAAACACCTTTACTTTGGTGAATTTGGTGAGTTCCTCTCTAGACCAGAACGAGAATCCAGACAAAATTCACAGTGAATGGATACCAGGCTCTTCTCCTCTCTGTATAAAGAGCCTGGTGATGGGAGGCTATGACACATTACCCTTTACACTTGTGGTCACAATGTGTACTTGGCCACCTTCAGAGGTGGTTTGGCCGATCGGATCGCAATCCTCAGTGCATCTTGGGTGTGTTCACACCTGTGGTCAAGCACTATCTGATTTCAATCCGATCACTGAAAACACCTGTTGTAAATGGGGTGAAAGAGCTGAATATCTGTACCAAATTTCAGCATATGGTTGTAAGACTCCCTGGGATTCATGATAGACGTCTCTTAAGTGGAACCTTTGAGTCTCTGCTGCTAGACGATGAGTAAAGGATTGACTGACTGACTGACCAGCAGACCGTGACGCCATTCTCAGAGCACTGCTGCTAGCATGGCTAATGATGAAGAGAGGTTTAAGGTAGGAGGCCCGGATTGAAAAAAAAGAAGAAAAAAAAACATTCAAACTATTTTCTTACATCTAAAGTAGCAGCCCTGAGGAATCCTTGATATATAATATTCTCTTTCTCTTACTTCAACAAATGTGTCAACTTTTAAAGCAGCTGCCTGGTGAGCTAACTGAACAATCAGATAAACCACTCACTTAAAAAGTCATAAGTAATTGTTATCGCTCAGCTCAATATAGAAAGAGAGGTGGGAATACTTCAAGACAGAGTAAGATCAGTTGGCTAAACATGTTTTCATCAAGGCCGTGTGAATACTTCTACCTGAAGACAATCAACTTTAACCTCCACCTCTCATTTAAGATTGCGTACTGTGAGAGTACAGTGATGGAAATCAAAAGAAAAGGCGCCGTACGGATGTTGGAGAATACTCACCGTCTGTCTGAGAGGGAGGGTGAGAAGGTGCAGATCAGCTAATAAAAGGAAATAGTCAATACGCAATAATCCTGATGAACTTTATTTTAAATTCCTGCATTTGACTTGTGCGACTGAACTTTAGAAGTGGTTGGAAGGATGTTGTTTAGTCTGGCACCTCAATATATTTGTGATAGCTATGAGCTGGTCAGGCCCCTCAGTTGGTCTGGGACCAGCCTTAAGAAAATGAAAATGCCAAGAGTCAACTCAAGAGTCAAACTGAGAAAGCACTTATTTGCTTTCAAGGTTTAAACAGAAATATATGTCTGTCACCTCTTTGAAAAACAAACTGAGCCTGTGATATTTGTTACATATCCAGCAGGTTCACTTTTTTTTAGAGGCTAGACAGGCCAGATAGAGAGAGAGAGTCCAGAAGTAGAGTGTCCAGATAAGTAGGAGGGAGTCACCTGCTGAGTAACGCACATTTCCTTATATTGAAAGACTTGTCGGAATGGTGGGACGATGGCATGTCGGAATAGCGGCATTATGTTTGAATGGTGAGATGTTTAAATGGTGGTATGATGGAGTGGTGGGATGTCGGAATGACAGCATGCCCAAACTGGACACGACATGTAGTCACAGAGTGGATGGAGTCCTTTATGGACAATGTCTTCTTCCCTCCCATTAAGCCAATTTAACCTATTTGACTATCTCTCCTGCAGCCATCAACTTAGTTGTTCCTCCTCTTCTCTTTCTTTCCCTTAAATTAACTGATCACTGATGCACATTACACCACTCATTCAGTTTATCTTCACTACATTTCATTTACTGTTAAAGCACTGGTAATCTATTTTACACCTGTATGCTTTGATTCTACGTCAAGCATCACTAAATTATTAACATTAATATATTCATATTTATCGTATTAATATTATTCTATTCTCTTATTATGTATTCCATATCATATCTACCCTTTTTTGTGTGTTTTCATATTTACTCTCTCTTTCCTAACTGCCAGTCAAGACAATGTTACAAAGCAATGTCTCTGTGGAACAATAAGTCTTTTTCATTCTTATTTTTGTCCAGATTGAGATCCCAGATTAGTTTGTGTGCGCATGAATAGTGCAAAACAAAAAGAAATGTTTGCGTGCCTGCCTGTGTATGTGTGTGTGTGTATGTGTGTGTTTGCGCATGCGCTTACATGTGATCGTATGACATTTATCTTGGTTTGTGTCAGGGTTGAACAGAAGCTGATATTTCCTCCCGGTCACTTTATGACAACATTAGGGACATGAGCAAGGGCGAGAAACATCAGAAGTTTGTTTCAAAGTAGCCGCACGTACACACACACACACACACACACACACACACACACAGTGGCAGCACTTGGCTTTAGTCTTGCCTCGCTGCAGCCCCCAGTAACTGTGAGTCACAGAGGAAAAGAAGGCAGAACTGTCTTTATACAAGCTGCTTAGGAGAAAATATCAAACTGTGACAGTGTGTGTGCGTGCGTGTGTGAATGCGTGCGCGTGATTGTGTGTATGTGGGTGAGAGTGGCTTGTTTTTCTCCGCAGTACGATGAGGCGAGGGAGAAACGTGTGAATGTGTAACGCTAATACAAATGTGCCCGGCCGCCTTTACTCCCCCCCGAGTGTATGAAGATGTCAAGGAGAGAAGAGAATCACTTCCCCAGAGCTCATTACTTAGGATTAGAAACATACATTCAACACATTGTTCTGAATTTAGAACCGCACTCCAAATGCCTCCGATGCACCATTCTTTTCTCATGTGTCGCACTCGGCGAGCCAATCTCTCATCTGGTGTTCCCGCTATAGCTCCGGGGGACAGCGATATACCGCACGTCTCCGCGCCGGCTGTGACCTTTAGGGTAAACAGGCTTCCTCCGTGCTGCAAGACAATGGACGAGGCAGAGATTTAACAGAAAATAAAAAGCCGTTGTTCGCAAAGGAAGAGCGACTCCTCCAACAACACCCGCCTTAATCTCCTCCTCTTCCGCTGGAGAGAGGACACGGTGCTGTGTTAGAAGGGAGGCCATCGCCACTGTCTTTATAAAAAAATTTTTTTATTATTGTTCATTGTCCAAATTTAAATGAAGATGTTTTACAGGGAGGATAAAAAAGGATTTCAGATTTCTTACAACAATGAATCACACCTCAGTCATCTTTTTTACTGGAAGGCCGCAAAAAGTCTTTATGAGTTTTGACTCTGTGTCCCACATAGCTCTTTTTCTTTTTATTTAATTAAACCACTTTCACTCTTTTTTTACTGCACTATGGACAATCTATATTAAATTGTTGCAACTGTATCGGTCTGAGTCTGTCCACTTTAACGCAGGGCTCGAGTTTATTAGTGTGCAGCCAGGATACTGACAAAGTCAAATCATTACCTGCTGTCATTTCCAGCAGTTACTTTCATTTCAAAGTGTGTTGTGAAGTGAAACAGAAAGTCATTTTAGATATTCTGCTCAGGGTTCTGCAGTATTTTAGGAGATTGGAAATACACCTGTGCACTTTGCAGGGAATTACATGAGAAGATCAATGTGACTGTCATGTCTGTGAATTACAGTAAGTACAGCTAGGTGACAGTTAGTCGGGCTTATGTAATATAAAGACTGGAGGCAGAGGGGAGGGGGGGGGGGGGGGGGTCATTAGCCCTGTTGTGTTGTTTTTCATAATGGAAGTAAACAACTTAACTTGTCAATAACTGTGTTCAGACCAGAAGCAGTGGGATTTGCTGGAGTGAATGGAAGTCATTCATTAGGGCCACGGGCAATCGCACCGGGCACTGGTCCCAACAGCTATGAAATAGCTGCAGGGACCAGTGCCCGGGCAAAGCCCGGGCACTACTGTTATTGTGTGGATTTTTTCCTAGTTTTTATTTTTCATCTTCCGGACGATTTTCGATTCGCTACTAGTCCTGCAACTCGAAGAGTTGCAGGCCAAATTATATATCAAAACGTGCGGTTTGATTGGGATCGGTATGCTATTACTTTTCTTAACAGTGTACGAATTTTTCGCGACGTAAGTCGCGAAAAACTGCGCAAAAATTTGCATTGAAGTCAATGGGACGGGCGGAAAAAAAAGAGCAAAAAAGACCAATCATTGGAGTTTAACAAACGTCTACTGCTCAGGCATACTTTCACCTAGAGACTCCATTTAAACTTTAAACAGTAGACACAAGTCTTGTGTATTGGCGTATTACTCCACGTTTTAATAGGTCATATAGTTTTTGATCAATCCCTGTTCAATGACCATGATCATTTTTGGAGAAATTATGAGATTATAATGGTTGTGTATTGGATAGAATGTTCGTGTCAGAGTGCGTGACATCATCGGTTAGAGTGGGAGAGATGCCAGAAAAACTCCAGATTTTTTCTCTTTCCAAACTCGGCCCGGCCACAATTTACACTCCACACACATAATTTTTTCAGAATTTGTAAGACAAACTTGTTCTGTCACTCATCATCTGCTCAAAATATCAGAGAGACTTACAGAATTTAAACTCGGAGCCTCTAAGTGCGGCCACGTCTGTCTCTGCTCCTCATTGACTCCAATACAAATATTTTCTGAGAGAAGCAGAACGGCCTGATGTTTTAAAACTGCCAGCGTCGCCAAAATATTTACTGTAGAAACACCAAATCGTACCAAAATTTTCAGTAAGTCCTTAGAGCAACGTTGATCTGTGTTTTGTTCTGATAGGAGTTACCGTTTTGTCATGCTGAGCCTAAATGTGAGACCGGTGCAGAGGCAGAAAATCGCTCTTTTTCTCCACGTTTCTGTCTGTCTCAGCCTGGGGGGCCCCTATCGCCGTGGTAACCTCTTTGATCCTCAGGCCAGAGCTCGTTAACTTCATAAACAATCCACCTGGCGCTCGTTTAAATGTTTATAAACACCGACACAGCTAAATCAGACTGACACAGGATGCAGCTACTAACTAACTATGTGTCAAGTCAGTCACACACACACACACAGACTCTAGAGCCAGCTTCATGTGATTACAGTCACACACACATCAAAACACACAGGTAACATACAAATGCGCGCGGAAGCGCGCACTCCTCTCCCACACTCTAACACACACAGGTAACTTCATGTGATCACACACACACACACACACACACACACACACACACACACACACACACAGTTAACCTAATGTGGTTACAGCTCCTCCATATCAGTGCTTATAGAAAGATGATCATGTGTCTGTCTGATCAGCTCTGTCTTGACCTTAAGATCGTGGGTTTGATTCCCATGTTGACAGAGATGGCAACACTGGCAGTAGCCCCGTGGCCCATTCAAAATTTCCCGAGAGGAAATTTTCTAGTTTATTATGTCATTATTATGTGAGCCGTTGCGAAAAAGCAGCACATCATGAGTGGTGTGGGTGTCAGAGGGTCGAACCTAGTCCAGTTGGTGCCACATAAATGGAGATATCCTGACTTTTAAACATTGTTAGATGTCAAATCCCCAATAAAATCTGTTTCTTTTCTGATTTAGTAAATGACACCACTATGATGACATTGGGATTGTGATCTCAGAGTCTGGACTTCCACTCCTCATATGAGATCAAATGTGTCAAATTGGTGGGGTGACCCTTTAAAACAAAAATAATGTTAAAAACAGACCCCAATGCATAGTCATGGTTGCATGGATCCAAAATGTGTGGGACATGTACCAGATGGAGCAAATTCCATATAAAACTATTTTTACAACCTATTTTATTCTTAGCAATGGGACCCTGTCATGGCATAATTAATACAATGAGTTCATGGCCTAGGACTATATGACTCATTTACACCATGTCTTTTGAGAGTATACCCAGAGTGGAAAATTATTATTTTTCTGTAAATGTATTTTTAATATTATTATTATTATTTTCCATTATAATTTTATTTTATTATACATTCTTAGATGTATATATTTCTACTGTTATCTTGTTCAATATTTGAATATGAGTGTAAAGATGATGTGCAGCTGTAAAAGGGAGAACAATAAATGTATGGAAATGTGTCATGTTGCTATTGAGAAAAACTAAATAAAAATGAAATAAAAGAAAGAAATCAACAGTGCACATTGTATAGGAAGGAGAACCAGGGAGTAGACACAGACACAGGAAGGCCCCGGGGCCCCATGGCTCAACCATCCTGCTATAATAACATGAGAAAATGAATTGTTAAAAGATAAAACTGTTGAGCAGGTAAGTACAGTCAATTAACTTTACTGCTATAGTCATAAATGCAAACACTGAATCAACACAGTGCATCACAGAAATCAACAGCAGGCTTGTTACGAGACACGTTCTATTCACATAGAGGGAGCTATAATGCTATCTGCTGATGGGCAGACCACCCCCTCTCTCCTATTGTAAGAAAACAGACAGATGCATGAAGATCGTCATCATTTCCCCTGAACAATGGAATCCAGCGCTTTTATATTTCCCCCCCCTATGTCTATAGTGTGTTTTGGTCTCATTTTTCTGCATCGTTGCAGGGTTTTACTTGCTACCGCAGGGTGGTTGTTAGTCTGTTGTGCTGTATTGCAAAGCGCTACAAAGAAAATAACACTGGGACATGGGCTATGATCAAAACATCCATGCTTGCATCTCCCATTTGATTCTGCCTTAGACCAATTCAGGGTCAGAGGAGGTGGTGGAGGCAGGCTGCAAGTCGGAGTATACTGATCAAAACACTGAAAAAAAAGAAAGAAACGGCATTTCAGCCGCACAGCTCACTCACACGCCGGTGTGTAAGCTTTTTTATGGACGGAAAACTGCACCTGAATCACAGGGAGTCATGTCTGTAACCACACTGCACAGTTTATCTACAATCTAATACAAGAACATGTCATCATGCAGGAAGCAATCGGACATCCACCGAGTGCAGTGCTTTTAAAGTAAGAGTGAGTCTTGCATTTCCATTAAGTTTCCCCTCACTGCAGGAAGGCAGAAGTCAAACAATGCATTGCACATATACAGTTTACAGTGTTTATTCATTTAATTAAAGTCGTAAAATGGAATAATTTAAATGTTGCTACTGACCCTTACTTTGTTGACAGTTGCAACACAGATCAGAGACAAATGGAAAAGGTACATTAGATTTGTGTTTCAATAAGCACTGTTCTGAACATACAGTATGCAATGTTTTGCAATATATTATACTATTAATTATGCAATGTTATTATACTGTAGCTGTATTATTCATTTATTGGTTGATGTTGTGTTGAACATATCAGCCGTTATGCTTCTTTATGTTCTTGTGTGCATAAAACTGAGCAATTCTTATTGCATATGTTCTCATATGAGAGACAAAAGTTGAAAAATGTTGTGTGGTCTGTTTTCATGAAGCTGTTTAGCTTGGATACAGTTTAAAAAGCTGTTGCAGCTGTCCCAGCCCTATCAGTGCTGACAGAAGATCATGTGAACATCACAGAGAGAATATCAAATGTCTAGACAGTGGATCTGTATCCCTGATGTGAGCATGTTCAATATGGGTGTCATCACTCAAGTATTCATTAGATTCACATGACGTCACTGTGTTTCTGCGCCACCATATTTGTGTCCGAATCAGGGCAATCTGGGCACAGATCACAGCATGTCACGTTACCAGAACAAGTGGAGTAGTAGGAGGAAATCAGCAAGAGACCGAAAATTGACGTTACTTGAAAGATGCCAGGATTAAGAAGCCTGATGTAGCCCACAGGGCGAAACGCGTTGCTGCGGTTTTAACAAATACATTTATTGAATGTACCCCATTGAGTGCGGTGGAACCTTCTTTTCTTTTTTCATGCCAGGATTATATTGTGCTGTTGACTGTGATAGCAGTCGCCAAAGAAACCCCGGACTGCAGTTTTATTCCATCCCAAAAGACGTAAAGTTATAGGCGGAATATAGTTGACTGCAGGCAGTCTATCAGTGCAGCGTGGGCTGTGACAAGTCTCACAAAAAGAGGGGATTCACTTTTTTTTTTAATAACATGGATATATTGAATCCTGCATTGTGATTACTTTCTTATTAATTACTCACTGATTCTGCATTTAGGGTCTTTTATTTCTGTATAACAGACCGTTGCTAAGTAAAACGGGCCGTTGCTAGGGACGCCGCTCTGATCAGCGGAGCAGGGCAGAAGAACTATCAAGGACTTTTACCTTGTGTTTCATTTTTACCAGCTTCAGACTAATTGTGATGTTAGAAAATGACTTGTAGCTTGTTAGAGGGAGAGTGGAGGCTCTCTGCCTCCCTCACCGCTGCTGGAACCAAACCTGCGATCAGAGCGGACAGAGCGGACGGGCCAGCGCAGTGTCACTGTGACCAGCTGTGTCTGTGCCACCGCGAGTCCGTGACACAAACGTGTCCCGTAACCGTCATCTCTTATGACAGACAGGACGACATAAATGCGCACATCGTAACATTTACATGATAATTCATCAATCTACTGATTACAGGACCACAATGGAAACAAGCCTTTTGGCTTTATTGTGTTTTAATCCTTTTGAACACTTGTTTAACGTTGTTCAATAAAGTTTTCAATTCAATTCAATATCAAAAGCCCATTGAAAACAACTGCACACGAGTCGACCGAGAGGAGGGTGAGGAGCAAACAGCGGAGAAGTGACCGGACTAAGGACTTTGATCAACATTACGTCTCAAATTAATTAATTCACTCATAAACTGTGTAATACAGTAAGTGGGATAATATAGAGTTAGTCTGTTGTTATAGAGATATAAACCCAGACAGGATGTATGAAACCCTGTCATTTTGTCAAGAAACTGTCATTTCCATCCTGCGGTTTGCATGCTGTCATATGAGGAGACCTGTCAAATCGGACACAAATATGGCGGCGGTCCCTTCGACGTGACGTCACTGCAACGCATTCAGTTTCTGATTAGAGGACCAAGCCCTATGGCAACCATCCTCAGTTCCTCCCTATAGAGAACATCTACAGAGAAGAACGGGTATGCTACAGCAACAGTATATCTGTTAAGTTGCAGCATGTTCAAATGTGTGCTGATTATCAATATAAACATAACAGCCCTAGGGAGTTTATTATGTCTACAAAATGCAATAACTAGTTTTTTTTATGTATAAGACCTCTCGTCTTATACACAAGAAAACCCTATAGACATGATAGAGTAATAAACACACGGCTGAGGACACAAACTTACATTAAACTGCTTTTACTTCTTACACTTCAACTCACTTTTGAACCCTTTAAAGTCTTTACATTGGAAATACTTTTCTTTTTCAGCTGTCTGCAGGTCAGATCACGGAGTACGTTGCAGATCCTATACACACACCAAAGGCTAAAACTGTCTGGGTCAAAAATACGTGCTTGAATAGCGTAGACTATTGTAATCATATTCTCTGTGTCTTGCTGTACCATTGCCTCTATCTTATTATACTTCACTGAGTTGATATTTTACATTAAAATTATGTCTAAAAAATAACCAATATTAGTAGTCACTTGAGTCCTGTTGCATGCAGGTCTGTTGACAGGTTTGAAAAACGGTACATGAAGACAGACATGATTGTGATATGATTGAATAAGCCTTGTTCTAACTTCCCTGTAATAGCGCCATGAGACTCAGCATCTGTGCTGCTCCTGTTGGATGTGACAAGTAATCCATCAAACAATAATTAGTGTATTTTTTCTTTTTTTATTCTGCAAATGATTTGTGTGTGTTCATTTTTAACTCTAGCAGAATGCCTTTTTAATTTAATTCTCTATAATAATTATCACACCTGTAAATTGTCTCACTTTGAGGACTCACGTCAACATTGGTTTCATCATCTCCTTCCTGTCACGTTCGCCTGAGACGTTCCATGTTAGAGCAGAGCCTCCACTCAGAATATACACATTACCCAGAATGCCATGTGCCATTCTATAACTGGGGCAGCCCCACAGGGCCAGAGTTGCTAGGTCTGAGGCTGTCACATGGAATTGGGCTACTTTTTAAGTGTCACCATGGGTTAATAATTTTGTTGGCATTGGCCTTTTGCAGACATATTGTATATATATTATAATGCTTATGGAAAGATTCTTTTTTTTTTTCAATGACAAATGTTCATACCCAAATCCATGTCAAATACAGCATACTGTACCCACATACATCACCTGGAAGGCTGTATGACGTCACTGCAGCACATAACCAACCCTTTTGGACTGGTTTTTGTCATTTTTTTGCTTCTGCCTCACAGACCTGGCAACCCTGACCAGGCCTTGTGTATCCACAGTGCAGTTGTCAGTCTGTGTGCGTGTTGCAGGTTCCTGCTTGGGTGGAGCTGGAGGCGATCAGGGAAGTGGAGGCAGCTGGCCACTGTCCTTCACATTGATTATATAAGACCTCCTCATCCTGCCACTCATGGGCCTCCCTCCTCCATTGCACCACATTGTTTTGATTTTCTCTTCAAGTTCAGTCTTAGTCTGGTGTTAGTTCCATCTGCCAGGCTAATTTGTTGAAAATGCAATCAGTGTCATGGCATACTTACAGTATGTCGAGCTGATAGGAGGCCGCAGCATGTTATTATGAGTTGTTATACTGTATGTTTTGTCTAAGTAGTTATCAAAGGAGCAAAGAGAGAAAAGTGTGAAGATGGAGTATGAAGAGAAGAAAGTCAACATCAGGAGGAGTTGTGGTTGATGGATCTCTTTCACTATGGGTTGTATCAGAGGTTTGAAAAATGACCAATAGTGATTGACAGTGATTGGCTCAGGAGAATCATGTGACTAACAGCATTGAAGGAGACATATTATGCCCCCTTTCCACAAATTAAAATAGTTCCCAGGTGTCTTAAAGACATATCACACTGTAGTGTTTTGCTGACACCATTGGCTTACAGTCTGTCTTTTGATTGGCTGACTGTTTCAAATAAAATATCAAGTGGGAACTCAGGGAAATCAATCATGTCAGGTTGGATAGGCCCATGTGGGCAGAGACTGCTTTGTTGTGACATCACAAAGTTACAGAAATACTAATGGATGGTTTTAAAGGAGACATATCATGCCATAGGCGGCGCTAGGACAGTATAATGGGGAAGCTACGGGACAAAAAAAAGAGAAAGTTTTTACCCATAGGCAGATATATAAATTTTGATTATATTCATCAAAATGAGATGCAGTAGAATGATTCCTTTCATTCTCTACTTGTTTTTTTGTTTTTTGTTTTTTGCTGGTGTAGTAGCCCATAATCAATTAATCAATGTTCTTAGCATACGCCACGGGGCGTTTGTGTCATATTTCTCAAGTATTTCTTCAGGGTTAAATCCTTTTACCGTAGTTATTGCTCTCGATGTACAGAAGCGACACAGTTGACAGTATCTGCTGTGCCATAGTTGTCCTCATCCAGTTGCGCACCCGCTGCATCGCTGAGAATGTGCGCTCACACAGCTGTCAGGTGACAGGATTTCAATTTTGGACGGGCCACAGTAATTTTGGATGGGCCACTACTTAGGAAAAAATAACACTTACATACATAGAGTTGGAAATTATTCCTGAATGACTCGTTCGTGTCTATATTGAAAGCACACATAATTTCTGCTGAGACGAGCTTTGACAGCGCGGTGCGCCGCTCTCTCTCCCGTTAAAAGTTAATCTAGCTCACCCAGTGGACCCCTCTCTCTCTCTCCTCGTCTCTCTCTCTCTCTCTCTCTCTCTCCTGTTACTTATATGTGTTTAACCAAATGCACGAAAAGCCAAATCAAGTCAGAAATGCGTAGCCCACTTCTTTTTAACTCACAGACATTTATTTTCATAAAGTAATAAAATATCTCGACATTTTGCCGTCGTTAACATTGAGAGAAAAGGCTGCAGGAATGGAAGAAGAATTCGGCAAATCATCTTATCACGCAAAAAGTCACAACAAACAGGTTTTGCACAATGGTTTGCACAGATAAGTCTTAAAATATGTGCAACACCTTCTCATCACAATCCACACCATCTACACAGTTACGTTGTCAGCTCAGCTGTTATTAAAACCCAACTCATCAGGACGCGATGACCACCACTCACATTAAACAAACCGTTAACAATTAATCCACACTCAAACCGAAGCAACAGTAGTGTTAACTGTACTCAACAAGCTGTTATTACAAGGTTTACAACAGATATGACAGGCTGTGTGTGTGCGTGTGTAAAGAAAGAGAGGGAGGGAAGAGAAAGTAGCTACGTAACCTGCTAGCTGTTAGCTACCGTAGCTCAGGCGTCGGTCCGTCAGGTAAAAGCTGCCGTTTATTCCTCAAATGAAGCTCATGCAGTTATTCAGCCTCTCCGGTACAGTTATCCATCACTGCTGTTGAATTAGCTGCTAGACTGCTGGAAGCTAAAACCGAGGGGGCGACTGTTTGTTTACAATTCACGAAAGCAACGTGAACGTACGTGCTGCTCACACTCAGTAGAGTGAGGCAGTGAGGCAGCGTAGCCTCCGCCTCCCTCGGCGTACAGAGGCAAAGCACCACACTCGCTGCCTCTCCTCTGAAATACAACGAGACGGCGAGTGGTTTCTACGGGCGCTGCCTGACACATGCTGACACATTTAAACCTACGTAATGACGCAGGTAACCAGTCAAATACGACCGAAAATTCTAAATCTAAATCCAAATTTTCTATTTTATTATTTGTGATGATTTTTATTTTATTTTCTGTGACAATCTAGGGGAAGCTAAGCTTCGCCTAGCCTATTGATAGCGCCGCCTATGTATCATGCCCCTTTTCCACAAATTAAGATAGTTCCCATGTGTCTTAAAGACATGTCTGTGACATGCTTTGGTCAAAATACCCCAAGGATCAAACATCACAGCTCTTTTCATCCTCTCAAAACAGCCCTGTTCAGAACGGCTGGTTCCAGTGCCTGTCCCTTTAAATGCAAATGAGCCACTGCTTGCCCCGCCCCGCCCCTTCTCCCGGTACCAGGTAGGGGTGGTATTATGCAAATTCTAAACCTAGTTACATCACTAGAAGACAACTGAGGGGACAGCTTGTAAAACCACATGGATTTCAACCTAGGGAGCCTGCATATTATAGATCGTTTTGTCATTTCTCACATTTTGGGGGCGGGAAGGCAAAACAAACACCCAAATATATGTTAAAGAGCCTTCAAAAAGTCATATTTCTATAATATGTCCTCCTTTAAGGCTAATAATTGAGGTTATACAGTGTGTCTGGCCCTGAATAGGTCAGTGTCTGGGTCTGGATCCATGCTGTTGTCTTTTAGTGGCGTTGTTCCATTTATTATTATTTGATCTTTTTTTATTTGTATTTATAATATGTAAAGTCTGTTGTAGGTATTTCTAACCATGCTAACCTTGGAAAGGATAGCAGCATTTGACCTACCAGAGTCAGTTGGTCTACCAGCACTTTGCTCCAATCATCCACTGCAGTACTGCCAGGGATTCCTTGATAGACATGCATGGTGCCCAGAGGATGACGCCTACTGAGTCAGTGGTTGCTAAGAAGATACTGAATCTGTTTACTCTGTCTCCATTAAGTAGCAGAGCCTCTTGCACTGTGTAGTTTATGTTTAATTTTAGTATTATTTCATAAAATCTATGGATTTGCCGTGATCCCTGTACTGAGTGTGACTTCAGGATCCTGGCCTTAGCGCTGATTCAATTTGATCCAGCAATGCAGGGAGACCAGTTTGTTCTGCAGCGTCTGTCTGCATGTCAAATGTGAACAAAATAGTCAAATACACTTTGATCAGATAAGGTGTGAGAAAGAGGGCGGTTCACCACCAGAGAGGGAAAGTTTATCTGATCCATTTTAGGACTGGCTTTTATCTGAGATCTTGTTCTTTTCAGTCGGTTGCTTAACTGAGGAAAAGATAGATGTACTAAAGCTCCAGAGCCGTCGCATTGTGCAATATTACTGCACAGGACTAGGATGTGAAGTAGCTGAGAGATAAACAAGAAAGGAGGCAGGATGACAGGAGGACCTCAGTGAGGAAAGAGAAATAACATAAGTTTGTTCCAGTCAGTTAGAGAAAACCTCTGGGATCGACTGCTTTTCTTTTCATTAATTAATGAATCATCACGGAAATTTCATCTCACCATATCATCGGAGGTTTTATATATAACTCAGGGACAGACTGATGATTTCCGAAGATTAATTTGTGAGACGCTGCTGCACTTGTTGCATCATCTCAACCAGTGAATAGGGAATAAACCAATTTAGCCAATAAAAAACACAGCATTACACTTTCTTAACTTTTGCCTTGTGAGATAATAACCTGATCACCCTGAGTAGCTACACTTACCTGCTAAATTCAGCAAATTCATCTCAATTGAAAGAGGGAGTGTTATTTATCCTTTCAAAAATGACATTGCCTAACTTTATGCAAAGTTTCATTCAGGGTTAAGGTTTGATTTAACACTAGACCACTAAGATTCTAATCCCTCCTCTAACCGTCACACATAATTACATTGTTTTGAGTCACAAACCATTCTATAAGTGTAAAAAAAATAAGAATAAATTATAAATCCCAGTTTAGGAGCCACATCCGTTGTAGGGTCCGGTCTACCGAGGTGTAGATTCTATAGCCAACGTAGACCCTCAAAGGCCAAACTAAATGAGACTGTCTGGTTGGAAGGATTTCTACTTTGTGTCCCTGACATGTCACAAGGACTGCTTCTGTCTCCTAGCAACCTGAGATCACATATTTCTTTTTCATTAAAAAAATCTTGAGGTCCCAATGTTTTTTTTCTTCCTTTTAACAGTTAAGTATTCAACTATACTAAAAACCCAGTAGCCTAATGGCATTTAATAATGTCATCCTTGGGCTCTCTGTCAATGTTGTTTGCTGCCGCATTGTTTTCATTACCAACACTCAATGAACCTTTGGATACATTGGTCCACAAAGTAATAGCGACAACACCACGGTGACGCAATCAGTCTTTAGAAGCAGCTTCTCAAGGATGTGGCCTTTGAATTGTGACACAGCATTTGTTTGTCTCCACTTTGCTGCTGGCCACTGAGTTTATTGGGACTTTCGGGGCTGACAGTTCCTAGACCTTGAGCTTATACTAAACCATTGTCTTTCTTGTATAGTGGACGGGCAACACATAACGCATAATTATACAGTACAAGAAAAGTCACTGTTGGACATGACGTTGAAATGTTAGCACCCCAGCATACCGCATCATGAAATTACAAAAGAAAAAACTAAAGCCAACAAATGATTCTCCCGATTCTGTTGGGTTTAATAAGATAAAACTGTCCAGTGAGAAAATAATCAGTTGAGAGCGGGAGCGGGAGAGAGAAGCAGAGACTTATAGAAAGAGAAGGCTGATTAAAGCAACTGGAGCTGTCAGTATTTCTGGAGGAGAGATAATTTATTACACTATTTGAACCGCGGTCAGATTTAACAGACACGAAAGGCCTTGAGCGTGGTTTCCAGGATTCCATTAAATAAAAGTATAATTTGCCTGTAATATGTGTGTGTGTAATACACACACACACATATTACAGGCAAATTATACTACTACTGTGTATATATTTATATATTAAGTCAAGTCAAGTATAGTTTATTTGTCCCACCCTTACAGAAAAACCACACGATCTTCATATGTGATTCACATGTGAAAAAATTTGCACATGGGAATCATGTTATTTGCACATGGCAAACATGTGGTCTTGGCTCAATTTCATGTGAATCACATGTTAATTCCAATGAGAACCAGTTTTTTACATGTGCTCTACATGGTAACATATGTGTGTGTTACCATGTGAAGTTCATGTGGTTTTTCTGTAAGGGCAGCTTGGGCAATTTGGTTGCAGTAGGTGTACCACACTCAGCAATAGTTCAAACACCAGATAGAGCAAAACTAAACTAGAGCAAAACTACAAATGCAGGATGGATAAATGGATAAATAATAGATTTTTAGTGTTTTGTTTGCATTTTTACCATTACCCCAAAGGTCCCGCTGCAAAGACGATGAAAGAGCACTCACACATGTCAAACACTGGAATGTGTCACATGGTCCCTCTCTGTCACAGAGACCACACGCTGCCATGATGATGTGCGTTTAGGGGAGGTGATGATGTGCCTTTGCTTATCTGAATGAGTTGTAGCTCCAGGCCACTTTTTTTCCCCCTCCTATCTCAATGCAAAAATATTTTTCTAGAAAGCAACGTGGCATCTGGCAGCAGATAAAACACTGATTGCCTTTGGGGAATAAAGAGAAATGAAATAAAGAAAGAAAAGTGGGGCAGAGGATTGGAAAAGAAAACAGTGCATTAATCAGCTGGCAGTGGTTTTGGACCAGCAAGCCATGGACCACAATGGAACTTAGTTGAATTAGTTGTTGGAGTCAGCTCATTCCAGCTGCCCTACTTTTTCACAGCGAACACAAAACCTGAACAGGCTGCTGCTCACATGTAGCACACACACACACACATACACAACCACCTGACCCTTCAGAATAAGGCTCCTGCTAGATGCTCATGCTGGGATATCCTAAATGACACGTTTACATGGTTTTAACCTCACACTGTTAAAGGGACAACGAGGAGTTTTGGAAAAGCGAAGCGTTTTCACACTACATTTATGAGCCTCCGCGCGCACCATAGAATTCTTCGACCGGCGCAAGACGGACTCATGTTTTCATTCATCAAGACTTAAAGTCAGAGGTTCAAAGAGGTTCCCGTCGTAGTCCCGACCATAAACGGCAATACGGCGGCATTATTCTCATGAGCGTCCGCGAAACCGAAAGTAAGGAAACGCTGGTCGGCTCGACCAGCATCTCCACCATTAATTAAAATAACAAAATAACGATGAGACAAAACGATATATCTATCGAGAATGGGCCCATTAACAAGTGTGGGTAGCGTAGATTCATCCACATTAACATGATACTTTTTTATAACCAAATAGAAACTCCTCGTTGTCCCTTTAAGCGTGGTTGACATAAATTAAACTGTAGTCTCCTTGATCAGAGTGGGTTACATCGGTTGCACAGGTCTCTGATGTGTTCATCAATATGTTCATTGTGTAAAATCCTGGTGAAAGATCTAAGCCAGCTGACAAAACCTGTCAAATATGATGTTTCATGAATTCAAGCGTAAATCTGTATAATAAGTGCAATTTATCATGTGTCAGTTGTAGTTTGCAGCTGTGTGAAGCAGTTTGACGTCAGAATATAAATTATATAGATACACATTGACATTTATTACACAGCATGCACAAAGTGTACAATGGAAGTGAATGACGCCTTGAAAGTCAATGCAAACAATTCTTTGTCCGTTATAATACAGCAGGAAGTGCTGCTGCATGTTCCTGTCACAACAGACAAGTAACAAAGGAAGACAGACAGTTCAGAGAATTCATCAACAACAGATCGATGACACAAAAGAAACGAACTAAAGGGTGGCTTCACACAATGGAGACCAGCACTAGTGGATGTGGTATGGGATGAACTGGAAAGATAAAGGTGAAAGAAAAACAACAGATTTGGGGCATTTACAATATTGTCTGGATATTATTTCTATCAATTATCCATAAAACCAATTACATTTAGTATTTCCATTATTCCATATAAAACAAAATAAATTGGAGAGCTGGGTTAACATGGAGACAAATATTTCAATTAGAATTGGTTTAGATGGGGCATCATTTAGCTCAGTAGGGCAGGCGCCCCATATGCAGAGGCTATTAGCCTCGCCGCGGTCGGCCCTTTGCTGCATGTCATTCCTCCTCTCTCTGCTTCCCATTTCCTGTCTATCTCACCTGTACTGTCCATTAAAGGCAAAAAGCCCCCAAAAAATGTAACCCAGGGTTTTTAGTGAGAAGTGAAATGTTGAATGTTATTACATAATGATGATGTTTGCTGCATTGTAAGGCCGCAATATATATATTTTTTGATGGGTTTATTATGGATGCAGCGTGGCTTGCGTGGGTGTAGGTCATGTGACAGGGGGGGACCAATGGGAGCAGCTGCAAAGTGCTCATGTGGGTATAATCAGGAAGTGAGGCAGAGTGCGGCCAGGTGAATGAGGGGAAGCCGGGAGCGGAGCAGCTGCAGGTCGGTGGCAATTACGATGTTGGTGTTTTTAAATCATCGAAGTCTTTTTTGTTGGATTTATCATGTAAGTGCGTTGACTTGTGAACTTGCAGAGAGCCACCGTGCAGGCGTCACCTTTGAATGCTTGAGATTGGATGAGAACGGGGATCGCTAATCTGTTATGGTTGGGTGGTCGCTGTATTGGAATGAATGTAAGTTGTTGTTTAATGTATGTGTGTTTATGCAATGCAAACGTTGTGATGAGATTAATATAATGGGGGGGATTTGTAGCGTAAGGCTGCGGGTTAAATGCTCTGGGCTTGTCTGTCAAATACAGGCCAGGTTGTGCATGGACATGATGGCGAGCTAACCCAAAGGAATCCGACGAGCCTAGTCGGGGAACCAGGACTCATATTCGGAGCAGGCGTCATTGGGCCGCCACGGCGGTAGGCCACACTGCAGCCAAACCTCCACCCTCATTCACCTCTTTTCCCTTGGCCCTCACACACACGCACACACACACTCCCCAGCACATTTTATTGACTGACTGATTGACTGATAGACTTGATGGACTTGTGCTGGGAAAATGTGGATCTAGGAATCTCTGGACAAACCGTGGACTGGAAGTCTGTGGGAAAAAAGAGTTGCGTCAATTCAATGTGTGTGTGGGTGTTTGCTGTGGGGAAATGATATTGTGTTTTTTGAGGACCTGTTGATAGAATAACTTATGAAGTGATGAACTAAGGATGAAAAGTGCACTAAGTAACATGATTTATCTCTGCATCAGCTGTTTATTGTGGGGACTGGTAATTGTTTAGTCAAGTAATTTTCTTTTTCTTTTCTCAGTTTTCTTTCTTGCAAGAGTATAGTTTATTTCCGTTGTGTTTTCATGGCCAAAGCTTAAGTTGAAATTGGTTGGGGTTTTGTTTTGTGGTTGTTTTGTTTTGTTTTGTTTTTTATTTTATTTTTTCTACTTATTCTCTAATACATGGTACCTTTTTGCATTCCCCTCGTCTCTGGAGTTTATTATCCATCAGTGTAATTAATTTCCTCCCTAGTCGAACCTGAACATATGGGAAACTACTAGCCCACACCAACAGTAGTCACACACCTAACACTGGTTAAAGCTACTGTAGACAAGTGTTACATGAATTGGTTTAGATGTCCAAACCGAATGAAAATGCCCCATATAGACAGCTCATCAGAATAAACAGGCCCAAACCGAATTGAATTTCATTCACTGTCAGAGGATTGTTCCTTCTCCCAAACCAATCGAAAGTAAAACTGTGTCATGTAAACGGTGAAACAGAATGTCGTCTGGTTATGTTCTTTCTACCTATTCTCTGTGTCGACATAAATGCATAGTGACTTTCCTCCCTTGCAAAAGCTTGAATGACAGTGTCAAAACATTGACAACTACTGTGCTGATCAGACCATAGATCTCCATCTTTGATCAGTCACGGAATGTTTTGATCTCTAGAGTTCTCAACAGGCCTGAAAATATAAATCTGACCGGACCAGACCCACGATTGTTGAAGTCCTGACTCGATGCGGCTCAATGACCCGAGTCATTTGTATATAGTTTCGGCCCAAACGCGTCCTGCTGGGTTGTTCGGGTCAGACACACCCGTTAAAGGGATAGTTCAACATTTTGGCAAATTGGCCCATTGCCATAATCGCTATAGTCATAGCAGTAGGTTCATTACCTTTAATTGTAGGTGTAAGCTATTTTCAGTACGGCAGAGCGCAGCAGCAGGCTGCTCAGAGCTACGCTATGGAGGCTAAGGGAATTTCTTGGTTTCCCTCATTAAACTCATCAAATTCAACATCCCAAAACTCCACAGCGCTTTTGTAGACAAGTTGTGACCTGCACAACCACCACGCTATGAGATAATGACGGGACGATACGAAACGGAGCCGTTTTTGAGGTAAATACAGGGTAAATACGGAGACTGCTTGCTGAAAAACTGTCCCTGAAGGCAACGCGCATCAGCGGTTTTGTATGAATTTACCTCGAAAACGGCTCCGTTTCGTATCGTCCCGTCATTATCTCATAGCGTGGTGAATGTGCAGGTCACAACTTGTCTACAAAAGCGCTGTGGAGTTTTGGGATGTTGAATTTGATGAGTTTAATGAGGGAAACCAAGAAATTCCATTAGCCTCCATAGCGTAGCTCTGAGCAGCCTGCTGCTGCGCTCCGCCGTACTGAAAATAGCTTACACCTACAATTAAAGGTAATGAACCTACTGCCATGACTATAGCGATTATGGCAATGGGCCAATTTGCCAAAATGTTGAACTATCCCTTTAAGAACACTCAGCAAGTGTCACACGGCTGTAAAATGTATATGCGGTGGCACATGTGTAACAGAGGTCTGCAGGTATAGTCACAGTCACGAGGTACCAGTGAGGAGAAGTGACGACGTGTGGCGGTTAGCGGTACTGAAGTTAAACTCACTCGACCATAAAAGAAGTGCTAACCGTTTCGCCAAGAGGTCATTGACCTCTTGGCGAAACGGTTAGCATCTTCGGCCGCGGTGCTCAGGAGCAGGCCAGACAACATCGGCCACACATGTAAACACCAGATCAGAATAGATCACCTCACATGTAAACAGCTGATATGAAATCTTCACTCATAATAATTTGAATCAGAATGAAAATGATGTAAGCCTGGCTACTGATACACAGGTGGTGCAGTGGGTAGAACTGCCCTGTTGTGGGTTCCTCTGTTGCTATTGTTGGTATTTTGTTATGTTAATGGTTCTCTGTCTCTGTGTGTGATGGACTGCAGACCTTTACATGGAAAACTGGAAACTTCTAGGGAAAACTGAAATTTAGATGTCATCAGAATACACACTTGCAGATCTACACAGGTAACATGTCGCTGTGGAGTGTAGATTCATGAATAAACAATTATCTCAAAAACTATTATAAAGAAATGATTCATATAGGAAGAAATGGCACACTGATGTTTTCAATCAATATGTTTAAAGAGTGTTCAGATGATCAGTGTAACTGGCAGCCAAAAGCTCTGTTTACCAAGAAATCTAAAGGAGACTCAGGATGTCCTTGATTCATATGCTTTTTAGGTTTAGAAATGTGGATAGTAAATGCTCTCAAGGACAAGGTAAGAGCTGCTATTACAGGAATGCATTTCTTTATCTGAAGAATCAGCCTTCTTCTACCTTGTATAGCAACTTGGAATGTGAAATTCAACACTGACTCAAGCAAAAAAAAAAAGTGCTTTCAAATCGCACTGACCTATCAGAGCGCTTTAATTAGTTTTAACAAAAGAGTTTTCTTTGACTGAAGGTGAAAGTAACTAACTTTTCTCAATGCTTTTTGTGCGTGTGTGTGTGTGTGTGTGTGTGTACCCATCCCTCTTGTCTCCTGCGTTGTCCCCTGACTGAACTCTTATGGAGCATCCCAGCAGCAGCAGCCAGATCTCCCCTTAACCCTCTTTACATTTCCCATTCACAGCGTTGGCTCCATACCAAAGTAGGAACAAGGCTTTCTTAACAGTGTCCATGTAGATGAGCAGCGAGAATTGACTAAGACTCAATACAGATATGAAGGATATGAAGCTATATGAAGGCTTTGTGCCCAGGCTGAAAGCTATACGCCGTGGACGTCGCATGAATGCCAATGCACAGCATACATGCATACAGAGATCACTCCTTCATTTTTTCCTGTCTCAGTTAATGAGATTGAAACTGTTTGAAGAGCCCTCCAGAGTCTGTCTGCGTGATTTCTTCTCACACATTATATGCAGATTTTTTGGGGAAAAATGAGAAGCATTTGAATGAGTAAATTACAGAGACGGCATCAGAAACCGAGCCAGTTTCAGCACCTAACTACACATTATGAATATTTTACTTTTACTTTTTTTTTCTCCCTCAGACCATTTATGGAGGTGTGTATACGGCTACTCACACTATAATCAATACATCCAGCAGCCACACATTTCCATGCATATCTGTGCTATTTGAAAAACTACTGTGCAAGCAGACTCTTGAAACTCTGTTGAGATGTTTGCTCAATCACACTGGATATAAAGTCTACATTGTGTTATTTTTATGTTTTTTTTTTTCTTTGAGTTTATAATACCACAGGAAAACAGAATATTAATCACTCTGTCAAATTTGAAGGACTAAATTATGTTTAGTTAGCTGGCTGTTTCAGTTTCCCTTTTAGCTAGACTCAAAAGCAAGCGGGACAGAAAACCACAGATGCTACTGTAGTTCACTGAATGTATTTATACCTAGTGCGGAGTGGGGGTGGGTTTATGCTAATTTGGTAGTTTTAGACCTGCCCATTAAATCCTGAACACAGATATGGTAAAACACTCTCTCTGAGGCCTAGCTCCACAATGAAATTATGAATGGCAAAAAGGCTTTTTACATGTTTTGAGGGACACATTTGAGACCTATTTAATGTTGAGAAGAACATTTGGGGCGGCAGTGGCTCAGGCGGTTGAGCGAGTCGTCCAATAATCAGCGGCAGGGCTGTTGTATAGGGGAGAAAGGTGATGATAATTCTAGGGGCCCAGTGCCCAGTAGGGCCCACAAAAACCCCAGTAGTCTAAATTTATGACTGAATTCTTCTGCATAAGACCCTGACTGATACTCATAGTAAAGCTGCATTAGCGTCAAACAAAGTAAATAAAAAATGACAATACATACGTAGTCTAAGAAAGAAGGGGAAAAGTCAGGGAGCAGGGGCCCACTTTAGTATTCTTTCAGGGGGCCCAGAATTCCTAGCAACGGCCCTGGTTGGCGGTTCGAATCCCACTCAGTCCCAGTCGCTGTCGTAGTGTCCTTGGGCAAGACACCTTACCCACCTTGCCCCGTGTGAATGTGCTTGAATGATCATGCTGGTGGTAGGAGGGGCCGTTTGGCACATTGGCAGCCACGCTTCTGTCAGTCTGCCCGCTGTGGCTACAGACGTAGCTTACCACCACTGGTGTGAATGTGTATGAATGAATAATGGTTTCTGTAAAGCGCTTTGGGTGTTGGGACAAGAGCTATATGAATGTAATCCATTTCTAAATTTAGTTTCTTCAGTTTTTAAATGCCATACCAAAGTCTCAGTCATTGCAGCTTCGGTCATTTGTAATAAATTGGTTCACATGTGTGAACTCACTTCCAAAATGTCTGCTATGGAAGATTACACTTGGCTAGTTCAGTAACTAGAAGACAGCTTTCCAGTGCTTTTCTTATTTGTGCTCATTTGTAGTCGGAAACAAAGGAGCCATCATGAAATAGTGGTAAAAAAAAAGAAAGAAAAGAAAAGAGGAAACCTTGAACAGCTTGCCTCTATATTCACATTACGAGTTGTGCAAATTTGGACCTTTGTATATTAGCACCTTGTGACTCCATGCCTTCTGGATGGGACCAGTTCTCTGTCAGCGGAGCCGGCCTGGACTCATTAGGAAGCTGCTGGCTGCTTTAAAAGGGGATGAGAGGAGCTTATTTTCAGCCATTACTGAAGCCTGCCCCAGCTCCACCGGCTGATAATATATTCCTCCTACTAATAATATGTTCATCTTGTTCCAGCCTCTTATCCAGATTGCTCCACAGTATTCAAGGATTGGACTCTTGCCACACCCACTCACTTACTGATTTATGCTTGCATCTGCAATTGTGATCAGTTTCATGAAACCTGATCCCAGTCCCTATCTGAGATGCACTGACCTGCATGTCCTTGCACTGTGGGGAAGTGTTAACATTTTTTTTTATGAAAACACTAGCAAATGTAACATGTGAGAGATTTCTTTCAACATAGTGTTTTATTGGTTGGTTCTGTTACATTGTGTTACGAGGCAGTTTATACTTAGTCACTTCATCCAGTTTTTATATAACGCTGCTCTGCCAGATAGAGTTAAAGTCTTTTCAGTTTGAACTATCTGGGCCTTCACACCCTCAAAGGTCACCTCTGTCAAGTCAGATTATACTTGACTGACAATGCAAATGAATGTGTTGGAGTTCATGAACCAAACTTTCACGCAGTATCAGAGGCTGTCTTGGTGTCTATCCATCCATCCATCCATCCATCCATCCATCCATCCATCCATCCATCCATCCATCCATCAGGGGAACCTTCAGGATCCTTGGAACCTTCAAGACCTTGGGACCCATCAGGATCCACCTGGGAAGAGATTGCTTCCTGGATAAGATATGACTGATTGTAATGTTGTGGTTGCACCATGTGTGTTTTCTTTTTGTTTGTTTTTGACTGGGACAAACCATGAAACTTTACCATGTTCACGTAATTCAAACTGTTGATTAGACTTGAGATGTTTTCCGTCGTGACACAAAAAGTTGTGGAGGATCCTCCCCTCCTTCTTTCCTGCAGAAGACGTAGACACTCTGTCTCGTAATGTTCTGTTATTATCTCATAGCGTGGTGATACTGCAGGTCAAAACTTTTCCACCAGAGCATTTTGGAGTTGTTGGATTGTGTATTTGATGAAGGAAACCAAGAAATTCCATTAGCGCTGAGCAGCTTGCGGCTCTGCTCCGCCGTTCTAAAAATAGCTTGCACCGACAAAAGCTTACGAACCTACTCCTAAAACTTTAGGAATTATGACAATCGGCCAATTTGCCAAAATGTTGAACTATCCCTTTAAAAGCTTGTGTACGTAACTGAGCTACAAGGCCACACATGAACATCAAGTCATGGCAACTCTGTAGTTATACCATTACAATAAAAAACAGGGTTGCTCAAATTAGTGAATGGACCTAAACGATTAAATAAATGAAAACGTGCCAAAATAAATGAATTAATAAAAAGCTGTAGCCTTTCTTGGCTTCATTTTGCAGTCCTGCACATTGCCACAGGCCATCACAACTAAAACGTTGTCTCCTTCCTACAACTTTGTACCAATTATGAAATTGTTTTCTCAGGTCACAAACTGATGTTCAAATTGCTGACACCGGACACATCAACAGCAATAGAGTAAATACACTGTAGTACAACTTCCATCGCAGTCGGCTGCACTTGCTTTGTATTCAGTTACATTAGCTCACCTGCCTTTTTTCCTCATTTATCATTCTACAGTGTTCAACTTACACTGTCATTTATCATTCAGTGAGTGGAGAGGAAGAACTGTTAGTTCTCCATCTTGTTCCATTACAGCAGAATGTGCTGAGTATAATTTAGCATTAATGAGCCACTGTGTTATGTGTGAGTGTGTGTGTATGTGCGCGTGCCTCATGTTCTTGTACACAATGTGAGCCTCCTGCGTACGTGTGTGTGTGGTGTATTTGTGTGTACGTGAGCGTGCATGTGTATTTCTTAATGAGTGTGTATTAAACGGCTAATGAAGGATTTGCGGTTCCAGATGGGAAGACACAGTTTGACTTCCTGATTCATGATCTGTCACATCCACTTTACCTTTCTCCACCTCTCAGTGGAAGTGGGGCTCAAGCGAAGCTGCAGCACTGTTGAAAATGACGATCAGGCTTAAAAAGACTTTGCAGGATTTTGTTACAATTCCTGGCTTTTATAAGTTATTTTTTTCTCTCTCTATGACTCCATGAAGATGTCACCTTGAGTTTTTGGTACAGTGTGCTCTCTTATTATTATCTCTTATCCTTATTTGGATAAGGCAAAATGCATTTGATGTGAGGTGTTAATGCACATGAGTGCGTAATGCTAATGGGTGCAATCGGATCTGCCCGCTAACCTTTGAAAGTGATCAGATCTTAGGTGTGGCCAGTCAAGTGTAAAAGCAATATGTGTGTGCAGGTTGAGAAAGCGCAATCAGCTCTATTATCTACTGTAGCTACTGCTGAACCAGACTGATGCTTTAAAGCTGCAATAAGTAGATGCTGACGTGGTCATGGGTGTGGTTGGTGGTTAAATGAGAAGTAATCAACCTGCTTTTTTGGTCTTCATAGGAAAAACTAAAACTTTTTTGTTTTTGTTATGAAAGCAAGTGCACCACTTTCTGCCATCACCAGGAGGTGCCATAACAAAAATAAAAAATTCTTCATAGAGATCCTGATTTATAAATATCAAAAAACAAATAACTTGTGTGTTCATTGAAACATTTTACGTATTAGGTTGGTGTACATTCTGCAGGTCATTAACTAAGAACAGCTGCAGTTTTACAGCTTTGGAAAGCTGAGACAGTTTAGTTGCAATAAAGGTGGCTTTCACAGTCAAGAAAATTAATGTTGGAGTGGATTAGTTGATGGGGTTTGGGAAGTGACAGTATTTGAGGACAGTCTATTTAAATAGTTTGAGGGGGAAATGTAGCGAATGGTGTGCAGCCTATGTTTGTTTAATTTTGGCCGGTAAAGTTAATGTTGAAAGAACATCATTTGCTATAGCAAAATGACACACTGAATTGGTAGCAGATGGCAAAACGATGCAATGGGTAGGCAAGGCATGTTGGCTAGGCTACTGATGCAAGACTGTCCATCAGTTTTAACAGTTTGTTCAGAGTGTTATAACCAGGGTTTGAAATTAACTTTTTGACCTACTAGCCAAGTGGCTAGTAGGTCAAAAAAGTTACTCGCCAGACAGATTTTTTACTAGCCAAAACCAACAAGTTGCTTCACTATTGTATTTCGACATCAAGTTATATAGCAGTCATAGTTGTACCATATAACAGTCACCCTGTTCTTCTCAATCAATTGTGCTCTGTAGACGATGACCTTTCAACTTTTCTGGAATAACAGTAGTTTATGTGTGGCGGCCTGCCACAGGCTCTCACAGAAGAAAAAAAAAATATATATATACAGTATATATATATATATTTTTTTTTTTTGATGACTTTCTTAAATGGAAGCAATTTCACAGGTAGCAACATGACAGTACAACGTGACAGAGAAGACTTCCATTCTTCCCCCAGTTTTTTATCCCTCCCACAATCCCACCCCACTCAAAGAAGAACAGTATAATAATAATTTTTAAACAGCGCTTCACCAACTCTCATCTCTGCCTGTCAGTCCACCTGCCGTCTCTCTCGCACGCACGCACAGCACACACACACACACACACACACACGCGCGCGCGCGCGCACGCACATACACACACACACAGACACGGGCGCATGGACAGTCGGCACTTTGCCGCTCGTAAACGTTAAATGCGCTATATCGCGCTGATTGTACAGTGTTCAAATACCACCCCCCACCCCCCCGTCCGTCCGTCGGATAGTCCGACCACCGACTCCGGCCGGCGTGCTAACAGCTAACAGCTACCAGCTAACAGCTGTGCTACAGCAGCTGACTGAGCCTCTTGGAGCCGCGGCTCGGCTCACGTTAACTGGGCTCGGTGCGTTCCTCTCAGTCAGCTGTGAAGCAGCAGCGGTCTGATGAGCATGATGTCCGTCACGTGTCCCGTTATGCGCGACTGAGTTGTGACGTTGTCAGGTGACTATAAGTTTATAATACACTGGGGGAAACCCTGGAAACAGATTGGGAGTCTCTTTTTTTCTAGCTCGCCAAGTGGCGAGACGGTTAAAAATCTGTCTCGCCACAGAGAAATCTGGGTCGCAAATGGCGAGTGGCGACCGCTAATTTCAAGCCCTGGTTATAACAGTCCCATTGTTACAGTTGACTCACAGTGGTAACACCATATGAAATCACCATTATGTTTGGATTTAAAGTTACCACAGGAATAAGCTGAACAAAAAGGCCGTCTCCTCCCCCAAGAGTGTTGGAGAAACATTGATTTTTAATGTGGAATTGCTTGAGTCAGTGTCTTTGGCTGTTTTAATTACCTGGTCCGCTTGTTTTTGGAGAGGAGTGGGATATCTAATTTGTCTCCCGGAATAAACCTCTCGAACACTGGAGGAACCCGAGCCTGAAAGTGAGCTGAGCTAATGCTAGCATAGCGGCTCCGCTAACAGCCCACAAGCTCCTCCTGATGTTCTGTGTCCATGAGCAGCAGCTGAGACAGGGGGAACTGATTCATTCAGAGTTTATTAGTTTGAATGAGCCTGTCTGTCTATTTTGGGGAGGTGGATGAAGGTGAAGGAAACCCGGCCTAAAAATAAAACAGCAATGAGTTGTTTAATAAAGGAGCTAACACTGTGATCTGGTGCTAATTCAGCCCCATCCCCAACTCCAGCCATTAGACATCGAACCCTGCTGTGGAGACAATTCTAAGTTGCATACAGGTAACCTGGGGTTACAGTGTGCTGTAAAACATTACGCTCCTCTCATTAGCATACATTGTTTGTTCATTTGCCAGATACAAAACAAAATAAGTTTTCTAAATTGTTTTGGGTCTTGTCCTCTGATGCCCTCACCACTATCCAATAAGGCAATTATTTAATCTCATTTAATAGCTGCTCTCTTAGTTGATTTAACACAATGCTATTTTGTGGAAACATCATTTCTTCCAGTGTGTGCCTGAACTCCACACAACCCTCTCGCTGTTTGCATCACTCGAGACCCTAATATGTACTAATTAAGGAAGCTGGATAAAGCAATGTCTCTTCAATTAACGTATGCTGCTTCTGCACCAAAAGCTTTAAACATAGGGATTTTTTTTTTCTAATCTTTTGTACTTTTTGTTTTTTTCCTGGGAAGAATTTGTATTGCAATTAGTTGAATAAAGTTAGACCATTCCTTAGAACATAACCAAATCATATGAGAGGTTCGTGTCATTAAAAGTTCAAAAAGAAAAAAAGAAGTAGCCTAGCATGTGCATGACACAGCCTGGGGCCAAAAGCTGCAGAAAAGCCATTAAGGAGACCTTGAGTCATTTAAAGTGACTCAGGGGGATTAAGTTCAAACAGGGAGAACGTATCTGTAATTGTATAGAGTAATCCCTTATAAGTCTAAGTTTTTATTGATTGAACATGGAGATGATCGGTTTCTGAACTCCAAAGTTTTGTTTTATATCAGCAAATAGTCATTGTTCTGTGTATAGCTATTAATTTATCAGGTCAGTTATGAGATTCTTTCAATCAGTGAATAAATGGTCCCTCTGCAAATGTCTCTCTGATTATTGTACCACAGTGTCCATCTGTGTGCTCAGTTGTTGTTGTGAAACACTTTGGGGAGGATATAAAGGTAGATAGCCTACTAGTTAATCACTATACTTATTTTTCAGAACATCAGCATATTCTTGCTGCTTTTTCTTTCTCCTGTGGGAGATTTTATTGTTAAATAAATACTGATAGAACAGCCTGTGGAGAACAGAGGCAAGTGCATAGGTGATAAAAATTCAATAAAACAGAACAGTAAGATTAAAAAAAAGGCACATTTTGGCTTTGCATCGGTCTATTTCTTGGATGGATGCAGTCTCATCCTGCTGTCCTGTAGTCACTGTAGTTGTCACTCAACTGTATCAATCTCCTGCAACTCCAGGATACAGGAAGGCATCCCATGCAACTTCATTGCACTGATCCATCCCAACCATAACACATAAAACTGGTGACACCTGCTATGAGTTATAAAACCTGTAAAGCAAAAAGTCTCACTTCAGCACCACAAACTGTATAGTGTTTTGCTGACACCATTGGCTTACAGTCTGTCTTCTGATTGGCTGACTGTTTCAAATAAAACATCAAGTGAAAGTCAAAGAAAAATAAACCAGATTTCAAGAGGAAACTCAGGGAAATCAATCATGTCAGGTTGGATAGGTCCAGGTGGGCGGAGACTGCTTTGTTGTGACATCACAAAGTCACAGAAATCCTAATAGGTGGTTTTGAGGCTCCATTTCTGGGTACTGGCCTCTTTGCATCTCTCTGTGAACTGAAGCATTGATACTTTCACAATACCAATATAGAATCCAGACCTGCTTTAGAATCACACAACACATGGACATCTACCTTTACACAACATGGGACCTTTAATGTTTTTTTTGTACCAGCTTGTTAAATCAGTGCAAGCCTTGGTAGTGTGAACTGTTTTTTTTTAAGTCAATGAAAGATCCACGGGGAGGTGCGATGGCAGTCAGTCTGACCTTTGTGCAGACAAATAACCTACAAATCCATGCAGGGCTGACCATAATGTGTCTTCCTGTTAGCTTCATTGACAACCTGATATCATATCAAGTCATACGATCTTTCCTGAAATGACTCCGCTGAAATCAATACAGCCCAATATAGCTTCACTTAACATGAGAAGGAGTTTGATGTCTCTCTGAAGTGCCAGATGAATTATAGAAGGGACCTTAATGAACTCCAGGTGACTCCTGCAGCAACTTGATAACTGCATCTGTCTCCAGGTGACTTCCGTGACCTGAGGGGTGAGCGGAGCAGACGTGATGACTTGACTCTACCATGTTTAATTATGTTCAACACACACACGCACAAAAAAAAAAACTTTGTGTGAACTTGAACCTCGTCATGCACGACTCCAGCGAGGCCAATTGTGTGTCTGCGTTTGTGTGCGTACGTGAGAAGTGGAAAATCAACATGGTCAGTCTGTATCACATGCCCTGGGGAATCGACCAATCAATAATGCAGCCGACTGAAATACATACACCTTGTTTCACACACACACACACACACACACACACAGACACAGGAATGTGTGCATATGCCGCCGTCCCGAGAGAACGCGTATATGAGAAGGAAAAGAAAGTGTGTATGTGTGTGTACGAGGGAGGGAATGGAGAGTGTGTGTATATGTGTGTCAGCAGCAGAGTCTCCCCTCTCTCTCTCTCACACACACACACACCCACATATAGCTTCAAGGAGCTAAGGTGTTTCCTGCAGGTGTTGTTGATAGTGTGAATGTAAATCCATGAGGCTTTGTGAGGCTTCAGAGCACACTGCCTCATAACAGCTGCTGCAGCTTCTCACACAGACTCATGGCTACAAAGCTACATTTATCATATAGAACGTGCTCCTTATAGTGTGCTAATATTATCTTATCAGCTCATTTATGTGCATTTTGGAAGCTCTTTGCATGGTCAAAGTGCATATTAGAGGGAGAAATGCAAAGAAACCTGAGAGAGAAACATGGCATATACAAAGCCATTAACAACACTGATGTGTTATAAATAATAGTGTTTCATCCATTCATCAGATATTCTGCTTATCCTGGAGCTATTTGTTTTTCTTGGGCATTGTCTGCTTTTATTTGATTGGACAGTGTCGAGAAACAGGAAAGCAGGGAGAGAGACAAGGGGAACGACATGCTTAACGCATGGTCACGGCCGGATATTGAACCAGTGATCAGTGCTTCAGGTAGGCTATATGCCAAAATGGGATGTGATCTCTAAAGCCACGTGAGCACCGAACATTCCAGGGCCGACACATAGAGACAAACAACGCATGCATTCTCAACATTCACACCTAGTTACCAGTCAATCTGTGTGTGTCTTTCGTTCCCCGTTGGGTTTCTGTTTTATTTTGAAGTTCAGTGTCCTGTCTTCCTGTGTGATTCCTGCTATGATTACCTCACCTGTGTCTGATTGTATGACCTGTGTTTCATCTACTCATGTACTTAAAGTCCCCCCTAAAGAGGCATTAATTCGTAAAAATGCTCTGCTATAACTATTTTTTTGATTAAAATTGTTTTCCCACAAATAGTTGTTTAAAAACTTTTTCAGGCTCTGGCTTTGAAACTGCATTTTCAAATCTAAAATGCTCAGTTGTGGCTCCATTAGCAACTTCGCTACTGGAATGTCTTGTAGCAGAACCCAAATATTACATTGACATGTTAATATTGTCAAAAAAAAAAAATTGGTTTAGGGGGAGTTTATCCTCAGTGTTTTCCCATTGTCTTTGTCCATGCCTGTATTTGTTCTGTGTTGTTCCCCGTGTCCCTGCTAGAGTTCTCAACAGGCCTCAAAATGACTTTATATCACCCATCAGCCCCTTGTCCACAAATTAAAATAGTTCTTAAAGAGGATCAGTATTGATAGTAGTATTGATGTTTTATTGAAAATAAATATGACTACTAGGTCATTATTAATAATCAAATATGATTACTAAGTAATGATTACTAATAACATTTGGCGGCCATGATGGATTCTGACAAGGCTGACTAAACACAGACACATGACCTGAACCAAATCATGTGACCTATAAGCTAACACCAGACAAGACTATTCACAGATAATAATATGGGGGGAAACCTTCCAGTATGTCACCTAGAGTGTGTATCTCCTGGTGCACATTAACTAGCAAATAAAAAAAACACAATATTTACTTTTCCTGGCAATTAGTTACTTTTATAATGTAGTAACTCAGTTATTTTTTGGGGAAAGTAACTATAACTAATTACTTTTTAAAAGTAACATGCCCAAAACTGTATACAGGTTAGAGTGTGTCTCAATCCAAAGGCTGCTATAATCTCTTTTGTCCAAATGTTGATGACACAGCTGGAGTTCATTGCATTTCCCAGTATTTAACAATCCACCGGGTGCCATTCAGTTGTTAGTGGTGCAGTCAGCAGTCAGGCGATCATCATCAACTTGATGGAAATGTCACTGCAAGGTGTAAATAATAAAAAATCAAGCACAAACTCCCCTGTTAGTTCCGTCAGCCGCCTGATGTGTTGTTAATCACCACACAGAGGCCCCACAGATAAATGGAGCCTCTGTGGGCACATTTTCCATTAAAACCTGCTGTATTATTGGCCATTTTCCCCCTCCCCGGATACTTTATCAACTGTTAGGGAAACTTCCTGGTTGTAAACTTTTGATTTCATGACCTGATTGATGACACCGTTAGGTTTACACTTCAAAAAATACTTTGAACGAATGACAGGACACAAGTAAAAATGATCGTTAAGTGTCAAGACGGTGTCCCTGGAGAACAGGTGAATGTGTCTGTGTCTTCCGGTCGGATTCAGCACCAACGTCAGTTGTGCACTGGACGCTGAGGATGAAGAAGGTGCTGAAGATGACCACAGTTAAACTGATGCTCAGAACCAGAGAGAGACTCCCTCTCTTCCTCCCTCCCTCCCTCCCTCCCTCTATCTTTCATGATGAATGAGAGGATCTGCTGTAAATCTAGGATGGTTGGACACACAAGTGCATGCATAGGCAAACACACACAGAAACACACGCACACACACACACACACACACAGGCGGTGAATCTGGGCTGGTTGGTTCTTTTATAAACGAGCTCTGCTGTGCAGAGAGAGCTGCAGTGATGACGCTGCAGAATCAGGACGCCGTGGTACACACACACAGTGAAAGAATATACACACATACAGTCACATGCATATACATATGGCTCAAGTGTCCTGGAGCTCCCTAATGAATGGTGCACGATGACAAAAAAAACAATCTTATCTTTAGCTAAGGTGTTCCGCCTGTATGACTTTTAATAAACCAGAGTTTTCCTTTAACTATGTAAACACAATGTTGAAGCATGAATCAATTATAGTTGAAAATAAATAAATAAGCACCCCCTCACCCCCTGCCCACTTTGTGATTGATGAATTGATGCACATATGCTCTGCACTATGCACAAAAACACAGTGGCTGTGTTTCTCCATCACACTCTCCCCAGCAGTCTCTCAAATGCCTCCAGATCTGAGCTTCTTTCATCAGTAAGCAGTGACCCCCTCTGTTAATGTTTCTGAGTGAAAACTCCACTAACTGCTGATGCGGCGCTTCCTCCTCTATCGTTGCGACTTATCTTCTGTTGATTAAAGTGAATATTTGAAATGTAGTGCATTGTTTTCCCCACATTTATAGTTGAAGCCAATGAGTACGAATCTTTAACAAATGGTTTTATCACAGCGAAACAAACTATACATCCCAGGACATACACTGGTTGTGGTTTCCTGCATCATGATGATCAAAACTGAAATCCTACATTACTGAAATTACAGTAACAACAGACAAATCACACCGTAGAGATCAGTACAGGCCGGAATAGCTGTGTTCATATGAACAATGGGTCACAGATGTGGACCATTCCAATTGTAGCCTCTGTCAGGTCATTGTTTTGGTTTCCCAGCCTTAAACGGACACAGCTAGTGTCAGGCCGTGAATATAGAAGAGCATTTAGCAGCTGATGATAGACGGAGCTAACAGGAGAGTGATTATTACACTTTTATACATGTATAACAGAAACAAAACTCAAAATAAATGCTAATATCACCTTGTGTCTGCTGGGTGTGTAAACGGACACTTGCTAATAGACATTTGCAAAACCAAAAAAGATGGTAAACTTGGGCAATGCCTGCTGAGATGGCAACGGTAAACGGCAATGCAGTCCTTAGTTCAAATATTTTAACTTTTTACCGCCCACTGGATGTGATTTTGGAGGGAATTTAACATAAGTTTTAATTTGCAATGCAATATTAAGAGAAATGAAAATTGTATCACCACATGTGTATAGCCATGATAGTAACATTAAACATAAGAGTTTGTTGTAAACGATACGGCATCAGCATTGCAACATTTTATCACAAGTGTATCGTTTTGCTGTCGTGTCGTTCTGTTGGACCGCTTGTTTGTGTTTCGCATTCCATCCCATGGCTGTAGTCTGATTGCTGTCTGCCTGATTCCATGTGAATGCAGTATAAGAAATAGTATCGTTTTGCTGTCGTGTCGTTCTGTTGGACCGCTTGTTTGTGTTTCGCATTCCATCCCATGGCTGTAGTCTGATTGCTGTCTGCCTGATTCCATGTGAATGCAGTATAAGAAATAGTATCGTTTTGCTGTCGTGTCGTTCTGTTGGACCGCTTGTTTGTGTTTCGCATTCCATCCCATGGCTGTAGTCTGATTGCTGTCTGCCTGATTCCATGTGAATGCAGTATAAGAAATACATTCATTTGATTCATATCTACAAGAAATGTGCTTATAAGCATCTTATTTACTTGTAGCGCCACATTATGTAATTACGGCGCATAATGTTATAATGTAATACATTTTCACTTCAAGGCCACATTTTGTAATGATCTGCCACATTTTGTAATAATATTCTTGAATGCAACATGTAATAAACTTTGCCACATTTTGTAATAAGTTGTTACATATTGCATCAGTTGTTACAAAATGCGGGTGTTGCACTTATTTATGAAGGAAATGTAATAATTTGATGCATTTTGTAACAACTTATTACAAAATGTGGCAAAGTTTATTACATATTGTATTCAAATAATTAATTATAAAATATGATTACAAAATGCGTCATTATACATCACAAGGTGAAAATGTATTACATAAGGCAGCGTTATTCCATAAGCTACACACATTGAATTAGTATTTAATAGTTATCTCCATTCATTTTATTATATCGCTCATGACCTATTGATTGGAAGTTTGTCCATCCACACTGTTCTGCTCGTGTCTGCTTATATTAATCACTTTAATTCCATCCGTAAACATATCGACATATCAATGTGATTAGATGTGCCTCATTAGGTCAAAGTGATGAAAGTGATATTAAAAGGGAGGTGTAGGTCCTGGTTGTGTTGTGATCTATTGTATTCTTTTTGTATCCAGGATCTATTCCACTGGCATTTGTGTTGATGTGCACACGCGGAGGACACCCTGATGATTGAGCCACCAGATGTCGACCTAATTGGAACCTATGGGAGATCTTGGAGTGACATGTTGGACGGCGATCCCCAACACCAGTCTGCATGTGTTCTGGAGGATGTGCAGTCTGTGCCAAGGAAAACTGAAGCTATATATGAGGACACTGAAAAGATCAAGTGAAACTTAATAATCAGTTTATTTTATATATTTACGTGAATAATCTTTATACATCTGTGAAATCTGAGGGCCCTGTAACAACACAACAGGTTTCTGACACCTCAATACACTTACAGCTTTTATATCTCTGCATACAGTATATGAGCCTCTATGTGAAGATTAAAAAAACATGGTTAATGCGGTCGCATATCAACTTTCTCCATTTCTGGCCTACATCTTCAGGATATTTGACTTACAAGATGCGAGTACAGGTACGAGGTGATCGCACTGATAGTAAGTAATGAACACCCCCCCCTCCCTCTCCTCTACAGTCACATGCGCGCGCACACTCCACACGGACGCAGTCGCACTCACTGACACATACACCAGCTCCCCTCTGAATCCTCTCCTCAGGTTCAGGATATTGACCTTGTCATCAGAACGCACTGACCCTCGAGCAACAACTAATGAATGGCTTGACATCAAAAAGTGCTGATATAATAGAAGCTGACAGCTCTGGTAGGCGCACATTTGCTGTCTAAGCTGGCCGGCCTCATACTCAAAGATTCGGTTTATGTGTAGAGTCGCACGCTGTTCAGTAAGAACACATCAAGCCCATCCATCATCATAATAATGATTATTATTATAATAACGATTATTTATACAGCATCTTTGGAATCCAATCTTATAAAGTGGTTTAAATATATAAAACAGAGTTGCATGAATACATAAAAAACAGATAGAAACATGAAGATTTCAGAAAAAAATCATAGAAGTTATTCAAATGCAAACTGATGAAAACAAGTGTGAAGAAGTGATGTAAAAAAGAATATGGTGTTTTTTCTTTACCTGAGATTGTAACAGAGCAGGATCCTCTCCGGTCTTACATCTGAACACAGGGATAGTCAGCATGTTGTTCTCCAAGGACCTCGGGCTGTGCACACATCAGCAGGGCGGAGGGGTGAGCAGTTCTGAAATATAATCCGGAGCCCGTCTGTGAAGGGCCTTAAAAGTAATCGATAAGATCTTAAAATCAATCCAAAACAAATTGGTAGCCAGTGAAGTGATGCTAAAAGTGGACTAATGTGTTCTCTTTTCCTGGCTGGAGTCTGTCCTGTGATGTCTGCTTTATGAAGACCACTAAGGGAGACAAAAATAAATGAATAAATGGAATTTAAATGGAATTAATTGATTGGTTGATGGAAATGATGACATCCTGTCTGGGCTATTTACTCTTTTCCTGTTTTATTTTGAAATTAATTTCATCACATCTGTTCCGTTCTGTTTTCTGTACTTGTGTTCTTGAGGTCTTGTGAGATGTCTTACTGTCTAACAGTCCATGTGTCCATATGTGTATATTGAGTGTGATTTATCCAGATCTCTACATGATACACCCAGAAAAGCAAATAAATATAGCAGCAATTTTGCTTGTGTCTGTCTCAAATCATGTGGAGCTGCAGCGCAAATAGTCTGCTCATTTCAAGGAAGTGACAGAAAGGGAGGCGACTGCTGAGCTGTTGGCGCATTTGGTGTAGGCAGACCAGCGATGCCTGGTGGAATCAAGTGGTGGGAACATTTGGCCCTCACATTTCCGGATGTGAGAGCAGACTATCCACATGAGTTGTCGGTGTCGGTCGTTTAAAATGCGGAACTACATCATTGTTGTGGTTTGGATCCAATTTGAAAAATCTCATGTCTATTTTGACTATTCAGAATCAGACTATCAAAAAAAATCTAACCAGATACAATCTAGATATGCTTAAAATCTGATTTGGAGTGGCAGTGTGAACAAGGCCAAAGTCACATCTACCCAAGTTCAAGTCAAATCTCAAGAAGTGTTCTTGTTATGAGACTTGACTGCTGACAAACCACTGGTGACTTGTGTGGACTCGAGACAGTGAAGTATCCCAGAATGTCTTTTGCACCACACAGTTAATGTGTTTGTTTTTTATATCTGTCCCAATTTATTTTAGACTTACATTGACATATTTGTTATTGCTCGTTAGTGTGAGAAGATGAAGCCACCTGAAAAACACACTTCAATAAAAGATGAATCTGAACAGAAGCAATGCATTTCACATGGAATCTCTTTATATTCGTATACCACACAAATTGGATACTAAGTATGTGTTTTCCAACAGTCTGTTCATTTTGTCTTCCCATCTGTTAGTGGAGATGTGAGTTTAGATGAATTAGCCACAGTACAGTCAGGTAGCTACAGTACAGCTGTGTTGATGTGGAAACTGAAGCTGCTGTTCTCCTGTTTCTAGGAAGTCTGGACTGATCGGAAGTTATGAAGTTCCAACTCAGTACCAGTTCCATGTGTTGTTGTTTCACCTGCTTCTAAGGCCTTGTCCACACCAGCCTGGATTATTTTGCAACCAAAGGATAAAATTCTGCGTGCACACGAGTGGTGTAATAAAAATACTCAACCGTCATGTTGCAACCGTAAAATACCCTACCAAGTGATGCAATGTAGGCCTACATGTAATACATATGCCACAGCAATAGGTGGTGATGTGAGGAAAAATGGGAAGGCTGTTTTAACCAATCAAAATAGTTTGCTAGCTGCTAGCTAGCTTTGTTAGCTGCTGTCTTCTTCTTGCAGTAGTTGGGGTCGCTAGCAAGAGGAGCAGTCTTCGTTGCTAGGTGCCTCCGTTGTTGAATTAGGTTGAGGAACTGGATATAACAACCGGATACAGCTGACAGCATGCCAATCAACAACAACAACTTTGTCACGTCAATTTAGCTAACAAGCTAACGTTAACTCTAGCTAACAACCTCTACGTAGAGGTGCGTAGAGGAGCTCAGCTCATCTCTGACGTAAACAATGGAAATACATGACATGTCCACGTTTGCAAAATAACCCGGGCCGGTGTGAACCGTCTCCCTTCAGATAATTAGGCCTCGTTTTCACAAAATAAGGATAATATCTCCATGTGTTTTGGACACGAAAATGTAGCTTCAAGTCACAAAAAACAAAATTGTTATATAAAATGTGGAGATTTGGAAAAATTCTGTTTTCACATTTGCAAGTAGACAGATGTAAAATGAGTTTTGAACGATGTTATTATTGAAAATGTAGAGGTTGAAATATCCATTTTGTAAATACCTGTGGCCTTCGTCTGTGTGTGTATGCAGCCTGGTCTTCTCCTCTTTCATTACCAGGCCATTATGCTGAGTTAGTCTGGCATGTTTAGCTCTGCTGCCTGGGTCAGGTTTGGATTTGTCTTGTCACTTTTATACATTAGATGTGTTATGCTGGTGTCACAAACTCTCCGTCTGGCTCCAGACTCACTTCCTGCCCCGTGTGTTTCCTGTCACTGCGATTGTCTTCCCCGTCCTAATGTGCTGCACCTGTGTCACGTTGTCTGCTCTCCCCCTAGTGTATTCAGGACTGATCCCAGTGTCCCTACAGCAGATCTAACTGACATCAGCTGGTAATATGAAAGGATGCAAGAGCTTGTTATGATCTAAAGAGGAGTGCGACTGAACTTTTATGATGACACCAATGTTGCATTCAACTGTGGATTTGGAACATTTGATTTTACTTTTTTTTCTCCCCCTCTCTGAGCTGATGAAGGTATATATATATTTGCATATATCAGCATCATGGCATCATGGTTCATTCCATAAACGCATCATTTCCTCTATTAATATTTTCCCATTAGGCTTTTACACACGACTCCACTGTGACCGATGCATGTGATTTGATCCATAAAAATCCGGGTTCCGCTGTGTTGGCGTTGGAGTTGCAGTGTTTGCGGCTTTTAACCAGCTTCAGCCACCGTCCTCTCTTCCAGGGGGTTTAGCTGTGGTCCTGACTAGCTGACTTAAAAACAATCACTTGTGATTTCTCTTAAATCAACCACAAACTTTATTTCTGCCTGTGATGCATAGTAGCTACCCGATTGTCCTTTCCTGGGAGGAGGAAGCCTCATAACCAACAACCAAACAGTTGGTAACACTTTATAATAAGTACACACTATTAAGCATTAGTTAAGCATTTATTACACATGGATACTCATTAATATGTAGTTTATAAACACAGTTAAAAATGTTCTATTCATCATAAGCACTAACTGTATTTATAAACTACATACTAATGGGTATTCATGCATTATAAATGAAGAATTCAGTTTTTATAAATGCTAAGTAGTGTTATTATAAAGTGTTTCCAAACAGTTACATCAAATCATTCATATAATACTCATAATCAATCATTCTATAATATTAAAAATCTAACAAAACCGCAAATACAGCCCTAATCTGGATAAGTATAACTCTCCACAGTTCAGACTTTGAGTCAGCAGTGAGCTCTGTGTTTTACACTGACATGGTCCATTCTCTTGATGCTTGTTTGTTAACTGTTTCATGGCAGGAGTTAGCAGTCTGGTGACCCATGTTTAACATCACAGCGCTCTGATCTATGGGTGATTCCCTCAGGCAAAGTATTCAAAAATTGCATCCTTGCAGAGAGTGAGCACAGAGGGCTCAGTGTGTCTGTTAGAGAGCCTTGTGCTCTTGATGCTGTGACAGTGGGACAGCACTAAAACCCTCAAGGACTGGCCGGGCATGCACCTCAAAGGATGTGAGTCTGTGAGGGGAGGGGTGGGGTGGGGGCGTTGGGATTAGTCTCCTCCTCATCCTCCCTCGGTGCCGGTTCATCTCGGTCCTGTGGTGTCAGTCGCGCCAACCTTTCCTCTGACTGCAGTTATAGTTTCTTTGTGAATGACCTCCGCTCAGTTGTTGACCTCGCCTCAGTCTGCTGCCTTGGATCAGTCCATTGTTGTTGTTGTTATTGTTGTGCAGCGGATCTTTACCAATTAAGATACTTTCTGATTCCTGGAATAACCTTGACTTGCCTCACTCTTGCTTTTGAGTCCTTGCCTTTTGTTTGAGTCCCTGACACGGTCTCACCTGAGTTTTGACCGTTCTGTCTTGTTTAGCAGATTTCTGATTCCTACCAACCTTTGGCTTTCTGGACGTGGTGGCCCTCTGCCAGCCTCAGCATCCTGTAAGCCTCTGTTTCTCTGTGTTTTACATAAAGCGGCGATCTGCATTAGCTCTAACCCAGTGTCTTCATTTGGCTCATTCCCCCTGTGTTTTTGTAACCCAATTTGTGCCAGCTGTGCAGGATTTGTTTTCTTTCTTTTTCTTGCTTGCTAATATGACGAAAGAATGAATACACCTAAGTTTAGCAATAGCACTGACATAATGTACACCTGGAGGTTCCAGGGGCGTGTCCAGACATTTCTGATAGGGGTGGCCCAAGTGGGGCACTGACTTATGGTGGGGTGGTATGAAGCATGAGCATGAGCGCCTGTATGCACACTACATAACACACACCGACACAGGTTTTGGCCACACCCAGATTTGTCTGCAAAACCCATATTTACTTCAATAACTAACACTGCAAGAAAAACTAGTAAATACAGAAAATACAAAATACAGGGGTGGCAACACAATTGTGACAGAAAACCTCAATGTTTTATTCTTGAAAAAAAATAACTTGACATAAGCCAGTAGGGGAGAGCCGGGTCGATTGATACACTTTTCATTTAAACGTCTTTTTCAAAGATGACGTTATGTACACAAACATTTTTATCATGTGATCAACAACTCACATGTGTATTCTCTTAGTTACAAGTGTAATTTAACACATATGTTGGATGATCGCGCTGTTTTATAACTTTGAACGTAAGTTGACATTTGTCTCAAACGCCCCACCTATGCGGGTCGTTTGAGACACAGAGGAGGGACGGTTGAAACAGCATGTTTTAAACAGAAACTACTGTCATTACTCTCGTTTTTATGCAGCATATCGGACAACATACTAGTGTACTAGTTATTGCCAAAATGTCACATAATTTCTCACAATATAAATAGGTCAAATAAATATTTTTGTCCCGTGCGTCATTGTCAAGATCCGCATTTCGATTAAACTCGCCTTTCTTCTTTTGTACGAGTTGTTGGACAACTGCATTTTCATTTCATTTACTTATTTCCCTGTCCTAAGACATGTTTATGGATACACAGTTGAACATATTGTCATTTTACCCTCGGCATTTTCCCCTCACTTTGCTGAATATCTGTTGATTCACGTCATAAACACGAACATTAAAAATATGTGGTGTTTATTAAAAATACATGTTGTTCATTCAAATCGGTTGTTGTTCATTGCAAAACAGTTAGGCTATTAATTTGGTGATTTATATACAGATATTGATCGCGCAGTGTGACCACAATCACTACGTACGGTGGCGTGAGGGACATTTGAAACAGCTGTATCAATCGTCCCTCCAGCGACTGCTGACACTTCAACCTGTTTTGCCTCTAAACTTCAAAACTATGACATTTCATACATTAGGACCTGTTTATGTACGAATTCATCTGTTGTTAGGTCATATTATTATTGCATGAAACACACAATACAACTTTTGATCACAAAAAAACTACCGCACGTAACATTTTACTTTCCGTAGTCAAAAACCGGTTCGCGCTAATAACTTTTGAATGGCGTGACGTCATTTCACAAGCTTTCCCAGGATTGGTCGGTGTTGAGTGCTGAACATAGTGACAAAATCTGACGGCTCAAGCTTGTGTGGTTTTCGAGGAAATCGCTGTGTATCAATCGTCCCGTGTATCAATCGACCCGGCTCTCCCCTACAAAACAATGTATAAAATGCCTCTGACTGGGCATATAGCCCATCATATTTTGGGGTGACACCTGTGGTGGCCAATCAGATTTCAGGGGTGGCCCGTGGCCCGTGCCACCCTGAAATGCGAAATTGTCCCGAAAAAAATTAAATAAGTCTATTTTTCAAGCTTGTTTGTAGCGGAAGCTTCTCGAAGCTCCTCTTTCCGGTTCGTCAAATTTGGACGAACCAGGGTCTGTCCTCTTCCCAAATTTGACGAACCGGGAAGAGGAGCTTCGAGAAGCTTCCGCTACAAAACAAGCTTGAAATATAGATCTTTTTTTCTGGACAATTTCGCATTTCGGGGCTTCAATACAAGACGAACATTACATACGAGCAGCATGGAGGTATTTGGATGTTTTTTGGTGTGTCTTTTTGTTACGAAGACAGTTGGTATCCATTTGCAACCGTTATATGGACATGCACTGCTACGCCGAGACCCCCTGTAACTCAGAGAAGCCACAGAGGACTCTGAAACTTCTCCCAGCCGTTAGTTGACATGATGGTGAGTAGATAATGAGTGAAATTTAAATTTTGGGTGAACTATCACTTTAAGTCTAGTAAAATGCAAAATGAGAATATTTGTTCTGTGCTGTGATTGAACTTGACACTAGAAATACTGTTGCCTGAGAGTTTTGAGAAGCTGCAGGGAGACAGACTTTTCTAAGATTCTAGCGGTGAGCTCCAGCTTGGAAACCAGACTGAAGTTATTGTGTTGATTTTGGCAGGAGATGATCTCTGGAGTAAACAGAAAGAGAAAAAAATGTAGAACATCAGTGTTGCCTGTGAAAAATGCTAAAAAACTCACTAGATCAGGCAGGGGGGGAGAAGCAGGTGGGTTTAAAAGATGATTGACAGCTGTAAAAAGAATGTTTGTTGCCAGTTATTATTGAAAAAATATATATTTTGCTCTCAAAGCCTTAATGAGTATTGGATAATGTCAGTGGTTATCTGGTTTCGAATTTCCACAGAAGTTCCACCCTCCTGAGTGGAGCTTCTATGATCATTAGGACTAGTTTCCAAGACAGCATGATAAAATAAAATAAGAAACATTTGAAGTTCTTCTCTGATTTAAAATGTTAAAATTGAATGAGAACAACCCAATTTACAGTATAAACTGTAGTATTGTGTGTCAACAATACAACACTCAATAGCATAACATCGTATCACACTAGTACTTTTAAGTCTCCCAGTAAACCTGAAATATCAGTGGCATACACAGTCTATGACAGCATGAATAGCACAATGAGACACTCAGTCAGTTTGAGGTCGCTGCATGATAAGACGCTGACAGACATCACAGAGGTACAATGAGTTCTTCAGAGTGTCAGGGAAAAGTGAGAAATATCAATAATTCTGTTATTGTCATTCATTCCCATGCTGCTGCTCCTCTCAGGCCACACACATGCAGACACCTGTGTGAGTGAGTTACATGGCAACCATGATGCTCTATGTCTGTCATGACTCAGCAACAGGGGTTTAGGTTAGGACTTTTACAAAAACCATCATGTTATTGTGCCTAATTAGTGAAATTGCATTGCACAGTGAGTGTGAAGATGTTCTTTATTTCTTATAGTTCAGCCAGGCAACTCACAGTTTAAATGTTTATTGCAGCTTCATTATATGTAGAGCTTGGCATCTGGGCTCCAAGCTCATCACACTCTGAATAGGATTTCATATGGATGTGATGAGGACGTATCTTAACCCCCGGAGCCTGTAGGGGGATGCTTGGTGGGGCTGGAACAATACAGTGCATTACAATAAATCTGTATTGTCCACCATGGTGGAAAATTGCCTTGGGCTCACCGTAAAGAAGATACAAATTTCATTAAAAACAGTTAAATACTCTGTTAAAAAGTCCAGGATACAGTTAGAACACAGTTAAACATAAAATAAGTAAATAGGGGAAGAAAGGGGGGAAAAAACAATAGGCAGTAGGCCATGGTAAGCGGAGCAACAGTGTCACTGGCAGGAAAGAGGAAGATTGGGAAAATGTTGCAGTTTGAATTTGAAAAAAAAACACAACTGTGCCCACACCAGTACATCGTTCCCAGAATTAGCTCCATTCTTCATAAAAGTAAAATAGATATTTATATGATTATAGTTTTCTGCCTGAACTAGCTCACAGACTTCCAAACCAAACACAAATGTCCTTCGGCTTCACTGCTCACTGTGTCACCACGCTTCTCCAACCACCACTGCTTAGCTCTGCTCATCAGATCATCTGGTGCTGCTCCTGCTGAGCGTCCTCTCTCCTACGACTGAACCACATCCACCTCCACACCTAACTAAACAGGAGGAAGCCTAAGAACCCTCTATATTAAAAAGTCAACTGGGCCTATATTTTAAAAGTGACCAAAGGCGCTGAACTGAGAAAGTCAGCAGTCTTTGATGGTGAGGTGTGAATAGACAGTGGGGAAATTGTAAAGTCAGCTTTTTTGAAAAAAGAAATCATAATCTCAAATATATCTCCGACATTTCTGCACTGCAGTTTCTTATCCACTACCAATAACTGTTGTAATTTAATATCAGCCGTTACACTGGCCAGGCTGATTTACAGTCAAGTTGAACAAAACGACCACATCTGTCTACCTAACAACCACATCTGAGTTCTTCTGAAATCGGTTTTTGTCTCTTTTTTGTTTCACATTTGCACATTTCCTCCCTGTCACTCTGTAATTTTTCAATAGAGGCCTCTAGGAGGGATGTGATGGAACCTTAAAGGGATAGTTCAACATTTTGGCAAATTGGTCTATTGCCATAATCCCTATAGTTTTAGGAGTAGGTTCGTTAACCTTAATTGTCAGTGCAAGCTATTTTTAGAATGGCGGAGCAGAGCCGCAAGCTGCTCAGACCTACACTACAAAGGCTAATTGGATTTCATGGTTTCCCTCATCAAACTCATCAAATACACAATCCAACAACTCCAAAACGCTCTGGTGAACAAGTTGTGACCTGCACATTCACCACGCTATGAGATAATAACAGAACGTTACGGGACAGAGTTGTTTTCGAAGCAAATGCAGAGACTGCCGCAAAACTGCCCCTGGTGGGAACGTTATTATATAGTATCAGCGGTTTTGCATTAATTTACCTCAAAAACAACTCTGTCTCGTAACATTACATTATTATCTATATAATAAATTTAAAAAACTTCAGATTCGTTATTTGTATTCAGGAAGAAACCAAAGTTGGCGTACTAGAGACTTCCGCTGAGCTAGCTGGCTAACTTCCGCTTGAGCTCTCGGGTAACAAGAATGAGAATAAAATAATTTTATTGTGCGGCTCTTCTAGACTTTCGAAACGTAATCTTACTAAATGGATAAAATTCTCGTAGTGAAACGAGTCGTTTCGTGGGGTTGTGACACTCAATAAAATGTATCCACCGTTTTACAGCCACTTCTTTTCCCATTATTGTCTATGAGAAAAATGCTACCGCCACCTACTGTGTTGAAGTGTGAACCAGAGTCACCTAGTTATGTTCTGTTGCTCATCCAAACGTTAATTTTTCTTTAGAAAGAAGCTCCTGTATAATAAGGAGAAACTATGGAACAGAAAAACTATTCTGGATCAAAGCATTATTTGTGTACTTCCAAATAACGTATTCAGGTTCGGGTACATCCCTAATACAAAATCCTACAGTTCTCAGTGGTAGGTTCTGTCCAACACATCACTGTGTGCAGTTACCTTCCCTCCTTGTGGCTTTCCCTCTGCAACAAGGATAAAGTTGAGGGTTGGACAGCCATTCAGAAGAAGTGAAACCAAACAGCGGTAAAACAGGTCTGCATTAGGCCACCATGGTAAAGAGCCGAGTCACAAAGCACAACTCTCTATTCAATCATCAATCTTCATTCCAGTCCTCACCTGGGGTCTGTAGCTCTGGCTGCTGACAGGAAAAAATGAGGTTTCAGACGCTGGCTGCAGAAATAAGGTTTCTGAGTGGAGCCAATTTCAAGCATCTACCACCAGAAGAGTGAGATAATTCCCCTTGTCTCTAATTTAGTTTCACTCACTAAAATACTTTTTTTTAACATCCAATGCTATGCATTGTGTAATGAAATGAATGAATGATGGCGATAAGTAAATCTTTAGCGCTGTGGTGGAAAGAGACTGCAAGTATACAACAGGCTAATGCAGTATTTGTTGTTCAAGTCTTTAGTTTAGATACAATCAACCTTTCCTTTCAGTGATGTGAGCAGGATCACTCTTCATCGTGGCTATGTTTTTAATAATTTGATACTTAGCAATACTGCTGTGATGAAAATTGCTGACTGACAGGTAAAGTGCTTGACTGGTGTGAGGTGCTGCATTCAGGCTCCAGTCTCTCAGGAGGTGTGGCTTTAACCCCTTAACGCCTATTGTCGCGAATTCGCCTCAAACCGCTTCTATTCAGGTTGCAGCTGAGATAGTGCATGTGTTCCCCCAATGTCAGTTCATTCCTCTTCGACACGGACCTAGGAACCTTTTGCAATCACTGGTTTCTCGTCGGACCACTTAAAGTGGGAGCCACATCCGGTTTCCGATCGCGGTCACTTCCGGTTTTGGCGCTAGCGAGTCGAAGTCGCAAACGCGGATGGATTGTCTTCTTTGAGGTAAGGTATAGTAAAATAAAAATACATGTCTACTTACTGTTTGTCTATGGAGCTAGCAAAGCAAAATAGAGTACTTTTGACCGATATTTTTGAAGATATTAGAAGTTTTCCGTTCGTCGCGAATTCGTGACATTCGGCCATATTGGCTAAATTAGCCATAGCGGCTATATGTAAACAATACTATATTTAGATGGCTTTCAGCAGTCACACAAGCAGTCACACACACTTTCTATAGCGAATACAATTCTTGTAACTCTCTGTTATCATCATAGAATTAGCATGTTGTTATATGAATGCAATTTTTGCCCTTTATTTTTACTTAGGAGAATATGCATGCATCCATGTGCTATGGAAAGCGAACTCCTGGAGTACAAACCAGGGTTCCACCAGCAGATAGTGATGGACAGTGAGACAGTGATGACGAGTACATACCTGCACAAGGCAGGGTCCGACGTTAAGGTTTTTTCGTACTTGCCCTGTCGGGCAAGTACTTTTCAAGTCTACTTGCCCCATCTAAATTCTTACTTGCCCTGCCTAGGTTTTTTTTTCTGGTTGTGTGGTGCATACTTTCGCTCATGACTTATATCTTACTAAAATCCTTCCTGTTGACTATACACAACACTTCTTTCTTCAGAAAGCAGTATTTATTATTATCTATAATTGCATTTAAATGGCAATCATTGCAGACATGTAAAATTAACTGCTATTTCACATTATTTGACCAGTAGCAGTTGCACCCTCCATGCCCTATCTGAACAGGTGAGCCACCTGTTTAATGCCCGATCACAGTTGAAATCTTGAACTGAAGGGCCTTTTAATGGCTAAAAACATTAACCTGGACAACATTTTAACAGATAGCTGGCTCCTCCAGTCAGATTTTATTCTTTTCATTGCATTCACATGCTGCAGTGGACAATTTAGCTTCAGTATTAATGCAGTATCTAAAAAATATATATATATTAGAAAAGACCAATTTAAAAAATATTTTTTAATATGAAAATGTTCATGTCCATCTATATGCTCTCAATACTTGGTTGGGGCCATTTGACTTGAACTACTGGAAATAGCCTAGACTTTTCCATGTTACTCTAGTTTATTGAGTTGCCCCTGTAAAACTCAAGGATGTGGGACATTGAAACAACAGTGACAGGCAAACAGCCAATCATGTGTGTCAAACTCAATTTAGTTCAGGGGTAACAAACAGCACAATTTGATCTCAAGTAGGCCTAACCAGTAAAGCAATAGCATGATAGCCTATACATATATTTTAAAATGTTTATTTTTCCTCTGTTTTAGTACATTATTAAGATGTTTACAGTTAATGAACTATCCTTTTACAAAACATATTATGAACCACCTGAAATTTCTTGATAAAAATATGTGCAATTTAAAATTTTCACACTTGCTGAGGGCCGGACTGGACCCACTGTTGGGCCGGTTTTGGCCCGCGGGCCGCATGTTTCACACCCCTGTTTGAAGCGCCGTCTCCACGTGTGTTTATTGACAACAGGATAGGACACGTTAGCTCGTCGGTATGGTAACTAAACGGTAACGGGTGACTGTTGCGTGCGTCTGCCCCGAGTCTGAAACAGCGGCGGCGTTAATGAAGCAGCGTCAGGCCGCTCACCGTCAGTGAAATGCTCGGTGAAATCGCCGATTAAATACAGCCAGCCGCGAGCAACGTACAGCCTATCTCACCTGGTAGAGCACCCGCTGCAGCGACCCAGCTCGATCCCACCTGACAGTGCCTTTGCTCCGCGTCAACCCCCCCTCTCACTCGCTCCCTCTCCCCCCGTCTCTCTCCAGCTGTCCTTTCAAAATAAATGCATAAAACGTCCGAAAATAAAAAATAATAAAATCTGAGTCGGTGCTTGCCCGACCGGGCAAGTCCGCGCAGGTTCTACCTGCCCGCCGGTAATTTTTACTTGCCCCGGGCAATCGGGCAACCGTTATTGTCGAACCCTGCAAGGTGATAAAAATAGCAGTAATAATGCTATAATACTGTACAGACTTCCAGCTTTTGTATTGTTAGCCTTATATTTGTGGATGTCACCGTTAGAGCACGCTGTGTATTATGTAAATACAAATGTCTGCACTTTTCAATAGTGTTTTTTTTTTTTTTTTTACAGGTGACCACAGCAGCAGTAGCAGTGATGACAGCAGCACTGAAGGAGAGGATGATGCACTTCCTAGCACAGTTACTCCTGCAAGAGCAGCTGCTATCAGAACGAAAAGACATAGGGTGGAGTGGAAGTCAGTGAAACCAAACTCTGCAAAAGAAGTCCCAGTGTGGAAAGCTGCTCATTCAGTACTTTAGAGATTTCTTCGACACCGAGCTTCTAAACAGTATTGTGGAACAGAGCAATCTATACTACATACAAAAAAATCCGAACTGTGTGCTAAAATTGGATTGTAATGAACTGGAACAGTTCATTGGTGCAGTAATTTACTTGAGTGTTTTGCACTTACTTCGCTCACGAATGTACTGGTCCACTCACTCACACACACACACACACACACACATTCTGGATGCTGCATCAGGGCTGTCATTGAGGACATACACAGACAGTCAGAAACAAGTGGTTGACGTCGTTTCAACCAGGCCTGCAAGTCATGTACAGTCAACTACACACACATACACACACTTTTTTTTATTTATTGTTGTTTTATCATTGTCATGATGAAGTTTTGAATGTCTGTCATGAAACCAGATTACAATTTAAATTTAAATACTATGTTGGCATCAATAAAATCAATTTCATACCTCAGATGGGAAATGTGTTTTATTACTACCTTATTACTACTTTATTACTACTTTTATCCATTAATGCCTGTTGTCGCTAATTTGCATCATACCCAAATTTATAACTATTATATGTGCTATAGTCAAATTAATAATCTCCACTCAATTTAGTCTCTGCTTGAAAGCAAAAACACAAATAATTAATTTTTTAACATAATTGCATATAAATTCAGGCGTCAAGGGGTTAAATCCCACCACTGCCACTCAAGTGATTGTTTGTGTAATGGTCTGGGGAAAAAGTGAAATGAAGAGGGGATTGCTTTTTGTGTTTAAACCTTTTATTTTATCATATTATTAATGCATGTATTATTGTTTCTGAGATAGTAACATGGTCTGGTAAACATGAAGTGAACATATTTGGTCTATAACTAAATAATTAAATTTTCATGCTTAAGAAATACAGCTCATCAAAGCAGAGGCAAGCCATGACAAGCTGCTAGCTAAATAATAATGTTGCAGGCATGAGGGTTTTTTTTTTGTCTTTTTTTGTAGGCCAACAAAAAGCAAATGGGCTGATTACATTAGTGCGGAAAATAGACTCTGTGACTTTGATACTTTGCTCAGCAGGATGATCAACACCAATGAACACCACATGATTTGATTTTTGAAACTTAAACTGTCGCCTCATGTTTAAAGGGATATTTCAACATTTTGGCAAATTTGTCTATGGCCATAATCCCTATAGTTTTAGGAGTTGGTTCATAACCTTTAACCTTACCATTCACCTCGCGTCTCTCAAAACAGCTTGCACCGACAATTAAATGTAATGAACCTACCAAAACTATAGGGATTATGGCAATAGGTACATTTGCCAAAATGTTGAAATGTCCCTTTAAATCGTTTCAGTATTTCCGAGGATGTGAGAGTCTGGCAATCTTGGCTCATGTAATGTGTATGTAACTGCAGAAGGGTACATAGATGTGTATGAAGGTAAATGTAAATGCAAGGACGGCTTAAGGGCTTGCAGAGACTAGCAATAACAAAACTTTGAAATGGCTCCATTAAAGGATAATTTCCGTTTTTTACAACCTGGACCTTATTTCTAGCATAAAATACAATCATTTTACTCACCCAGAAACTTTGGTGTCATTTGGAGTTGTTTTGACGAAATTAGCCCCAGTGGAGCGGCGCGTATATCCGTATAATGCGAGAGCACGGGGCACCCAATGCAGCCTCTAAATATCACATTATCCGCCGCAAAACTCGTTCATTTCGCCAATATTTTGTTATGATACACTAGTGATATTCCCCTCCGAGCCCGTGGTGGCATGTTATCAACATCCGGGGTCTCTAGGTTGACTACTAACCTCCGACCTGGATGATGTCATCTCCGACCGCTGCCCGGCTCATTCTGATAATAATCATTCTGCTTCGGCATTCGGGTCCATTTTTAGCTCAACTAGCCGGAGCTTTAGTGAGTCCAGGTTGAGGAGAGGAAGCCTGTGGAAGCTGAACTTCATCCAGCTGCTCATTTTGTTCTGACAAGTCAGAAACACGCAGAAACGAACCATAGCATTAGCCGTAGCAAGTTAGCCGCGCCGGGCAGCGGTCGGAGATGACATCATCCAGGTCGGAGGTTAGTAGTCAACCTACAGGCGCAGCATGTTGATAACATGCCACCACGGGCTCGGAGGGGAATATCACTAGTGTATCATAACAAAATATTGGCGAAATGAACGAGTTTTGCAGCGGATAATGTGTTATTTAGAGGCTGCATTGCGTGCCCCGTGTTCTCACATTATACGGATATACGCGCCGCTCCACTGGGGCTAATTTCGTCAAAACAACTCCAAATGACACCAAAGTTTCTGGGTGAGTAAAATGATCTTATTTTATGCTAGAAATAAGGTCCAGGGGCCAGATTCACAAAACGTTCTTAAGAAAAAAAATCTTCTTAAGTGTCATTTTTTTCTTAACTTCTGTCTTAAGAAGAAAAAAGAGAAGAAGTCATATTCTCCAAAAAAGTTCTTAAGTATTTTCTCAACTTTGTTCTTAAGTTTCTTCTTAAGAAAAAACTTAAGAACAAATGGTATTCTTGAAATCAAAGTTCTCAAATTTGTTCTTTACTTTTTTCTTAACTTTAAGACAACCTTGACCTGTCTTAAATTCCTACGGTGTATAGGTAAACCTCTAAAATCACCTTTTTCAACATATTTTAGACAAGTTTAGACTAGTAGCTAGGACATATCATGTATCATATCATATTAAATCCGTTTTAATCATCACCTATGGGCTTCTAGTCCTGTGTGGTGGTTGCTTTGTTTTGTTGTGCACGGGGTCGTTTCTGGGTGGAGAGCAACAGAGCTCAGGTGAAGCTATGTGGAGCAGAGCAGAGTAGGAGGCTGAGGGCTGCTAGCTGCACTAACTTAGCTGTCTCTGATGCTACTGAGTGCTAGCACGTCTCTCTCCATCAGCAGCAGCAGCAGTCAGGCAGTATTTCAAAAGAAATACAGTCTGAGTGAAGCGCTAGAGCCGCGGACCGATTCCCGACCAACACAGGGTACTTGTATTGAGCTAGCTCGATGCTAACTAGCGGTTAGCATCCGCCGCTAACACCGTCTTCTCAGCTCACCGCGATGGCATAACACCGGAGGCTCCCGTGACGGTCGGCTATCGGTCCACGGCTCCAGCGTTTCACTCAGACTGTATTTCCTTCCCTTTGCGGTCATGACAACTGCTGCTGTCTGGGACAGGAGGCTACACAGCTTAGCCCCAGAGGAGGGGGCCAGTTTCAATGTTTTGTTTACAAACTGCAACGAAAAAAAAATCCAGACTCTACCTTTGTTTGATGGTGCATGCAATGCAATGACGTATTTTAAGAAGTTCTTAAGTAGGAAAAATAAGAAATTCGTAAGAAATGACTGTTCTTAAGACAGTTCTTAAGAAAATATTGAGGAATTGCACTTAAGAACTTTCTTATGAACTTCTTAATTTTCTTCTTAAGACATTTCTTAAGATCTTTCTTAAGAACATATTGGTGAATCCGGCCCCAGGTTGTAAAAAACGGAAATTATCCTTTAAGCCATTTCTTAGCAACTGCCCATTAAGTCACATCAAAGTGTAAAAACGTACATCCGGGGCATTCTATAGTAATGGATGGCATGTTGTTTAAACTGCTCCAACAACAACAATGTGAGAGGATGCTTTCATGATCAAATTAAAGATAACCAGTACCTGAGTTTGCTCTTCTACCTGAACCTAACTGTTTCCAGGAGGCAGCTGGGACAAAAAGTAACTAAAACCCCATGGGCTGGTTGTACAGAGGAGTCTAGGCTGTGGGAAACACTGAGGAGGAAAACATGATTTAGTCAGTCACTACCTGCACAGCTCACAGCAAGCTAAACTTTGCCACAGTGTACTCGAAGAGACTTTCTAACACCATTAGAGTTGGAATGCCTTTATTCATATGGATGAGGGTAATGTATAAAAGGCGAGTAGGTGAGAGAAGATGGTGAAGAAGGTGGGAGAATGGTCAGACTCAAAGATACAGATGTGTTACTGTTTCCCAGAAAAAAATATATTTGTATTAAACCCATAAAAATACCTGTTGAAAGTATTTGGCCATTCACACAACGTTTGCATGTGTTCACAATGTGAAATATGTAGATATTTCATCTGAGGGGAAACACATGCAACATATTTGTTTCAAAGGACATGCCATGTGGTTTGAGAGAGTACCAAGTTTTTGTTTGTTAGTTAGTTTGGTAACACTTTATTTGATGCCTATCTCTATAACACATTATATCCATACTTATAATGAGTTATAATGCAGCACTGTATAATTATAGTTCTAAAAACTCATACATGATCATAACGCTTTATAACAATAATCATAACACACTATAAAGAATGTTATCATGACTTAAAGTCAGGTATTATAATACGTTATAACTTGCTGACAATGCCCACATCGATAATGCATTATAAATATAGTTATGTGTTATAATGGCTTTATAACAATAAGCATGACACATCATAGAGCATTTTATAATGGCTTATAAGGTCAAGTATTATAAGAGTTATAATGTTCTATAATGTTTTAACTAGATATTTATAATGCATTTTCAATGTGGGCATTGTCACATATTATAATACCTGACCATAAGTCATGATAAAATGCTTTATATTGTGTTATGATTATTGTTATAAAGTATTATGATAATTTATGAGTGTTTATAACTGTATACAGTGCTATAACTGCATTATAACTTATTATAAGTATGGTTATAATGCATTATAGGGATAGGCATCAAATAAAGTGTTTCGTTTGTTTTGCAGAGGCATCTAACAGTGATCCTTCTGTCTGGCTTTTGGTTCATTTAAAAAATACATTCTTTGATGAATCCGATTTTTTTTTTCTTTTGTCAATGACAAAAAATGTTATTGCATACTTTAAAAGCTTTACTTTTAGATGGATATTCATGTTGTAGGAGCTTTTTTTTTTTTTTTTTTTAATGTTCCAAGCCCACTCGATGACCCTGTGGTTTAATAGTGGATGTCGCACGACACACGCTGTGGAGGTGAGAGGCAAACACTGATAAAGGTGAGCAGAAAACACCCAGTGAGGATCTTCCCCCTGGATTCTGCTGGTGGCCATGGTAACCACAGAGGATCCTCAAGCTGAAGCTAAAATAAGGCGGATCACTGCAACTGTCTGCAGAGCAAGAGCAGAGGATGAGGATGGGGAGGAGAAGGGAGGCACCTGGCTCATATTAAGATTTAAGATTTTAGGTGCAGGTGGAGGAAACACCATGTCAGACTAATGTAATCAGAGCCGGCCCTCCCTATAAGCGAACTAAGCAGCTGCTTAGGGCCCCGCAGCCACTAGGGGGCCCCCAAACTCTTTGCTCAATCATTTGTCTAACCGTCTCTGACCTGGCAACGTGTAACCCTTGACCCAACTGGCAACAATGACCGTGACACGCATACGTAAACGCAAACGCAGACTGTGGCCCGTTGTCGGGTAAGGAGCGCGCACCACCCCTCTCCCCCCTCCCCCCCCCCCGTCACTCACTGAGATCGCGATTTGCGAGGAGGTGAAAATTAGCTTTGATGTCCAAAAGGATATATCCGTCAGGTGCGGAAAAGAGGAAAAAGAAGAAGGTCGAGGATGAAAAAAACAAGGACAAGGTAAGGTTAAGTAATGTTATGTTTACCAGATGAACGTTTAGTCGAAAAACATGTCGGTTGTTTGATGAGACACTTAAAACGTCATTAACAGGTGCGTGTGTTAGCTGGCTAGCTGCTACATGTGCTAGCCTGCTGCAGTTAACATGTCCTGGCTGATTTTAAAGTCTGTTTACGGTGAAAAGATAACAGCTGATTGCCTGTGAGGGGATGAAGGATCAATCACCCATTTATTAATGGATGATTAGATATCTTTGGATCATGCAATATACATTTATGGTTCAAATTTCAGTCTAGGCAGTAATATAAAGGGTCAGTAATCACTTGCTCCATACTGTGCAGGCCAGGATCAGAATATCAATAGTGCAACCTTTACAGTATACTGATAGCTACTTGTGCTCCAGCCAATTAAAAATTTTTTTTTTAAATCATCATTCACTCTGTTGCCTTGTACTTGTAACTAACAGACTTCAAAATTAAGAAAACAACTAATAACAGCAAATGTTAATGTTCTTATTTCATATCAGGCCCATCAACATTCGACCCTCATGTTGCCACATCCTCATCCCCTGTGGGGATGAGGATTTGTAAGTACAGTACAGTTTGTAAGTTTCTTGTTTGTTGCCATAATATGTTTATCTCTATGTTTTATCTTCTCCACAGCTCCAATGGTTACTGCTGATGATGCTGCTGACCAACCAACATCCTCTATTTCTTCCAACTCTTCTTTCTTCTCAACTGAAGTTTTGTTTTAAAGGTTCTAGAATTGAGCTGTAAAGATAATTTAAAGAAAATAAATCTGTTCAAACTGTAATCTTTTGTAGAATCTTTCATCTTTCTGCTACATCAAAAGTAGTGATTTAATACTGCAGGTTTGGAGCCACCTATTGCCATTAACATTAACATTCAGACAAAAACAAAGTAGAAGAAAAAATGACAAGCGCAATTAAACAGCTGTAAGTGTTTCAGTGACTCTATTTAATTAGTAATAAAATATCTGCTCGCCATCATGTTGATAGAGGTACAATAAAATACGCAAGGGTTGCATATAGAGAGGCAGGGCCCCCATTTTTATCCTGCTTAGGGCCCCCAGATGTACAGGGCCGGCCCTGAATGTAATAATGGCAAATGAACAGAACAGCCTGAAGCAAAATGACCAATCAAGACACATGGGGTATAATTTATATTTTGTACATGGATATATAAGTAATCATTTTATATAGGCTAGAGCTACGGCACATAACTTTTTAAAAATGGTTTTACCAGGAAACTGTCTGGAAATATATGGAGATAAAAGATTCCCCACATAAACCTAAATGTGATAGAGAAGCGGAGCTACATTCACATACATTTACAGTTGAATATCAAACTTTGTGTGGTCGGCTTTATAAAGAGCCGACTACTGTCATTTCTGACATGACCTGTCTCTTGTAGCAAACACAGGTGCCTTTATTTAATCTAAGGAGTTTTGTAACAGAATCACAGCACCAAATAATTGGATAAACACTGCATTTATATAAGAGGCACACATATAAGGTGTTAGAGAACAAATCAAAGCCTTCATTAGGGCCTTTTGGCACAGGGGTGGTCCAAGTGTAAATCAAAAAACCCTCTGTTATTTCTGTACAACAAAGAGAAGCAGACTAAAGTTCTCCCAAGAGTGATTATAAATTGAAGTGTCAGATGGGGAGACAGCTACAGGCCCAACAAAACTCTTTTGTTGCAGAGTTTACACTTATCTTTCCTTCCCTCATCTATCAGTTAAGAGTCTGCAGTGGGATGAAAACCTAATCTCTCCAAAACGTCAGCTGTCCACAGAACTGAGGAGGAATTCTTATGTAGAGCTGCTGCAGTTTCTGTGTCTGCGGCTGCCATTAGTTCTTCTCAGCGAACTGCATTTGCTGAGCTGATAAAACTGTAATCGTGAGATGTGACGCAATTCCATTAACACAAGCATTTAAAACCTCACTACAAAGAAAGAATTGGAGGCAACAGACACACCACACTCTCTTGTGAGATAGATAGATAGATAGATAGATAGATAGATAGATAGATAGATAGATAGATAGATAGATAGATAGATAGATAGATAGATAGATAGATAGATAGATAGATAGATAGATAGATGTGACAGAAATGACATAATGTGATATAAATAAGAGTTAGGAGAAACAAAAATATGAGTAGATAGAAACACAAAAAATAATACAATACCAACCCCTCAGAATATAGATATACCCCGTATAGCAGCAACATATTTGCATAATACAGTAGGCTATTTACATAGAATTTAAACAAATATGGGACATGCAATAGGGGATTTCATTTTTCATTTTTCTAACATTATATCTCCAACAGTTTTTTTAGGCTTGAAAATCAATTTCTCCATATATTTTTTTTAAGTGTGATATAAAAAAAAAGTGTCAAGATTAAGAGCTCAATTTGGAAAAAACTCATGAAATTCTGATCTGGTCAAGTAAACTGACTTGTTCAAATTCAGATTCTAAAATTGTGATACAGAATTGAGATGTGGTTTCCAAGGGCAGTCTGTCAGTTGTACTGTGAAAAATAAAAATAAAAAAGGGCTAACATTTTATAATAAGTACACACTGTTAAACATTAGTTAAGTACGGAATACTGAATTCATCATTTATAACACATTCATACTCATTAGTATGTAGTTTATAAACACAGTTTAAAATGTTTTACTCAACATTGATGAGCACTAACTGTATCTAAACTACATACTAATGGGTATTCATGCGTCATAAATAAAGCATTCAGTATTTATTCATGCTTAATAATGTGTACTTATTAGAGCCCATCAGTCATCTACTGTATTATGACCCATTGTTACATTTTGTTATTCTGCGACACCTAGTGGCTGTATCAGTAATGATGGGAGCATAGCGAGGAATGCAGTGACCCCTCTGAGTGTTTGCATCACAAGGAGGTTGGGGTGAATGGATGCCTCTAGCCAGGCCTGTTACTTATTGTAACCATGGTGATGAAGGTCCAGTTCATCCAGTAGGCTCCAGTCTCTCAATGGTTTCATCCTTTTTGCTCTTCCAGTCCATATGTTAATGTATCTTTAGGTGACATACTGGACCCCCACTTGTCCCAGATGGAACCTGCTCAAGAACAAAAAGCACTAGAAAAACACCATAAGTGCAGTCTCTTTACCCCATACAGTCTGTATTTTTGTTATTGTAACCAAGACAACCACTACACCTGCTGCCTTAAGGGCACTATTTCAGGAGAATTGCATAGGAGATTAATAGAGGATGAAAAAAACAACCTATATGGTTGTTCAGGTTGAAGGAGCTGTTGCCTTAAGTTGTTTTGGAAGGCAGTGATAAATGATCTGTTTTGTATTGCTTTCCTCTGTCTCAAAAGGTTAGTTTACATCACACACTTTCTCCTGTACACATTTCACTGCAGTGGGATATCATTTCACAGCTTTCAAGTTATTACAACTACAAATGAGAGAAAACAAGATTTGTTTGTCTGTTTTTTTCTTCTTCTTTTTACATTTTTTTTCTCCACAGTAAGGTTGTACTGCAGTGTGGCAAAATGGCAAACACAACCCCAATGACTCAACAATTACTGTGCCAAACATTTTCAAAACTAATTTTCTAGTCTGTACTCTGCTTGGGAACAAGTCATCCCCATCCTAAATGATCTGCAGGTACATCAGTCTTGGAGTAAGGTCGCTAAATCTGGATTCATTGCTGCAATGTGAGCCTGTAATTGTTTGGTGTGTTTTGCTAAAAAAAAAAAAAAGAAAGAAAGAACAGCAAGAACAGTCAGACAGCATTACTCTGATAAAACGGAAGGAACCGAGTGTTCGGTGTAACAGCACATAGGAGCCAACTGTCCCATTACAAGAAGAAATATTGATTTAAGCTGTTTGCGCACTTGCATTCTACCAAACAGTGAACAGCTTGTGCTCCACTTAGGAAGACACACAGTGAATGAACAATCAGGTGTAAAACATTCTTTTTAAATGTCAGAGGTTCACTGTTTTGCAATCACAAAATTGACTGTGTAGTGATCCTATGCCTATAATAATGACTAAATTAATTATTATGTTTTCATTAATCTGTGATTTTACCATTTAAATGGAAAAGGGTATAAGAAGGATGCACCCATCACTACCAGGCCATCATCCTATGCACCAGGATGGTCTAGTAGGGATAAACAACAGAGGCTCTGTTTTGGGACAGAGCGTTTCCAAGCCTTCACCCTTCCACCTAATGAATAGCTCCCTTATGACGCACAAGGACAAAAACTTCAACCCAAGTCTACGCTAAATAAGAATAACCAGGGCTGACAGTGACTCAGCCAAAGTAGTGACCAAGGGACATGAATAAACAAAAACAAGACTTGACCAAACCCGCCACCTAATACAGTACACATACACACACACACACACACACACACACAGTGGACACACATAAACAAGCACCAAACACGCACACACCACATCTCTTAAGTCTAGCCCAAGGCTTTATCCCATTTTTTTATGCACTGAAAAGGTCAGGCTATCAAAAACCCACTTGATGGAATAATGAGACGATATATGAATACCTGAAACAATCTGACAGCCCTCGCTGTCCCACTCGCTTACGCACATACTCAATTATGTTGTTGTGTTTGCCAGGCACAGAGACGGAATAACCGCTGACATTTAATGGGATTAAAATAGTCTGATTACATTTACTGATATAAATAATACTGGAGATTATGGTGTTCATATTGCATTTCTGTCTGTGAAAACAGTCAATTTAATTTTGGATGAACTGAGATTTGTAGTGTAGGTACTAAATAGGAGTCTGGTCCAATATCCCATACAGAAATAAAATATATACGTATATGTATATATTTTAAATACATGACATTTTGAGTCAGTTGGGAAGTTGCTGCATTGGTGGCTGCTCCAACTCTGATGATATTTTTTCTCTCCTTTTAATTTTCAAAGCTATTATGTTTCTTTTGTACATGTGCACACTTCTGTGACCATTTTACAACAGACTCCATATTATGAAGTAGCACTCGCACCAGTTTGGGCAGTTAACGTTCTTCCTGGGGCAGCTTGCATTCAGCCATTGGTTGCACTGTGGTTCACCTGCTGGAACCTACAGTAACATATGGCGCATTTCCACTAGCACGGCTCGGCACGGCACGGCTCGGCTCGGTTTGGTTGTGTTTCCATTACAACTGAGTATCACTAGTGCCGCCGTGACGTCATTTACATGGCACCGCGCAACGCTCTAAACTCTGTAAATATATAACTTTAGCAACATTTGAAACATTTTCAGGCGAGGAAAGTAGTCGTTTAGGTCCCCAACGTGTTGAAAATCTGACAAAATACCAGCTGTTTACAATTTTGTTTCAACGAAGTCTGCGTTACTAAAGCTAGCCGTAGTGAGCAACGCACTTCCGGTTATTTTCACAAAATAAAGTACCCGTTGCCTTTTATCATAAGGAAAGCCATTACGATAGAATTGGTGCTTTTACTTTGTAAACAGGAAGTGAACCTACCCTCGCTGTAGCTAGCTTTAAACCGCCGTTTTGACTGCTCTCGTCCCGTTAACGGCATTTAACCATTCAATATGCCTTACCGGAGAGTCTTGCCAGCTCTGAGATCGGCCTAGTTCATTGTAAAACATTTATTTATTGATGTAAATGTGGTGTTTTCTGTGCGTACAGACCCCAAGGCAGTGGTGCTCTTCTGTCTAACCACAAACAAACCTCTGCTACAGCCACAATTGTTAGATTTCATCAATGAGACCAACATTTATCCCCTTAAAGGGTTTAACCAGCCGGTGGTAAACCTCTAAAAGCCATCGGGTAAGTTAATTAGCGGTCGTTTTCTCCCCGGGGTGACGATGGTAGGCTGGCCGGCGGAGCACGTCAGGAGCCGGGCTGCTGCTTCTATGATGTCGCGGTCCCTGCTCGGATCTGGAGCTTCACTTCTCCGAAAAACATCGGGGCAAACTTCTAAACAGCCGTCGTTTGGATAAACTAACCGCACACTGGGGATCTAAACAGTTACTTTCTCGCATGACAAAATATTAAAACTTAATAAAGTTACGTAGGTAATAACAGGCTTCAGCAGGAACATTTCTGTTGTCGGTCGTCGTGCGGTTATGACGCTTCCAGTGACGACACTCATCGGCCAATCAGTGGAAGGCAGTCGGCTGACGTCACGTTTTAGTAACGCTTCGGCTCGCTTGGAACCAGGGCTGAGGTGATACCAAACGTGTACCTGGTTGCAGGTACTGCGTGCTAGTGGAAACACGCAAATAGCGCCGAGCTGAGCCGTGCTAGTGGAAATGCGCCAATAGACCTCCTACAGGAGACTTACAATCCCATGTGCTGGAGAACCAAGCTTGTGTCAAGCTAGGGAGAGTCATCATAAACCTGTTCTTACATTGGTCATCAAGTTTGTTCTCCAACAACATTGATTAACAAGTACCATAATGGTGCTCATGGAAACATGGCTAACAAGGTTAGCTAGATTGCTTCCAGATCATATGTGCTGACAAGGCAAAGGAGAGTGGTGAGAAGAAAGGAGAGGGAGCTGGAAGTGTTTGCAGTATGCCAGTTTTTACTGTTAGCAATTTGAAAGAGTATGCCTATCCATTAGCATATAGCCTTGCTGCCTACCAAGGGAACTACTGCATGTTATAGTAATAGCAGCATACATCCCTTCCTCTGCAGACACCAACACAGCTAGTGAGACATCCAGAGAGTGCAGACAGAGAAGTATCACAGAGGCTAAAATCTGCTACCCAATGAGGATCACTGTAGCACCCCATCCCTTGCACACTAGGGCTATACAGCCAGTGAACTATTTGTATTCAAGTTTGGATTCAGGCTTTTAAAAAACACTTTGGATTTGTTATTTGTTTTCAGGAAGAAACTGGAAGTGGGCACACTAGAGACTTCCACCGAACTAGCCAGCTAACTTCCGCTTTAGCTCCCAGCTTTCTAAATTTGGCAATACAATCATTTAATTGTGCGAGTCTTCTAGAATTTCCAAATGTAATTGGACTGAATGGATCAAATTCTGGTAGTGAAACGAGTCGTTTTGCGGGGTTGTGAGACTCAAAAAATGTATCCACCATTTTATAAACACTTCTTTTCCCTTTAAGGTGCATTACCGCCACCTACTGTGTTGGAGTGTGAGCATGTTGTTTGTTCCGTTTTGTTTTAATAAATTGTCATGCTCAAAACATGCATCCAAACATTTCTTTTTCTTTAGAAAAAAGCTCCCGAATAATGAGGAGAAACTTCAGACAGAAAAACTATTCTTTTTGTGTATGTCCGAATAACGTATTCGGGTTCGGGTACATCCCTATAGCACACCTTACCAATCAGAGCAGTGGAGTAGAAACATAAGTAGGTGATGAAGACAACAGGTACATTAGCATCATATCCAGTGTCCTCAAGCCCTGCGTATAGCTCCTGCATGGGACAGTCCAGTCCATATTCATGCTGGGCCTAAGACTTTAAGGACTTGTAAGAAACATAGCAGCTATAGGCTGGTGCACTGTCCAGCCTGACTAAGGCCCTGGAGACAATGGTCCAAGCCTATCTCTGTCTTCTGGTGCACACATTCAGACCTGCTGTAGTTCACATACCAGCCAGGCATTGATGTGGATTCCTTTCCCACTGGAAAATCCTGGATGTTCTGTGAGAATTATGTTCTTCAACCTATGTACATCCCTCATCTTGAGGGTGAGGATGGGGTGCCTTGAGGTGGATCAATGTTTCATTACCTGGATCTTGGACTGCCTGACAAACTGACCAGTGTGTAATGTTAAGTGACTGAGCATTTTCACAGTCCTCTGCAGCAGGACACAATGGTACGATCTCACCCTTCAACTGAACTCAAACTTCCATTATCTATAACTCAGTGCCCTACACCTATGTTGACTAGATCACTGATGGAGCTATAGGACACTATCTGAGGACTTGGTGACAAATTTATGTTGTGGGATGCCACCTGAATACAGTAGAGAATAAACACTGTCCATCTCTATAGAAGAGATGGACGGACGCCAGGCTTCCATCCTCGAGGGAGACTGTCCTCCACTCCTGCCTGAGAACAGAACTGGGCAGCTCATACAGAAACCGGCTGTTCCACCAGTCATGTTCAAAGAAGCAGTATCACAAATCTTTACTCCCTGCTGCTGTCAGACTGTACAACCTGCCTGGTCCTAACCTACCAGACACTCAAACACAAACAACAATGGACTATGCAATGTATCTGTAAGACATGCAACTATTTTTCTTTTCTTTTTCCACCATTCCACCACATAGTATGTAATGGACAAATGCAATTACACTTCACCTCAATACACAAGATATGAAAGATATTCTTTGGTTGTTGAACTTTTATTGATACATAGCCTCATCTATATACTGCAGCTGCTATCAAAAGCTCATTTTATTTCGTCTGAAAGCAGAGTGACATCAAAAAGTGGAACTTCAATCTGAACTGCACTGACCTCTGAGCTTGCAACCATTCACCACTACTTGAAGTGAACAAAATGGTGAATGGGCCCGCACTTGTATACCGATTTTCTATTCTCCAGGACCACTTAAAGTGCTTGAGACTGTCACATTCACTCATTCACACAGCGCCTTTTGGAGCTACTGTATGGTGCTTAATGGCTAACCATTCACACACACAATGACACACTGGGGGGTATCAAGTGTCTTGTCCAAGGACACTTTGACGTGCGGACTGGAGGAGCTGGGAATGGAACCACTGACCTTCTGGTTAGGGAACAACCCTCATTTCAGAGTTTCCCAAAAGACCAGACAAAGGCATTGTAACTTTGAACAGCACAATTATGTCATATGAATGTGCCAAGGGCGACCTATTCTGTAGTCATCAGGATATGTCATTGTAAATTGTGGACATAAGTGACTAGTAGATGCTAAGGACAGCATTTAAAGAGGAACTATGCACGATCATACCTTATTTTACCTCAATTAAACAGCTTTGGAGTAATTGTGATGGTTAAATAAATGACTTGTAACTTATTACGAGGGAGAACAGGGGCTCTTTGCATTCCACCTAGTGACGAAAACCAACCTTGCAAGATTAACGCCTCCACCCCAGTGTCCCAGCTCTTGTCTCTGCGGCACTGCAACACAAACACGCCCTGTAACCTGTAATCTCTTGTTCATGACAGATTAGACTACACAAATGTACACATCATACCATCATATATGATAAATAACGTTATCCACCACTCCATGGATAGCTTTCTCGCCGGCTTTGTTGAAAACAAATGCACATGGCCGGGAAGAGGGTTAGCAAAACTGTGGAAAAGCGACCGTACTAGCATAGTTCCACATAGGCAACTGAAGGGGAGGTGTATTTGTCATACAAAACTGAGTCTGAGTATTGTTGTTTACCTTTGGCTCCTAGATCAGTTTGTCCATCTGAACTCACCACTGTCACCGTCAAGCTTCAGTTATTGTGTTTAAGTGGGAGGCATTAGGGGAAGCAGTGTACTTTGGAAGAAGCATTAGCATCAGTCAATGCTTCCAGGAGGTATGTTTCATGTCACTGCCCACATCGATCTGCTTATGTTGGTAGCGAGGACTGTGCCAGTGCTGTGCATTTTTGCATTGCTAATGCATTGTATTCGGTCGAGTCAGACATTTTCGACTATTTCTTCTGGTACAGATCACATCCTGTAATTACCAGTGGTTAAAGAATCAATCTGGAGCGACAAGTAAAATTACTGAGAAATGAAATGTATTTGTTTTCAAATCTCTACATTTTCCCAGAATTCAGAAGAAAACTTTTTTTTTTTTTTGTGGTGATTTTGACATATTTTGAACAGAGCTTGGTGCTGTCAGCTTGTTTATTGATCAAAGACAAGTAAGAAAGGAGGAATGGAAAAACAAAGGAAGAGGCATCGCAGCCTGTGTTGTTAGAGGGGAGAGTTGCTCTTCAAAAAGGACAAATTAACAGTGTCTTTGATTAGAGGTTGAGTGGGAATGAAATGATGGCCTGAGGTGGAATGACGCAGAAAGAATTACTACACCTGATATAACTCCTAAAACACAGGAGGGAGGGAGGGGTGCACACCCACTCTTTCTTTCCTTCCCCTCCCTCTTCACAGCCTAACACAAACCTCCCCGCTCCCGTCTCCTTGCTTTTACATTGCACACACACACATACACATACAGTACACACACCAATGTCTCTCCCTATCTCTATTTGTGCTCACACACCTGCAATCACTACATAAGCTCTGTCAGAAATGGGTCGCTTGCTGCTGTTTTCTTTCCCCTTTTTTATTTATTTGTTCCTTAATGAAGAGACGGTCAAGCTCATAATACGTGAAAAGCCACTGACCCAGTTTCCTGGCAGCATGCTCGTGGCTCGCAGCGCTGTTGCCAAAGAGTACAAAGAGAGAAAATACTTTGTGATGATCACTGTTTAATGACAAACAAGGTGCTGCTGTATGAGCCAATCCCATGTGGAATAAATAAAGCTTTTTTTTTTCTTTTTTTTTTATAGCAGGAAAAGCCAACAATCACTAAGTGGCTTGTGCCTTCTGGTGCTTTGTAGTACAGGGATTGTGTGTAGGTTTGATCTTTGAGTGTGTGTTAGTGTGGGAGCAGCATATACTGTTGAGCTTTGTCAGGGTGTTATCTCACAATGCCCCATTTATTTCATGTGGGAATGATCACCTGTCAGCATGTCAGTGGTCAAACACAGCAACCTGATATCACAGTATGAACCTTAGCGTATGTGCATGAAGTTCTGCAAAATACTAAGTTCACTCTGCTCTTTGAACATCTGAAACACAGGAAACCCACTTGAGTAAACTGTATTAGCAAACAAACGTTTTAAAAGAGCGGCAATAAATCTAGATCTTCTGCTAATTCTACCATAGACTGTAAATCGAGATGGATGTAGCCTCTGTGATGTCACCCACAGGTTTCTGAAGAGCAGTTTCCAACTTCAGAGTGGGCTGCTCCATAGCAACCATTTAGCAGGGCTAAGTATGCTTTACTCCTGTATGATCCAAATATGGTCAAATGTATATTTACCCACCTGTCACTCAAAGCAGACCATGCTTTCTGCTGTAAAGTTGGACATCACAATATGGGCTCTATGGGGATTGACTCACTTTTGGAGCTAGATTCTAGTGGTTGTTTGAGGTACTGCACTTTTTGGCACTTCTATGTGTAACTATTGCTAAGGTAGAGAGGAATGCTTAGGGTATACACAGGGCTAGTCATAAGACGTTGGACCGTTTGGAATGGGAAGGATGTATTATTCTGAGGCACATAACTTAATGAAACTCAGAGACAATGGAGGTAAGCAAATTAAGAATGTATATTATACAAAGAAATTAGCACACAATATTTACAAAATATACAAATGGCCAAATACTTTTAGTTCTCTTTTTTAAAGAAACTGCAGGATGATGCACCTTTCTATTGTAGAGACCTTGGTTGAACCAAATACACCAATCATTCAATCAATCACACATATAATGCAGTCAATGCTCAAAACACTTTGTTAAACACTCTGATTCAAGTATCAATCAAAAGTGCATAGAATTAAATACAACATTATATTCAATTCAGACCACACTACTTCTACTACTTTTATAGTGCAATAACATCACCTCCGGATGTCACATTTTGGCTAAGCTAACGGCCCATTCTAACCGCTAATATAGTGCAGCTTCACTTTTGAATACACACTTTTTAGAAATATATTTGTAAAACGTGTGTACAATCACAAACATTTGCAAACACATTTGGATCTGCGGCCATGGACACATCTACAAGCAGTAGTAACAGTATCAGATAAATGTATACAATGTATCTTTTTGAAACAATGCTGTTTATGAAGAGGATCACTAGGTACCGATCTCTGTCTGTTCCACGGCACAGCCCACGTCGCTGCCCACAAGTGCAATTGTGACCTGGGTTACATATGTTTACTGGATATTAACGTATCTACTAAATGGTCAAAATAGTATATTTTATGCAATAATTTGATCTGGTAAGATTTGTAATATGTAAGTCGGTTTGTCAAGAAAGACATGCTTACACAGACTCCAGCGTCAAGGTTCCATTGGCGCTTAAACACAGAGGCCCACAGAAGCTGGAAAAACTTTTCAGACTATGCGCCTCGTGGGAAACTTTCATAGGAATGAATGCAGTATCCAATTCTCCTTAATACATCTACAGTTCTTACTAACCAAGTCCTGAAATTGAGTCAGGCTGAGTCCAAATTACATCAAATGGGTTCAGGTTGGGCTCCATTGTATTGCCTGGAGGTCTTGGATCCAATCGGACTATCAGCTCTGATCACATGGTGTGTCATAATCATTACAGGAGAGCAATATTTTCTGAGGCAAAATGTACAGTGTCAAATGTGAAGTGCAGTGTTTCTTCTGTTCTTAGGAGTATTTTCAACAATCCTGAGCCCCTTGCAGGCTTGAAGACTAACACCGCCTGTCAATAATGTTTTATATTTACTTCTTAGCTTGCTGCAATGATGCATACATGCACCTTTATTATTACTGTTGGGTGTGGTTTCCAGTGCAATAGATCAATTCTGATCACACCCAACCTCAGCCATCAGAGCTGGGATAACCCTGAAGCTTTAAATTAAAGAGGGCAGCAAGACAAAGATTTCGCTCTTAAAGGGATAGTTCAACATTTTGGCAAATTGGCCCATTGCCATAGTTTTAGGAGTAGTTTTGTTAGCTTTAATTGTCGGTGCAAGCTATTTTTAGCTGCTCAGAGCTACGCTACGGAGGCTCATGGAATTTAATTTAATTTCTTTTCTTTTTTTTTGTTTGAGGACAGTGCACATTAATGAACAGTTAACGCCGTGGCATCCTGTAAGTGTGCCGGATTTAGCTCAGAGCTAGTTTCCATCCGCACTCCTCACATTAAAAAAACAGACAGACATATCACAGAGCACAGGTAAAAAATTCTTGGTTTCCCTCATCAAACACATCAAATACACAATCCAACAACTCCACAACGCTCTTGTGGACAAGTTGTGACCTGCACATTCACCATGCTCAAAATGTTGAACTATCCCTTTAGGTTTTTGTGGCCATTGAACTGTTAACACATTGTACAGTTTCTACAGCAACATACAAATAGACACAGTTACTCACAACTTACATCACTATGGGGAACACTAATGTGATAGTAGGACTTCAGTCATAGCAAACAGGAGAACGTTATACTGTTAGCCACCCGGCCAGCAGAAACAGAGCATCCTCAACATCTGTTTTCATGCTGATTGGAGGCCTCACAGCTCTTTGCCCCCCGTCGTCGATTAGCCAGAATATTATGGTGTAACTCAGTGCGAGCCAGAAGGAACGCACATGATTTATATTCAGCGCACACACGTACTGTATAAGAGGGCCAGTGGACCTTCAGGAGATTCTGAATCATATATCAGATTAGAATCACACACTCCAGCTTTAAGTTGCTCTTTTAATATCACCAGCTTGACAGACTACAGCCTGTTAAGATGAGAAGTGACTAGACTGGATGTGTCAACCCAGAGAGCCATTTTTAGAGGACTTGTTGGAAAGGTGACATTAATAGAGAACTTTGTTGGATGTCGTGAATAGAAAAATAAATACCTTGAGTTTTGGTGTTAAAAAACTTACTTTTTGTAAAAATATAAACATAAATAAATCTGAAGTATACAAAGTCCAATACTGATTCAGTGGATATCAATTTACAGTATCTTATCATCTCTATGGGTGGTGAACACCACCACAAACATGTTTCATTTTTAATGAAGACAGATGGAGGAACCCCTCACTGAGAGTCTGAAATGGGTTGAGACTTGTTTTAAGTGCAGCTAACCCAGATGTGACTTCAGGACTGTATTGACACAACTTGAAAACCAGCTGAAAGTTGTGTACTTATATACAGTACTGTATATTGAGTGGGAGTTGTTTATTTGGTTTATTAAGATAAGTATTCAATTAGCTATTTGCATTCCCTTTAAAGCATATATTAGAATTAAGTTAGCTGAAGAAATCTGGCTCAAGGCTCTGAATATTTGCCGCTTAAACGTGAGGGGGCCGGTGTTCTCCAGCAAAAAATTAATCATCTTCCCATGTGACACGAATGCAGCATGCCAAATGGGAATCAGATAATAGTGGAAAGGTCAGGTCTTGATTGTCTGGCTTTATCCTGAGCAGCAGATAACAACCGAACACTGCCCGAGTCTGACATGAGTTGGAACAGACAGACATGGATCAGCTCTTTTCATAACGCTGTGAACAATTTGATCAGATAAAAAGACATGCATTCCAGTGTTCAGGCTGTGCTGCGTAACAACCTTGAGTTTTAGGTGTTTTTATCTGCGGCTGAGGAATGGTACGAGGCTCGACGCCCCTGAAAACTCTCCACTGGATAAAAATCGGAAAAGGTCAAACTAAAACTGTGGCTCTTTACTTTGTGAAAAGTTGACATTTTGGATATACAAGGCTTTTACCTGACAGGTGACATTAAAAATATCTACAAATCTGGAAAATCAGGACAGGACTGCATTGCTTTGTAAAAAGTTATTTTGTGGTTTGGGAGGGGGCGACCAGACTGAGGAACAATAAATCAAATTCCAGATTTTTTATTCTTCTTCTTTTTTTTGTATTTGCAGTCAAACTGTTACAGCACTTTGATAAAGTAATAGTCTAGAGTTCCAGTAGCACCCGTTAACCCAAATAAAGCTGTACCTACAGGGATTTAATCTAAGGAGCTGGTATAAGAGACAGGCCACTGCTCAATAAGAATGATGTTTTATTTGTATCCAGCAGCTGCCTTATAACACAATATAAGACATACAGTAAAGAGATTGATGAGTTCATGCAGGAATCTCAGAGGTAAATGCAGCTTGCTTTTCAGCTCACTGACCATCTATAGTCCAGTTTGTTGGCAGGATTACACAACCACACAACTGCCAGGACTCTCATCAGTGCTGCAACACTGAATCCCACCCCCATCTCAGGAATACACAAAAAAGAAGAGGGGGAAAAAAAGTTGTTTTCTGTCATCGACTCTGTTCTGAACACCCCCAAGATAGTATTGCACTTTTTAAATGGTCTCTAATTGTCTTGATGTGCGTTTTTTAATTGAGTGCAAAATATTGTCTAGAGACCGGCTGCTTAATAAGTAAAGTCCTTGATAGGGTTGGCACTCACTGCACAGAACTTGCCATGCAGCCTCACGGCTCGCTGTTGGCCAAAATTGTGATTATCGTCCTCAACGTGATTACAATCTCCACTCTAGTTTCCTTTCCCAGGTAAATATGACAGAGATCCAGGCTCATGTTCAATCCACTCACAAACACACCTCCAGGAATTAGCCATACGCTCATACCGACACGGCAGAACACTTTGAGTGTCTTGCCAGCAATATAAATGGAACCATACTGTAGGCTACACTCTATACCTTAAGTGAGCTTATGGTGTTATTTGAGTATGTGTGATGAAGTTTAGCTTCCCCCTTGGGTTTTACTGTAGCAGTATGCAGAGGCCATTCAGTACAACAAACACATAGAAAAGTAATTATACACTATACTGTACCAATAACTGACTGACAGAGAGAGCACTGCAGACAGCCACCACCACACAGGACTAGAAGCCCATAGGTGATGATTAAGACAGATTTCATTTGTATAAGTGTAGCGTTTATTTTTGGGGCAAAAAACTCTGAGCTTTTTAAACCTAACCTTACTTACAAAAAGTGGTTTTATGAATTACCATAGCGTGTCCGCTACAGTCTGTCCCTTCTCCTCTGGCCACTTTTATTTTTCTCATCTTTTCTTGTTATACACTTCTTGTTTTATTCTGACTCATCTTCTCTCCATTGTGTCCTCCCAGCTCCAATGTCCTACACCTGTGTCTCATTGTCTCTGCTCTCCAAGTGAATTTGTCGGTTTTTCACTTCATTTTGTGCCACTTCATCATCATTTTGATGTGACTAGAGTTATTTTCCAGTATTTGCTGGTATCTGTAATTCATTGCTTTTGCTCAGTTTTGACCTCACCTAAGTCTTTGCCTTTTTGTTTGTGTATTTGTGTATTTTTCAAACCATCACTTGTTTTCCGAGTCTTACATTTGAGTTTATTCATTGTGGTTTCTGAGTTTTCAGTGATTCTGAGTACAATCCATCCATAATCCATGATCCGCCCAGTGACTGCCAGGTCTACCCTGGGATCTTCTCCCTGTTGGACATGCCATATATGAGATCTTGATGAGGGAGGGTACAATGAGGCGGGATGGATTGGTCCAACATCAGCAACAGTTGTACAGGACAACTGCAATGAAGAAGAACTGAGTTGGAGGACAAAGCTCTAGTTTTCCAATCAGTCCTTTCCACCTTCACCTATGATTGTGAGCTACTACCCAAACTGCATATGGTCAAGTTGCTTAAATTTCTACTAAATGTCTATCTACCATCTGTAACAAATACACTAGTGATCCTCAACATTTGTGCATGAGCAAAAAAAACGTAAACTCTTGTGTTGCAGCAGGATAATTGAATAGCCTATTTGATATCTGGTTGTTGACTGAAAGATTCCATCCATATGGGCCATGTGAAACAATGAATTTCCAAGATGTTCCAGTTGACCATGAAATGGAAAAGTTTGGAGATCAAGACAAAACTAAAATAGGAAAGTCTCTGTATCTACAAGCCTTGTACATCTAGACCACACAATTCTATCCCCATCTTCATTATCAACCGACAATCTAAAAAAAGCTGAATGTGGGCCTTTTTTTCTAAATGTCACAGAGGATGTGAACAGAAGGACTTCTGTGGGTCACATCTGACACCGTGCTCTTACCTGCCAAATGGCACCTTTGAAATCGTATGACAACCTGTGGAGCGAGTGAATACGAACCTTTTCCGCACTCGTGAACATGCACTCTTAGGACATTTACAGAGACAATGACACAATTGATAACCTTGAACATGGCACCTGAATATGAATATAGATCTATTCTAGCAATCTACACGGAGCAAGGAGCCTTTCTTTTCTTTCACTTTATCTCTCGCTCTCTATGCACACACACTCAGGTGCACCCAATGACTCCTTTGACAGCCTTTGACATCGTTCAGAACATGTGAATAGCTTTTTCATCCCTGTCAGCTTATTATTATCTTCATCCCTATTATTGCCTACAGAGCACCCTGCCAATTCAGGAACATGGGAGATGTGCAAACACATCAGCCACGTGTGGGATACACTCACATATTTATACCATGTACATGGGCTGAAATCTTATCCACACACATAGACACACACGCACAGTCATTTCCCAGGTGAATGGCTGACATTAGCGGCTGAGCCTCCCCGTGGCTTCCTGACCTTTATTGGTCGTCAGCGGCAGACGACAAGCACAGACACCGGAGCTCTAATCAAGACCGGGACTTTCCCTCCCTCTCCTCTCAGTCGTCCTCAGCTCTTTCATGATTCAACGTCTCCATTCACGTGGCCTCGTCTCATTCCTTTTTTTTAATCTCTGTTCCTTTGTCCACTTGATTTTGTCTTTTGTGTACCTTATTTATCCGTCCATCCAGTGTCGCCGACACACAGACTGGATATGATGCACCAATGTCTGCTATCCGACTGAATCGACAAAGCTGCTGTCTAATCTAATCTTTGGATTTAGCTATTCATTTCAAAGTATAACTGAGGTAGTATTATATTCTATCCACATTTTCACATTTGGGAAAACAAACATGTCAGTAGATCGGAAGGCTTGTTGCGATTATGTCCTGTAAGATGACGCATAATTATCATATACACCCTCATAAATTAGGATTTACAACAAAGATGATGGTAATGGTGATGTTAAAGGTCCAGTGTGTAAAATGAGGGATAAACAGTGACCATTCCATTCCTATTCTATTATTTATCTATTAAATAATTTGGCACCACTTTATTTGACGCCTGTCTCTATAACACATTATAATGAGTTATAATGCAGTTATAACACTTGTATACAGTTATAATACTGTACAACAATGGTTAAACACTAATGAATGATCATAACACTTTATAACAATAATCATAACACACTATAAAACATTTGTCATGACTTATAAGGTCAGGTATTATAATACGTTATAATTGTTAGTAACTCGGTGACAATGCCCACATCGATAATGCATTATAAATATAGTTATAATGTGTTATAATTGGCTTATGCACGTATATAACAATCATTATAAACACTCATAAATTACCATAAGGATTTATGACAATAAGCATAACACATCATAGAGCATTTTATAATGACTTATAAGGTCAAGTACTATAGAGTTATAATGCGTTGTGTTATGATTATTGTTATAAAGTATTATGATCATTTATGAGTGTTTATAACTATAGTTATACAGTGCTATAACATATGCTATATTACATTATAACTCATTATAAGTATGGTTATAATGTGTTATAGAGATAGGCGTCAAATAAAGTGTTACCAATAATTCTACTGTTTATTTATGAACGTGAAACTGTTGTTCTCGGTACAACTTCTCCCCTAATACCATCAGATACATGAAGTCTTATCTTGAAGGTAGAACTCAGAGAGTTAGGGCAAATGGTGAGTTATCCTCTGTCCTTGGTTGTAGTTTTGGTGTCCCCCAAGGTTCCATATTGGGACCACTGTTGTTTAGTCTATACATAAATGATCTTCTATCTATATGCAATGAGTCTGACATTCAGATGTATGCAGATGATACGGTCATTTATGTTCATGCAGCAACCAAGCAGCAAGCTGCAAATAAGTTAACGGCAGCGATGACCCCGGTTGTTGAATGGCTGAATAATTCATGTCTGCATCTAAACACTAAGAAAACGGTATGCATGATTTTTACTAAAAGTTCGATGAATACCGTATTACCCAATGTCTATGTTACTAGAGAAAAATTGACAGTTGTGTCTGAATATAAATATCTTGGAATAAAAATTGATTCAAATCTTACATTCAAAAAACAAATTAAATCAGTAGTAAACACAGCAAAGTTTCATTTATCAAATTTCCGCCACATCAGAAACTCACTGTCAACAAAAGCAGCGGTATTGTATTTTAATGCTATCATTATGTCACACCTGTCATACTGTTTGACCAGCTGGGCACAAGCCTCTTGTACAACATTAAAATCTGTACAAGTAGTTTACCATCAGGCTGTGAAAGTACTGGACAAGAAGTCAAATACTTATCATCATTGTCACAGCATTTCAAATTACAATCTACTGAGCTGGGACAACTTCGTTAAATTCAGAGATGCCTGTCTCACTTATAAGATCCTACATGGCAGAAAACATCCACTGACAGACATACTAGGTCTGTCAGCAGAGGGGACTGTGTAGTTCCAAAAAGAAGGACTGCTTTTGGTCAGGCAGCCTTCTCGGTGAGAGCTACTCACACCTGGAATACTCTTCCAGTGCAGCTCAGGGAGTATGACACTTAAATTTCTTTTAAAAGAAATTTAAAACTATGGTTGAGAGACGGTCAAGTATGTGACCATCTGTTCTGAAACTGTAATGAAGGTATTTTATTGTATACACTGTAATATATTGTATTGTATACTGTACTTTATATAGGCATAGTACTGTTTTGTGTTTGTTTATTTTTTAATGCATTTTTAATTATTGTAGTGCTCAAGTCACCTGCCCCAGAGACTACGGTTGAAAATTAGCCAACGTGGCTAAACCGGCACGTCAACAGAAATGTTTATTAATGTGCATTGTCTCTGTATATTTAAACCAATAAATTCAAATTCAAATTCAAACTTGCTCTCCGGTTGGCTCGATTTTCCAGGTGGCGCAAGATGGCGACACTCTCTAAGCAAGACCCTTGTTACATATAAAAGAAAAATTATAAGGCTATGAAAACCAAACAGATTTTATTTTATAGTGATCATACACTTATACAAATATATTCATTGGTAGTATATTCAGATTTTGCCAATAAACCTTGACAAATATTACACACTGTCCCTTTAAATTAATACAAGTTTATCAAAACAGCACACAAAATTCATTTGTATGTCTTTCGTAATTTCTTTAAATTTGGTGGGTGGTTTTATAAAAATCACTGTTGTTACACTCTCAACTGTGGCAAAGTTTGTGTGTGAAAACAAAAAGGCATCAAAAGTTTGATGCTCTAGTTATTTTGGCCAATTATTCTGAGCTCTTTAATGGCATCATTAATCTTACTTGTGCATCTTTGAGTGGTGATGCTTTTGATTGATATTTCTCTCATACCCTTATGTGTTTGTGCTTCTGCATTAATTGTTGCTTGTTTGGTGAAACGATGTTATGACTGCGCTTTAATAGGATTTGATTATAATTCTTCTGCTTGGAAGTTTGTTCGTTTTTTTTTTTCATAAATGAAATGTATTATCAAGTTAGTATACAGTAATATACTTGGTTCCAAGCTATATTATCTTCTTATGCCTTTTTAGTCTGATTCCTTTATTTCCATCTTCAAATAACATCAAATGAACTTAACTTAAAAATAATATTTTTACATTTAAATATAGGCTTTGTGAAATTAGAGCAATGGGGAGTTAATAATTCTACACTGGAAAAATATCCATAAATTACCCCAGATAGAAGGTTATATATGGAAAAGTACACTGATATTTTTTTAACCACTAACAGAATAATTGATATTGTCTGGGGAAGGAAAGAGAACTTCAATACCAGTTGATCCCTGTGCATATGGTGGCACATTATATCATGTGACTACAGAGAATTGGCTCATTATCAAATCATTCAACTGCCAAGAACTGAGGGGTTACACGCACGCTATAAATAATTTCCACCTTCAGCACAGGGAACAGGATGAAGGAAATTTAACCCAAAATTAGCTCTTTACACATAGATGTCTTGGAAGTTGAAGTACACTGTGGGGACTTGTTAGCTTCTGTCACTGTTACTGACTTCAGAAAGAGGATAATGGATGATCCCAAATTCAAATTTCATGGAAATGTGCTGCGAATCCTACTGTAATTATGACATAGTTTAGCCTTTAGGGTAGAGAAATAGGGCATACGTTTAAGACTCTGAGAATTCCCAGATTCTCCCTCTCTAATTGGGGGCTTCCTCACAGGGAATAGTATGTTAATGAATATTATGGAGCCAAATCAGGAGCATTCTGGGGCTATAACATAAGATCGCCATGAATTCCCAGTCTTCCCAGTTCCCATTACCTCAGCATTCAGTGTGTGAGGGGAAAATCCTTTCATTGGCAGAAAACCTCTCATTCCTCTGTTTCTCCAATGCACAGCGGTGTGACAGTGAGGCCGTCTTCCCAATATGACGTGTGCCCTCAAATGTAATGGAATCTGATTTATTTTTTCCCCCACACAACAGAAAATGTCACACAGAGTATTCCCAAGCTCCAAGACCTTTCGCTTTCTGCCAAGAACACTCCCTGCGTATGTTGGATAAAATCCGCGGGATGTCATGCCACTGCAATTCCCAGACCTCCTCGCTATTATCGAGGGTTTGAGTGTTGGACGGATCGGAAGGAAACGCTCCATCAAGTGTGACCCACTTAGCTGCTGGAGAGGCACCAAAGGACCACCGTGGCAATTATTTAAACCTCCGCTTTATTATTCATAATTAGCAGACGCTGTACAGAGTGCAAACGTGTGTGTGAGCGCGTGCATGTCTCATAAAGGTCTTTTAATAACATGCCACCTCGATGTAGGAAAAATAATAGAGCAGAACAATGTGTGTGTATCTGTGAGCAAATGAGGTGTGTGCGTGTGTATGAGATAGACGGTGAGTGTTATTGTTAGGAAAGTGTGAATATATATATATATATATATATATATATATATATATATATATGTGTGTGTGTGTGTGTGTGTGTGTGTGTGTGTGTGTGTGTGTGTGCGCGCGTATGTATCTACTGTACAGACATAGGTGCATGTGCAAATATGTATAGGCTCACAAACCTGTGCGTGTATCTATTATTATTATTGTCTATTAAATATAGGTGCATGCATGCACGATTGGGTGGATGTACAGACACAAATGCAAATGACACATGCTGCAAGGTGCATTATGGGACATTTTGGAGCTGCTGCAGAAAAAAAAAGCTGTCATCCAACACTGTGAGAATATAAGGTATAAATGAATGGAGAGGAGATGGACAGCTCTGAGAGATGTGACAGTGAAATGTCTCATCTGTTTCTGTACTCTGTAGTTTTTGTTAAAGGTACATTGTGTAGGAATTCCTCCCATCTAGCGTTGTGGTTGTATATCACAAGCAACTCAATTGTATTTTTCATGCTGCATTCACGTGAAATTGGGCAGACGGACGACAGCCACTGCAGGTAACGGCATAAACAAGCCTCTATGTAAACAAGTGGCCCGTCAACATGAGGCAAAACAATACACGTGACAATATGTTGTCATGATGTCATATTGTTTACCTGACCCACGTTTTACCGGCTTTCTCTCGACTTCTGTGACTAAAATGACATGCGGTTTGTTACCGACGGCCGTCTGCCCGACTGCAGGTGAATGCAGCATCAGTGTAACGCTCCATTCCTCCTCACTGCGTTACCGCGGTGACTTTTCACAGACGCCACCTCGACCTGAGCCGACAGCTCCGGTGTCTCCGCTGAGTTTCCGTGGTTTCCTACCGTCACGCTGCCACTGAACGTAAAAACATGGCGACACCACATGGCAACCAGCACCGAGCTTACCCGCTCCATGTAGATATGAATGATATGAACGGCTCATTCAGAGCTGAAAGGAACACTTCACTTTGTTGATGGGGGGGATTACTGATTAATGAAAAACAGACTTTTGAACGAAATAATTGATTTCCGTGAATAGATGACAGGAGAAGTTACACAATGTCCCTTGTAAGTCTCTATCCCACAATGCATTGCAGAATCCCGCATGCGTCACCGATCATGTCTGAACACCACTCGCTCATCCACTGCTCCCTACAGAGGACTATATACAGAGAGCTCATCTGTGAGTCGGATAAAACACTTTCACTTTTGACGCATACGTTTTTGTGTGGTGTGTTTACTCTGTGAGTGCAATGCATGATGGTATATATCGCTTGGTTAGGGACTGTCAGCAGTAAACTACTTTTCATGATGCATCGGGTGACACTGAGTGCACAAAGAGCATATATACAAGATTGTGTGTGAGGTCCATGTCTGTGTGTGTTTGTGTATGAGTGTGTGTGTGTGCATCAGTGTGTGTTTATCTATGAAAATACAAAGCATATCAGTGTGTTTGCTCATGTATCTGTGTATCTATGTTTTTTGTTTTTTACCTTGCAACGCCTGTGCATAAATGGGCATCATGTATAGTATGCGTGTAATCTATACACATATGTAATATACAAGGCCTGTGAATGTGTGTGTGTGTGTGTGTGTGTGTGTGTGTGTGTGTGTGTGTGCACTGTTGTACCTATCTAAGAGGGGACATCGGCGTCGTTACACATTCACCAACAGGGGACTAAGCAGCCAACAGGGGACTTTTTTTAGGTCCCCTCTTGGACATGCTTTAAATCAACTAAAAATCATGTGAAAAACCTTCTGGTTAATTTTTTTAACTTTAGCCAAGAGGGGACCTGAGTGTGTGTGTGTGTAAAATACCATATTCAGCAGTGCCCCGGCAGGCTGGAGCAGGGTTTTTAACGACTCATTCACACACGTCGTTTCTTACACTCCTCCATAGTGTGAACGACTTTGTCAGGGACCAAACAGCAAAGACCAGAGAACTCAAGGTGTAAATGTCCAAACAGATGTTAATTTATTAACAAACTCAATTCAAAAGAACATCAAAAGTATAATAATGAAAATACAAAAATAATCACTCTAAATGAGGGCCCTAATAACTTAAACTGAGGTCAACATAAACAAACAGCAACTTAACTCAACATAACTGACCTGACAAATGACACACTAGGTAGGGCTTATATAGACAATGGCTAGCCGACAGACAATAGGTGGGGGGGGACAAACAACCGATCACACTCATAATACCATTAAACATTATATAAACAAAGACTACTAAGAAATAACCTAAACATACTAAATATAAACACTCAAAGAGAACATTTAGAGTTCTTAAATTCATGTTATAATTTAACTCAATCTCAAAGAAAAAACAGCCTCCCCGCTGGCACCTCCAAGTTGGCCTCTTCCAATCATTGCCCCCGCTTCCATAAGAGGCCACCTTGGATGGCGCCGCCTCCTTTCAGGTCTGGGGAGCTGCAACAAGACACACATGGTGAGGTGAGCGAACTCAAACAAAGAGAATGTAAATCAACAGAATGTCAATCAAAATGCGTGCACTCAAATTAATCAACACCTGCCAATAAACGTGATTGAAAAGAACTAAACGTGTGTCATTATTTCAAAGAAAAGGCAAAACAAACTCAACTTAAAGGTGGTCACCATGTGTGGCCACCACACACTCCCCCTCCTCTGGATTCTCACTGAGGCAACGGGACAGGTAGTCTGCTGTAGCATTCATCTTGCCGGGGATGTGATGGACCTCAAACTGGTAGGGCTGCATGGCTAGGTACCAGCGTGTTATGCGGCTGTTGGCATCCTTCATCTTCTGAAGCCACTTCAGGGCCTTGTGGTCCGTCTCCAGGACAAACTCCCTCCCAAGCAGATAATATTTAAGGGAATCCAGGGCCCACTTAACTGCCAGGCATTCCTTCTCCACTGTCGAATAACGCCTTTCTCGTGGATACAGCTTCCTGCTGATGAACGCCACAGGGCGACGATCGTCTGGAAGGCCCTGCAGCAGCACTGCACCCAGCCCTCTGTCTGAAGCATCAGTCTGCAGAATAAACTGCTTTTCAAAGTCAGGGCAGTGCAGCAATATCCCACCACTGCCACCAAATGTCAGGGACCAAACAGCAAAGACCAGAGAACTCAAGGTGTAAATGTCCAAACAGATGTTAATTTATTAACAAACTCAATTCAAAAGAACATCAAAAGTATAATAATGAAAATACAAAAATAATCACTCTAAATGAGGGCCCTAATAACTTAAACTGAGGTCAACATAAACAACCAGCAACTTAACTCAACATAACTGACCTTGTGTGGCTCCAGATTGCTGAACAGTTGCTGGAAGTGAACCAGTCGGAGCCTGGATAGCAGGATTTGCATCTACCTGACGAGGTGTTAATGGAGCAGGTTGAGACACAGAGGTAGTCCGTGTCTGCACCTCTAGCTGGAGGAGACTGAACTGGTGTTGCAAAGACTTAAACCTTTCATCCTGCCGGGCCACCTCTTTGTTCCATTGGGCTTCCCGTTCTGTCTGCTGTCCCATGTATGCCTGCAGAATGCTCGCCAGATCTCCAATGGTAGGTTCGTTGCCCTCTTCTGCCTCGTCAGACACCCCACCAGTAGCTCCCTGCTCATCTCCCTCATAGTTTGATTGCTCCTCCATTTCCAGCTGCTGTCCTCGGCCACCACCTGCTCTGCCTGCTCTGCTTACTCTCCCTCCTCTTCCTCTCATCCTTCAACTTCCGGAAACAAATGGAAGGAAGGGGCAAAGCGAGAAAAAAAAACATGGAGAGGAACAAAGAAAAAATACACCTGGTTCTCCACTGAATGATCCCACCACTGCCACCAAATGTCAGGGACCAAACAGCAAAGACCAGAGAACTCAAGGTGTAAATGTCCAAACAGATGTTAATTTATTAACAAACTCAATTCAAAAGAACATCAAAAGTATAATAATGAAAATACAAAAATAATCACTCTAAATGAGGGCCCTAATAACTTAAACTGAGGTCAACATAAACAAACAGCAACTTAACTCAACATAACTGACCTGACAAATGACACACTAGGTAGGGCTTATAAAGACAATGGCTAGCCGACAGACAATAGGTGGGGGGGGACAAACAACCGATCACACTCATAACCATCCAAACATAATGTAAACAAAGACTACTAAGAAATAACCTAAACATACTAAATATAAACACTCAAAGAGAACATTTAGAGTTCTTAAGTTCATGTTATAATTTAACTCAATCTCAAAGAAAAAACAGCCTCCCCGCTGGCACCTCCAAGTTGGCCTCTTCCAATCATTGCCCCCGCTTCCATAAGAGGCCACCTTGGATGGCGCCGCCTCCTTTCAGGTCTGGGGAGCTGCAACAAGACACACATGGTGAGGTGAGCGAACTCAAACAAAGAGAATGTAAATCAACAGAATGTCAATCAAAATGCGTGCACTCAAATTAATCAACACCTGCCAATAAACGTGATTGAAAAGAACTAAACGTGTGTCATTATTTCAAAGAAAAGGCAAAACAAACTCAACTTAAAGGTGGTCACCATGTGTGGCCACCACACACTCCCCCTCCTCTGGATTCTCACTGAGGCAACGGGACAGGTAGTCTGCTGTAGCATTCATCTTGCCGGGGATGTGATGGACCTCAAACTGGTAGGGCTGCATGGCTAGGTACCAGCGTGTTATGCGGCTGTTGGCATCCTTCATCTTCTGAAGCCACTTCAGGGCCTTGTGGTCCGTCTCCAGGACAAACTCCCTCCCAAGCAGATAATATTTAAGGGAATCCAGGGCCCACTTAACTGCCAGGCAAATGTCAGGGACCAAACAGCAAAGACTAGAGAACCCAAGGTGTAAATGTCCAAAAGATGTTAATTTATTAACAAACTCAATTCCAAAAGAACATCAAAAGTATAATAATGAAAATACAAAATAATCACTCTAAATGAGGGCCCAAATAACTTAAACTGAGGTCAACATAAACAACCAGCAACTTAACTCAACATAACTGACCTGACAAATGACACACTAGGTAGGGCTTATATAGACAATGGCTAGCCGACAGACAATAGGTGGGGGAAGACAAACAACCTATCACACTAATAATACCATCAAAACATAATATAAACAAAGACTACAAACAGTAACCTAAACATACTAAATATAAACACTCAATTGAGAAGATTTAGAGTTCTTAAGTTTATGTCATAATTTAACTAAATCTCAAAGAAAAGGCAGCCTCCCCGCTGGCACCTCCAAGTTGGCCTCTTCCAATCACTGCCCCCGCTTCCATAAGAGGCCACCTTGGATGGCGCCGCCTCCTTTCAGGTCTGGGGAGTTAAAGGTGGTCACCATGTGTGGCCACCACACACTCCCCCTCCTCTGGATTCTCACTGAGGCAACGGGACAGGTAGTCTGCTGTAGCATTCATCTTGCCGGGGATGTGATGGACCTCAAACTGGTAGGGCTGCATGGCTAGGTACCAGCGTGTTATGCGGCTGTTGGCATCCTTCATCTTCTGAAGCCACTTCAGGGCCTTGTGGTCCGTCTCCAGGACAAACTCCCTCCCAAGCAGATAATATTTAAGGGAATCCAGGGCCCACTTAACTGCCAGGCATTCCTTCTCCACTGTCGAATAACGCCTTTCTCGTGGATACAGCTTCCTGCTGATGAACGCCACAGGGCGACGATCGTCTGGAAGGCCCTGAAGCAGCACTGCACCCAGCCCTCTGTCTGAAGCATCAGTCTGCAGAATAAACTGCTTTTCAAAGTCAGGGCAGTGCAGCAATGTCTCACCACCCAGTGCTTGCTGAATATCCATGAAGGCGTTCTTCGCTTCCTCAGTCCAACGCAGCTGATTTGGATGTCGTGGGCTGACCATATCTGTAAGCACAGCAGCTCGAGCAGAGTAATTAGGTATAAACCTATGGTACCAACCTGCCATGCCAATGAATGACCTCAGCTGGGTTCTGGTCTGGGGCAAGGGGCAGGATCGAATAGCCTCCACCTTCTGCACTTGGGGCTTGATGACACCACTCCCAATGACATAGCCGAGGTACTCCACCTCTGCTCTGGCCAGCATACATTTTCCTGGGTTTATGGTTAATCCTGCTTTGCTCAGACACTCAAAAACAGATTTGAGATGTTTCACATGTTCCTCCCAAGAATGACTGTAAACAACAACATCGTCCAAATAAGCAGAAGCAAAATGTGACAGGCCAAACAGTACCTTATCCATGAGCCTTTGGAAGGTCGCTGGAGCCCCATGCAATCCGAAAGGCATAACTGTGAAATGGAAGAGTCCCCATGGAGTCCGGAAAGCGGTCAGCTCACGACACTGCTGTGACAAAGGGACCTGCCAGTAGCCTTTAGAGAGGTCAATAGTGGTTAGGTATTTGGCCTTGCCCAACCTCTCTATGAGGTCATCAATGCGAGGAGTTGGATACGAGTCAAACTTAGAGATGGTGTTTAAATACCTAAAGTCCATACAAAATCTCGTGGTGCCATCCTTTTTGGGTACCAGAACAATAGGGTTACACCACTCACTCTGGGAGACCTCAATAATCCCCATGGACAGCATCAGATCAATCTCTTTCTTAAGTGGATCAAGCAGGCGTTCTGGGATTCGATAGCTCATACGTCTGATTGACGCACCCTCTTTAAGTGTAATATGATGCTGAATGACATCTGTGCGGCCTGGGTCGGCTTGAAAGACATCAGGTGCACACAGAGCTCTCACCTGTGATTGCTGCACTTCAGATAAATGTCCAAGGTCAGCTGACGAGGGACCCGACACTGGCAGATACTGCTCCTCCTCCTCATCCAATACCTCTCTGATGAGGAGCACAGTAGACGCCTCCCCCGGCCGAGGGACCCACTCCTTTAGCAGGTTGACATGCAGGGTCCGAGTAGGGCGACTGTGACCTGGGGTAGAGATTTTATAGGTGGTAGAGCCAAGTTTTTTAATTACCTCGAAGGGTCCTTGCCACTTGGCCAATAGCTTGCTCTCCTTAGTGGGTAACATCACCAACACTTTCTGGCCAGGGTCAAAACCCCTCTCTCGAGCCGTTCGGTCATACCAGGTCCTCTGTTGATGCTGTGCAGCGGCCATGTTTTCCCGGGCCAGAGCAGTCATTTTGTCCAGCTTCTCCCTCATCTGGAGAACATATGATACAACATTAACAGGTTCTTTGCTCCCTTTATCCCCCTCCCATATTTCTTTTAGCAGGGTTAAAGGGCCCCTGACCTCATGACCAAAAAGGAGTTCAAATGGTGAGAAGCCAGTCGAGGCTTGTGGCACTTCTCTATATGCAAACATGAGATAAGGGAGCCACTGGTCCCAGTCTGAGCCTGTGTCGTTCACGAACTTACGGAGCATCTGCTTCAATGTTTGATTAAACCGTTCTGTGAGTCCGTCTGTCTGTGGGTGATAGGGTGTCGTCCTCAAACCTCTGATACCCAGAAGCTGGTACACATCCTTCAGCAATCTGGACATGAAGTTGGAGCCCCGGTCGGTCAGTATCTCCTGGGGAAAACCAACCCTTGAAAAAAACTGCACCAAGCACAATGCAATTGGTTTAGCTTTGACAGTCTTTAGTGGAAACACTTCAGGGTATTTAGTGGCATAATCTGTTATGACCAACATAAATCTGTTTCCTGCCTTGCTCTTCTCCACCGGGCCCACAATGTCCATTCCCAGGCGTTCAAATGGTGTACCAATTATTGGAAGAGGTTGGAGGGGCACTTTACTGGGGAACTTAGCTGATGTCTGTTGGCACTCTGGACAGCTCCTACAGAACTGTGCCACATCTTTCTGTAGGCCTGGCCAGTGAAAGTAGCGCTGGATCCTCGCTATGGTCTTATGCTTCCCCAGGTGGCCAGCCCAAGGAATTGAATGACCCAGAGTGAGGATTGTGTCTCTGGCCACTTTTGGAACCATCAGCTGTCTAACTGACTTGTAGCAGCGGTAAAGGATGCCATTCTCTAGAACATAGCCTCCAGTGCTAGGCTTGTCCCTTCCAACCCCGCTGCTCCCTCTGGCTTCCTGCAGAAACCCAGCTAGGCTTGTATCCTGCTGCTGCAGCTGTCCTATATTCTCTGGGAGCTTAACACCTAGTGGTAAGTCAGGGGAAACACAGGGCTCCACTGCTGTGTGCCTGAACTTCTCCTGGCGCCTCTGCCGGCGAGATTTACAAGGTTTACTGGGACCTGATTGGATTTCAGCATCATAGAATGGTAGAGTATTTAAAGTTTGCACCATCTCATATGATTGTTTTGCCTGGGCCCGTGTCAGAGCTACATTACAGGGCTGCACTGGGTGGATCAAATCCAGAAGAACAGGCAAATCATGGCCAAGTACTACAGGAAACGGAAGATTATCTGTGACCCCAACACTCAGCAAATAAGTATTTCCTTGCACTTTCACATATACATTTGCTGTAGGGTACGGTTTTTCATCTCCATGAACACAACAGATGGAAACTGTCTCAGTAGTACAAATGACATGATCAGGAACATAATGACGATGCACCAGAGTCTGTGTGCTTCCTGTGTCAATGAGTGCTTTAAGATTCTGCCCATTTATCTCAACTGAGGTCACTCTCAGGGGCTGTTGAGCTCTCATGTCAGGTCCACATTTCTGTCTTGGTACATAGCACATCTGTGTCAACTTTACTGAATTTTGAGGGCACCTTGGTTTTGTGTGACCCTCTTGACCACATAAGTAGCAGATGAGGGGTTTAAAGTTCTTTGGGTTAAAGTTCTTTGAGTTAACATTGGAAACTGTTTGATTCTCCCTTACAGGAGGCTTACCCACAGGCAGTGCTGCCCCTGAGGTGTACTGATCCACGCCTGGTTTTGGGATGTATTTAGTTGGCTTCCAGGATCTGTAGGCCCAGGACTGGTTCTTTGGACGTGCTGCCACAAACATGTCAGCCAAGGAGGCGGCCTTAGCTGCAGTCTGAGGATCCTGTTCTTTAATCCAGACCTGGAGCTCGGGAGACAACATTCGTAAATACTGCTCAAGAATAACAGTTTCAGCAATTTCTTCCCTCGTTTTGTTTTTTGGTTGTACCCACTTCACATAAAGTTCTTTCAGTCTTACATACAGTTCCTTTGGCGTTTCCTCAGGCTCCACCTGAAGAGCTCGGAACCTCTGTCGATATGTTTCTGGGTTAATATCATATTTCTTGAGAATCACAGCCTTCACTTCCTCATAATCAAGGCTTTCATTGACATCCATATGCACATATGCACTCCTGGCTTTACCTGTTAGCAGTGGAATCAGTTGAAAAGCCCACTCTGACCTTGGCCACTGACAAGCAACTGCTATTCTTTCAAAGGTGATAAGGAAATGTTCAATATCATCTGAATCAGATAATTTTTGAAGTTTGGGTTCCCTAAAGAACCGAGACTGACCTTGTGTGGCTCCAGATTGCTGAACAGTTGCTGGAAGAGAAGCAGTCGGAGCCTGGATAGCAGGATTTACATCTACCTGACGAGGTGTTAATGGAGCAGGTTGAGACACAGAGGCAGTCCGTGTCTGCACCTCTAGCTGGAGGAGACTGAACTGGTGTTGCAAAGACTTAAACCTTTCATCCTGCCGGGCCACCTCTTTGTTCCATTGGGCTTCCCGTTCTGTCTGCTGTCCCATGTATGCCTGCAGAATGCTCACCAGATCTCCAATGGTAGGTTCGCTGCCCTCTTCTGCCTCGTCAGACACCCCACCAGTAGCTCCCTGCTCATCTCCCTCATAGTTTGATTGCTCCTCCATTTCCAGCTGCTGTCCTCGGCCACCACCTGCTCTGCCTGCTCTGCTTACTCTCCCTCCTCTTCCTCTCATCCTTCAACTTCCAGAAAAAAAAATGGAAGGAAGGGGCAAAGCGAGAAAAAAAAAAAACATGGAGAGGATCAAAGAAAAAAAAATACACCTGGTTCTCCACTGAATGATCCCACCACTGCCACCAAATGTCAGGGACCAAACAGCAAAGACTAGAGAACCCAAGGTGTAAATGTCCAAAAGATGTTAATTTATTAACAAACTCAATTCCAAAAGAACATCAAAAGTATAATAATGAAAATACAAAATAATCACTCTAAATGAGGGCCCAAATAACTTAAACTGAGGTCAACATAAACAACCAGCAACTTAACTCAACATAACTGACCTGACAAATGACACACTAGGTAGGGCTTATATAGACAATGGCTAGCCGACAGACAATAGGTGGGGGAAGACAAACAACCTATCACACTAATAATACCATCAAAACATAATATAAACAAAGACTACAAACAGTAACCTAAACATACTAAATATAAACACTCAATTGAGAAGATTTAGAGTTCTTAAGTTTATGTCATAATTTAACTAAATCTCAAAGAAAAGGCAGCCTCCCCGCTGGCACCTCCAAGTTGGCCTCTTCCAATCACTGCCCCCGCTTCCATAAGAGGCCACCTTGGATGGCGCCGCCTCCTTTCAGGTCTGGGGAGCTGCAACAGGACACACACATGGTGAGGTGAGCGAACTCAAACAAAGAGAATGTAAATCAACAGAATGTCAATCAAAATGCGTGCACTCAAATTAATCAACACCTGCCAATAAACGTGATTGTGAAAATAAATAACTAAATGTGTGTCATTATTTCAAAGAAAAGGCAAAACAAACTCAACTTAAAGGTGGTCACCATGTGTGGCCACCACACACTCCCCCTCCTCTGGATTCTCACTGAGGCAACGGGACAGGTAGTCTGCTGTAGCATTCATCTTGCCGGGGATGTGATGGACCTCAAACTGGTAGGGCTGCATGGCTAGGTACCAGCGTGTTATGCGGCTGTTGGCATCCTTCATCTTCTGAAGCCACTTCAGGGCCTTGTGGTCCGTCTCCAGGACAAACTCCCTCCCAAGCAGATAATATTTAAGGGAATCCAGGGCCCACTTAACTGCCAGGCATTCCTTCTCCACTGTCGAATAACGCCTTTCTCGTGGATACAGCTTCCTGCTGATGAACGCCACAGGGCGACGATCGTCTGGAAGGCCCTGAAGCAGCACTGCACCCAGCCCTCTGTCTGAAGCATCAGTCTGCAGAATAAACTGCTTTTCAAAGTCAGGGCAGTGCAGCAATGTCTCACCACCCAGTGCTTGCTGAATATCCATGAAGGCGTTCTTCGCTTCCTCAGTCCAACGCAGCTGATTTGGATGTCGTGGGCTGACCATATCTGTAAGCACAGCAGCTCGAGCAGAGTAATTAGGTATAAACCTATGGTACCAACCTGCCATGCCAATGAATGACCTCAGCTGGGTTCTGGTCTGGGGCAAGGGGCAGGATCGAATAGCCTCCACCTTCTGCACTTGGGGCTTGATGACACCACTCCCAATGACATAGCCGAGGTACTCCACCTCTGCTCTGGCCAGCATACATTTTCCTGGGTTTATGGTTAATCCTGCTTTGCTCAGACACTCAAAAACAGATTTGAGATGTTTCACATGTTCCTCCCAAGAATGACTGTAAACAACAACATCGTCCAAATAAGCAGAAGCAAAATGTGACAGGCCAAACAGTACCTTATCCATGAGCCTTTGGAAGGTCGCTGGAGCCCCATGCAATCCGAAAGGCATAACTGTGAAATGGAAGAGTCCCCATGGAGTCCGGAAAGCGGTCAGCTCACGACACTGCTGTGACAAAGGGACCTGCCAGTAGCCTTTAGAGAGGTCAATAGTGGTTAGGTATTTGGCCTTGCCCAACCTCTCTATGAGGTCATCAATGCGAGGAGTTGGATACGAGTCAAACTTAGAGATGGTGTTTAAATACCTAAAGTCCATACAAAATCTCATGGTGCCATCCTTTTTGGGTACCAGAACAATAGGGTTACACCACTCACTCTGGGAGACCTCAATAATCCCCATGGACAGCATCAGATCAATCTCTTTCTTAAGTGGATCAAGCAGGCGTTCTGGGATTCGATAGCTCATACGTCTGATTGACGCACCCTCTTTAAGTGTAATATGATGCTGAATGACATCTGTGCGGCCTGGGTCGGCTTGAAAGACATCAGGTGCACACAGAGCTCTCACCTGTGATTGCTGCACTTCAGATAAATGTCCAAGGTCAGCTGACGAGGGACCCGACACTGGCAGATACTGCTCCTCCTCCTCCTCCTCATCCAATACCTCTCTGATGAGGAGCACAGTAGACGCCTCCCCCGGCCGAGGGACCCACTCCTTTAGCAGGTTGACATGCAGGGTCCGAGTAGGGCGACTGTGACCTGGGGTAGAGATTTTATAGGTGGTAGAGCCAAGTTTTTTAATTACCTCGAAGGGTCCTTGCCACTTGGCCAATAGCTTGCTCTCCTTAGTGGGTAACATCACCAACACTTTCTGGCCAGGGTCAAAACCCCTCTCTCGAGCCGTTCGGTCATACCAGGTCCTCTGTTGATGCTGTGCAGCGGCCATGTTTTCCCGGGCCAGAGCAGTCATTTTGTCCAGCTTCTCCCTCATCTGGAGAACATATGATACAACATTAACAGGTTCTTTGCTCCCTTTATCCCCCTCCCATATTTCTTTTAGCAGGGTTAAAGGGCCCCTGACCTCATGACCAAAAAGGAGTTCAAATGGTGAGAAGCCAGTCGAGGCTTGTGGCACTTCTCTATATGCAAACATGAGATAAGGGAGCCACTGGTCCCAGTCTGAGCCTGTGTCGTTCACGAACTTACGGAGCATCTGCTTCAATGTTTGATTAAACCGTTCTGTGAGTCCGTCTGTCTGTGGGTGATAGGGTGTCGTCCTCAAACCTCTGATACCCAGAAGCTGGTACACATCCTTCAGCAATCTGGACATGAAGTTGGAGCCCCGGTCGGTCAGTATCTCCTGGGGAAAACCAACCCTTGAAAAAAACTGCACCAAGCACAATGCAATTGGTTTAGCTTTGACAGTCTTTAGTGGAAACACTTCAGGGTATTTAGTGGCATAATCTGTTATGACCAACATAAATCTGTTTCCTGCCTTGCTCTTCTCCACCGGGCCCACAATGTCCATTCCCAGGCGTTCAAATGGTGTACCAATTATTGGAAGAGGTTGGAGGGGCACTTTACTGGGGAACTTAGCTGATGTCTGTTGGCACTCTGGACAGCTCCTACAGAACTGTGCCACATCTTTCTGTAGGCCTGGCCAGTGAAAGTAGCGCTGGATCCTCGCTATGGTCTTATGCTTCCCCAGGTGGCCAGCCCAAGGAATTGAATGACCCAGAGTGAGGATTGTGTCTCTGGCCACTTTTGGAACCATCAGCTGTCTAACTGACTTGTAGCAGCGGTAAAGGATGCCATTCTCTAGAACATAGCCTCCAGTGCTAGGCTTGTCCCTTCCAACCCCGCTGCTCCCTCTGGCTTCCTGCAGAAACCCAGCTAGGCTTGTATCCTGCTGCTGCAGCTGTCCTATATTCTCTGGGAGCTTAACACCTAGTGGTAAGTCAGGGGAAACACAGGGCTCCACTGCTGTGTGCCTGAACTTCTCCTGGCGCCTCTGCCGGCGAGATTTACAAGGTTTACTGGGACCTGATTGGATTTCAGCATCATAGAATGGTAGAGTATTTAAAGTTTGCACCATCTCATATGATTGTTTTGCCTGGGCCCGTGTCAGAGCTACATTACAGGGCTGCACTGGGTGGATCAAATCCAGAAGAACAGGCAAATCATGGCCAAGTACTACAGGAAACGGAAGATTATCTGTGACCCCAACACTCAGCAAATAAGTATTTCCTTGCACTTTCACATATACATTTGCTGTAGGGTACGGTTTTTCATCTCCATGAACACAACAGATGGAAACTGTCTCAGTAGTACAAATGACATGATCAGGAACATAATGACGATGCACCAGAGTCTGTGTGCTTCCTGTGTCAATGAGTGCTTTAAGATTCTGCCCATTTATCTCAACTGAGGTCACTCTCAGGGGCTGTTGAGCTCTCATGTCAGGTCCACATTTCTGTCTTGGTACATAGCACATCTGTGTCAACTTTACTGAATTTTGAGGGCACCTTGGTTTTGTGTGACCCTCTTGACCACATAAGTAGCAGATGAGGGGTTTAAAGTTCTTTGGGTTAAAGTTCTTTGAGTTAACATTGGAAACTGTTTGATTCTCCCTTACAGGAGGCTTACCCACAGGCAGTGCTGCCCCTGAGGTGTACTGATCCACGCCTGGTTTTGGGATGTATTTAGTTGGCTTCCAGGATCTGTAGGCCCAGGACTGGTTCTTTGGACGTGCTGCCACAAACATGTCAGCCAAGGAGGCGGCCTTAGCTGCAGTCTGAGGATCCTGTTCTTTAATCCAGACCTGGAGCTCGGGAGACAACATTCGTAAATACTGCTCAAGAATAACAGTTTCAGCAATTTCTTCCCTCGTTTTGTTTTTTGGTTGTACCCACTTCACATAAAGTTCTTTCAGTCTTACATACAGTTCCTTTGGCGTTTCCTCAGGCTCCACCTGAAGAGCTCGGAACCTCTGTCGATATGTTTCTGGGTTAATATCATATTTCTTGAGAATCACAGCCTTCACTTCCTCATAATCAAGGCTTTCATTGACATCCATATGCACATATGCACTCCTGGCTTTACCTGTTAGCAGTGGAATCAGTTGAAAAGCCCACTCTGACCTTGGCCACTGACAAGCAACTGCTATTCTTTCAAAGGTGATAAGGAAATGTTCAATATCATCTGAATCAGATAATTTTTGAAGTTTGGGTTCCCTAAAGAACCGAGACTGACCTTGTGTGGCTCCAGATTGCTGAACAGTTGCTGGAAGAGAAGCAGTCGGAGCCTGGATAGCAGGATTTACATCTACCTGACGAGGTGTTAATGGAGCAGGTTGAGACACAGAGGCAGTCCGTGTCTGCACCTCTAGCTGGAGGAGACTGAACTGGTGTTGCAAAGACTTAAACCTTTCATCCTGCCGGGCCACCTCTTTGTTCCATTGGGCTTCCCGTTCTGTCTGCTGTCCCATGTATGCCTGCAGAATGCTCACCAGATCTCCAATGGTAGGTTCGCTGCCCTCTTCTGCCTCGTCAGACACCCCACCAGTAGCTCCCTGCTCATCTCCCTCATAGTTTGATTGCTCCTCCATTTCCAGCTGCTGTCCTCGGCCACCACCTGCTCTGCCTGCTCTGCTTACTCTCCCTCCTCTTCCTCTCATCCTTCAACTTCCAGAAAAAAAAATGGAAGGAAGGGGCAAAGCGAGAAAAAAAAAAAACATGGAGAGGATCAAAGAAAAAAAAATACACCTGGTTCTCCACTGAATGATCCCACCACTGCCACCAAATGTCAGGGACCAAACAGCAAAGACTAGAGAACCCAAGGTGTAAATGTCCAAAAGATGTTAATTTATTAACAAACTCAATTCCAAAAGAACATCAAAAGTATAATAATGAAAATACAAAATAATCACTCTAAATGAGGGCCCAAATAACTTAAACTGAGGTCAACATAAACAACCAGCAACTTAACTCAACATAACTGACCTGACAAATGACACACTAGGTAGGGCTTATATAGACAATGGCTAGCCGACAGACAATAGGTGGGGGAAGACAAACAACCTATCACACTAATAATACCATCAAAACATAATATAAACAAAGACTACAAACAGTAACCTAAACATACTAAATATAAACACTCAATTGAGAAGATTTAGAGTTCTTAAGTTTATGTCATAATTTAACTAAATCTCAAAGAAAAGGCAGCCTCCCCGCTGGCACCTCCAAGTTGGCCTCTTCCAATCACTGCCCCCGCTTCCATAAGAGGCCACCTTGGATGGCGCCGCCTCCTTTCAGGTCTGGGGAGCTGCAACAGGACACACACATGGTGAGGTGAGCGAACTCAAACAAAGAGAATGTAAATCAACAGAATGTCAATCAAAATGCGTGCACTCAAATTAATCAACACCTGCCAATAAACGTGATTGTGAAAATAAATAACTAAATGTGTGTCATTATTTCAAAGAAAAGGCAAAACAAACTCAACTTAAAGGTGGTCACCATGTGTGGCCACCACACACCAAATGTCAGGGACCAAACAGCAAAGACTAGAGAACCCAAGGTGTAAATGTCCAAAAGATGTTAATTTATTAACAAACTCAATTCCAAAAGAACATCAAAAGTATAATAATGAAAATACAAAATAATCACTCTAAATGAGGGCCCAAATAACTTAAACTGAGGTCAACATAAACAACCAGCAACTTAACTCAACATAACTGACCTGACAAATGACACACTAGGTAGGGCTTATATAGACAATGGCTAGCCGACAGACAATAGGTGGGGGAAGACAAACAACCTATCACACTAATAATACCATCAAAACATAATATAAACAAAGACTACAAACAGTAACCTAAACATACTAAATATAAACACTCAATTGAGAAGATTTAGAGTTCTTAAGTTTATGTCATAATTTAACTAAATCTCAAAGAAAAGGCAGCCTCCCCGCTGGCACCTCCAAGTTGGCCTCTTCCAATCACTGCCCCCGCTTCCATAAGAGGCCACCTTGGATGGCGCCGCCTCCTTTCAGGTCTGGGGAGCTGCAACAGGACACACACATGGTGAGGTGAGCGAACTCAAACAAAGAGAATGTAAATCAACAGAATGTCAATCAAAATGCGTGCACTCAAATTAATCAACACCTGCCAATAAACGTGATTGTGAAAATAAATAACTAAATGTGTGTCATTATTTCAAAGAAAAGGCAAAACAAACTCAACTTAAAGGTGGTCACCATGTGTGGCCACCACACACTCCCCCTCCTCTGGATTCTCACTGAGGCAACGGGACAGGTAGTCTGCTGTAGCATTCATCTTGCCGGGGATGTGATGGACCTCAAACTGGTAGGGCTGCATGGCTAGGTACCAGCGTGTTATGCGGCTGTTGGCATCCTTCATCTTCTGAAGCCACTTCAGGGCCTTGTGGTCCGTCTCCAGGACAAACTCCCTCCCAAGCAGATAATATTTAAGGGAATCCAGGGCCCACTTAACTGCCAGGCATTCCTTCTCCACTGTCGAATAACGCCTTTCTCGTGGATACAGCTTCCTGCTGATGAACGCCACAGGGCGACGATCGTCTGGAAGGCCCTGCAGCAGCACTGCACCCAGCCCTCTGTCTGAAGCATCAGTCTGCAGAATAAACTGCTTTTCAAAGTCAGGGCAGTGCAGCAATGTCTCACCACCCAGCGCTTGCTGAATATCCATGAAGGCGTTCTTCGCTTCCTCAGTCCAACGCAGCTGATTTGGATGTCGTGGGCTGACCATATCTGTAAGCACAGCAGCTCGAGCAGAGTAATTAGGTATAAACCTATGGTACCAACCTGCCATGCCAATGAATGACCTCAGCTGGGTTCTGGTCTGGGGCAAGGGGCAGGATCGAATAGCCTCCACCTTCTGCACTTGGGGCTTGATGACACCACTCCCAATGACATAGCCGAGGTACTCCACCTCTGCTCTGGCCAGCATACATTTTCCTGGGTTTATGGTTAATCCTGCTTTGCTCAGACACTCAAAAACAGATTTGAGATGTTTCACATGTTCCTCCCAAGAATGACTGTAAACAACAACATCGTCCAAATAAGCAGAAGCAAAATGTGACAGGCCAAACAGTACCTTATCCATGAGCCTTTGGAAGGTCGCTGGAGCCCCATGCAATCCGAAAGGCATAACTGTGAAATGGAAGAGTCCCCATGGAGTCCGGAAAGCGGTCAGCTCACGACACTGCTGTGACAAAGGGACCTGCCAGTAGCCTTTAGAGAGGTCAATAGTGGTTAGGTATTTGGCCTTGCCCAACCTCTCTATGAGGTCATCAATGCGAGGAGTTGGATACGAGTCAAACTTAGAGATGGTGTTTAAATACCTAAAGTCCATACAAAATCTCATGGTGCCATCCTTTTTGGGTACCAGAACAATCGGGTTACACCACTCACTCTGGGAGACCTCAATAATCCCCATGGACAGCATCAGATCAATCTCTTTCTTAAGTGGATCAAGCAGGCGTTCTGGGATTCGATAGCTCATACGTCTGATTGACGCACCCTCTTTAAGTGTAATATGATGCTGAATGACATCTGTGCGGCCTGGGTCGGCTTGAAAGACATCAGGTGCACACAGAGCTCTCACCTGTGATTGCTGCACTTCAGATAAATGTCCAAGGTCAGCTGACGAGGGACCCGACACTGGCAGATACTGCTCCTCCTCCTCTTCCTCATCCAATACCTCTCTGATGAGGAGCACAGTAGACGCCTCCCCCGGCCGAGGGACCCACTCCTTTAGCAGGTTGACATGCAGGGTCCGAGTAGGGCGACTGTGACCTGGGGTAGAGATTTTATAGGTGGTAGAGCCAAGTTTTTTAATTACCTCGAAGGGTCCTTGCCACTTGGCCAATAGCTTGCTCTCCTTAGTGGGTAACATCACCAACACTTTCTGGCCAGGGTCAAAACCCCTCTCTCGAGCCGTTCGGTCATACCAGGTCCTCTGTTGATGCTGTGCAGCGGCCATGTTTTCCCGGGCCAGAGCAGTCATTTTGTCCAGCTTCTCCCTCATCTGGAGAACATATGATACAACATTAACAGGTTCTTTGCTCCCTTTATCCCCCTCCCATATTTCTTTTAGCAGGGTTAAAGGGCCCCTGACCTCATGACCAAAAAGGAGTTCAAATGGTGAGAAGCCGGTCGAGGCTTGTGGCACTTCTCTATATGCAAACATGAGATAAGGGAGCCACTGGTCCCAGTCTGAGCCTGTGTCGTTCACGAACTTACGGAGCATCTGCTTCAATGTTTGATTAAACCGTTCTGTGAGTCCGTCTGTCTGTGGGTGATAGGGTGTCGTCCTCAAACCTCTGATACCCAGAAGCTGGTACACATCCTTCAGCAATCTGGACATGAAGTTGGAGCCCCGGTCGGTCAGTATCTCCTGGGGAAAACCAACCCTTGAAAAAAACTGCACCAAGCACAATGCAATTGGTTTAGCTTTGACAGTCTTTAGTGGAAACACTTCAGGGTATTTAGTGGCATAATCTGTTATGACCAACATAAATCTGTTTCCTGCCTTGCTCTTCTCCACCGGGCCCACAATGTCCATTCCCAGGCGTTCAAATGGTGTACCAATTATTGGAAGAGGTTGGAGGGGCACTTTACTGGGAAACTTAGCTGATGTCTGTTGGCACTCTGGACAGCTCCTACAGAACTGTGCCACATCTTTCTGTAGGCCTGGCCAGTGAAAGTAGCGCTGGATCCTCGCTATGGTCTTATGCTTCCCCAGGTGGCCAGCCCAAGGAATTGAATGACCCAGAGTGAGGATTGTGTCTCTGGCCACTTTTGGAACCATCAGCTGTCTAACTGACTTGTAGCAGCGGTAAAGGATGCCATTCTCTAGAACATAGCCTCCAGTGCTAGGCTTGTCCCTTCCAACCCCGCTGCTCCCTCTGGCTTCCTGCAGAAACCCAGCTAGGCTTGTATCCTGCTGCTGCAGCTGTCCTATATTCTCTGGGAGCTTAACACCTAGTGGTAAGTCAGGGGAAACACAGGGCTCCACTGCTGTGTGCCTGAACTTCTCCTGGCGCCTCTGCCGGCGAGATTTACAAGGTTTAATGGGACCTGATTGGATTTCAGCATCATAGAATGGTAGAGTATTTAAAGTTTGCACCATCTCATCTGATTGTTTTGCCTGGGCCCGTGTCAGAGCCACATTACAGGGCTGCACTGGGTGGATCAAATCCAGAAGAACAGGCAAATCATGGCCAAGTACTACAGGAAACGGAAGATTATCTGTGACCCCAACACTCAGCAAATAAGTATTTCCTTGCACTTTCACATATACATTTGCTGTAGGGTACGGTTTTTCATCTCCATGAACACAACAGATGGAAACTGTCTCAGTAGTACAAATGACATGATCAGGAACATAATGACGATGCACCAGAGTCTGTGTGCTTCCTGTGTCAATGAGTGCTTTAAGATTCTGCCCATTTATCTCAACTGAGGTCACTCTCAGGGGCTGTTGAGCTCTCATGTCAGGTCCACATTTCTGTCTTGGTACATAGCACATCTGTGTCAACTTTACTGAATTTTGAGGGCACCTTGGTTTTGTGTGACCCTCTTGACCACATAAGTAGCAGATGAGGGGTTTAAAGTTCTTTGGGTTAAAGTTCTTTGAGTTAACATTGGAAACTGTTTGATTCTCCCTTACAGGAGGCTTACCCACAGGCAGTGCTGCCCCTGAGGTGTACTGATCCACGCCTGGTTTTGGGATGTATTTAGTTGGCTTCCAAGATCTGTAGGCCCAGGACTGGTTCTTTGGACGTGCTGCCACAAACATGTCAGCCAAGGAGGCGGCCTTAGCTGCAGTCTGAGGATCCTGTTCTTTAATCCAGACCTGGAGCTCGGGAGACAACATTCGTAAATACTGCTCAAGAATAACAGTTTCAGCAATTTCTTCCCTCGTTTTGTTTTTTGGTTGTACCCACTTCACATAAAGTTCTTTCAGTCTTACATACAGTTCCTTTGGCGTTTCCTCAGGCTCCACCTGAAGAGCTCGGAACCTCTGTCGATAAGTTTCTGGGTTAATATCATATTTCTTGAGAATCACAGCCTTCACTTCCTCATAATCAAGGCTTTCATTGACATCCATATGCACATATGCACTCCTGGCTTTACCTGTTAGCAGTGGAATCAGTTGAAAAGCCCACTCTGACCTTGGCCACTGACAAGCAACTGCTATTCTTTCAAAGGTGATAAGGAAATGTTCAATATCATCTGAATCAGATAATTTTTGAAGTTTGGGTTCCCTAAAGAACCGAGACTGACCTTGTGTGGCTCCAGATTGCTGAACAGTTGCTGGAAGAGAAGCAGTCGGAGCCTGGATAGCAGGATTTGCATCTACCTGACGAGGTGTTAATGGAGCAGGTTGAGACACAGAGGCAGTCCGTGTCTGCACCTCTAGCTGGAGGAGACTGAACTGGTGTTGCAAAGACTTAAACCTTTCATCCTGCCGGGCCACCTCTTTGTTCCATTGGGCTTCCCGTTCTGTCTGCTGTCCCATGTATGCCTGCAGAATGCTCGCCAGATCTCCAATGGTAGGTTCGTTGCCCTCTTCTGCCTCGTCAGACACCCCACCAGTAGCTCCCTGCTCATCTCCCTCATAGTTTGATTGCTCCTCCATTTCCAGCTGCTGTCCTCGGCCACCACCTGCTCTGCCTGCTCTGCTTACTCTCCCTCCTCTTCCTCTCATCCTTCAACTTCCGGAAACAAATGGAAGGAAGGGGCAAAGCGAGAAAAAAAAACATGGAGAGGAACAAAGAAAAAATACACCTGGTTCTCCACTGAATGATCCCACCACTGCCACCAAATGTCAGGGACCAAACAGCAAAGACTAGAGAACCCAAGGTGTAAATGTCCAAAAGATGTTAATTTATTAACAAACTCAATTCCAAAAGAACATCAAAAGTATAATAATGAAAATACAAAATAATCACTCTAAATGAGGGCCCTAATAACTTAAACTGAGGTCAACATAAACAAACAGCAACTTAACTCAACATAACTGACCTGACAAATGACACACTAGGTAGGGCTTATATAGACAATGGCTAGCCGACAGACAATAGGTGGGGGGGGACAAACAACCGATCACACTCATAATACCATTAAACATTATATAAACAAAGACTACTAAGAAATAACCTAAACATACTAAATATAAACACTCAAAGAGAACATTTAGAGTTCTTAAATTCATGTTATAATTTAACTCAATCTCAAAGAAAAAACAGCCTCCCCGCTGGCACCTCCAAGTTGGCCTCTTCCAATCATTGCCCCCGCTTCCATAAGAGGCCACCTTGGATGGCGCCGCCTCCTTTCAGGTCTGGGGAGCTGCAACAAGACACACATGGTGAGGTGAGCGAACTCAAACAAAGAGAATGTAAATCAACAGAATGTCAATCAAAATGCGTGCACTCAAATTAATCAACACCTGCCAATAAACGTGATTGAAAAGAACTAAACGTGTGTCATTATTTCAAAGAAAAGGCAAAACAAACTCAACTTAAAGGTGGTCACCATGTGTGGCCACCACACACTCCCCCTCCTCTGGATTCTCACTGAGGCAACGGGACAGGTAGTCTGCTGTAGCATTCATCTTGCCGGGGATGTGATGGACCTCAAACTGGTAGGGCTGCATGGCTAGGTACCAGCGTGTTATGCGGCTGTTGGCATCCTTCATCTTCTGAAGCCACTTCAGGGCCTTGTGGTCCGTCTCCAGGACAAACTCCCTCCCAAGCAGATAATATTTAAGGGAATCCAGGGCCCACTTAACTGCCAGGCATTCCTTCTCCACTGTCGAATAACGCCTTTCTCGTGGATACAGCTTCCTGCTGATGAACGCCACAGGGCGACGATCGTCTGGAAGGCCCTGCAGCAGCACTGCACCCAGCCCTCTGTCTGAAGCATCAGTCTGCAGAATAAACTGCTTTTCAAAGTCAGGGCAGTGCAGCAATGTCTCACCACCCAGCGCTTGCTGAATATCCATGAAGGCGTTCTTCGCTTCCTCAGTCCAACGCAGCTGATTTGGATGTCGTGGGCTGACCATATCTGTAAGCACAGCAGCTCGAGCAGAGTAATTAGGTATAAACCTATGGTACCAACCTGCCATGCCAATGAATGACCTCAGCTGGGTTCTGGTCTGGGGCAAGGGGCAGGATCGAATAGCCTCCACCTTCTGCACTTGGGGCTTGATGACACCACTCCCAATGACATAGCCGAGGTACTCCACCTCTGCTCTGGCCAGCATACATTTTCCTGGGTTTATGGTTAATCCTGCTTTGCTCAGACACTCAAAAACAGATTTGAGATGTTTCACATGTTCCTCCCAAGAATGACTGTAAACAACAACATCGTCCAAATAAGCAGAAGCAAAATGTGACAGGCCAAACAGTACCTTATCCATGAGCCTTTGGAAGGTCGCTGGAGCCCCATGCAATCCGAAAGGCATAACTGTGAAATGGAAGAGTCCCCATGGAGTCCGGAAAGCGGTCAGCTCACGACACTGCTGTGACCAAGGGACCTGCCAGTAGCCTTTAGAGAGGTCAATAGTGGTTAGGTATTTGGCCTTGCCCAACCTCTCTATGAGGTCATCAATGCGAGGAGTTGGATACGAGTCAAACTTAGAGATGGTGTTTAAATACCTAAAGTCCATACAAAATCTCATGGTGCCATCCTTTTTGGGTACCAGAACAATAGGGTTACACCACTCACTCTGGGAGACCTCAATAATCCCCATGGACAACATCAGATCAATCTCTTTCTTAAGTGGATCAAGCAGGCGTTCTGGGATTCGATAGCTCATACGTCTGATTGACGCACCCTCTTTAAGTGTAATATGATGCTGAATGACATCTGTGCGGCCTGGGTCGGCTTGAAAGACATCAGGTGCACACAGAGCTCTCACCTGTGATTGCTGCACTTCAGATAAATGTCCAAGGTCAGCTGACGAAGGACCCGACACTGGCAGATACTGCTCCTCCTCCTCCTCCTCATCCAATACCTCTCTGATGAGGAGCACAGTAGACGCCTCCCCCGGCCGAGGGACCCACTCCTTTAGCAGGTTGACATGCAGGGTCCGAGTAGGGCGACTGTGACCTGGGGTAGAGATTTTATAGGTGGTAGAGCCAAGTTTTTTAATTACCTCGAAGGGTCCTTGCCACTTGGCCAATAGCTTGCTCTCCTTAGTGGGTAACATCACCAGCACTTTCTGGCCAGGGTCAAAACCCCTCTCTCGAGCCGTTCGGTCATACCAGGTCCTCTGTTGATGCTGTGCAGCGGCCATGTTTTCCTGGGCCAGAGCAGTCATTTTGTCCAGCTTCTCCCTCATCTGGAGAACATGTGAGACAACATTAACAGGTTCTTTGCTCCCTTTATCCCCCTCCCATATTTCTTTTAGCAGGGTTAAAGGGCCCCTGACCTCATGACCAAAAAGGAGTTCATATGGTGAGAAGCCAGTCGAGGCTTGTGGCACTTCTCTATATGCAAACATGAGATAAGGGAGCCACTGGTCCCAGTCTGAGCCTGTGTCGTTCACGAACTTACGGAGCATCTGCTTCAATGTTTGATTAAACCGTTCTGTGAGTCCGTCTGTCTGTGGGTGATAGGGTGTCGTCCTCAAACCTCTGATACCCAGAAGCTGGTACACATCCTTCAGCAATCTGGACATGAAGTTGGAGCCCCGGTCGGTCAGTATCTCCTGGGGAAAACCAACCCTTGAAAAAAACTGCACCAAGCACAATGCAATTGGTTTAGCTTTGACAGTCTTTAGTGGAAACACTTCAGGGTATTTAGTGGCATAATCTGTTATGACCAACATAAATCTGTTTCCTGCCTTGCTCTTCTCCACCGGGCCCACAATGTCCATTCCCAGGCGTTCAAATGGTGTACCAATTATTGGAAGAGGTTGGAGGGGCACTTTACTGGGAAACTTAGCTGATGTCTGTTGGCACTCTGGACAGCTCCTACAGAACTGTGCCACATCTTTCTGTAGGCCTGGCCAGTGAAAGTAGCGCTGGATCCTCGCTATGGTCTTATGCTTCCCCAGGTGGCCAGCCCAAGGAATTGAATGACCCAGAGTGAGGATTGTGTCTCTGGCCACTTTTGGAACCATCAGCTGTCTAACTGACTTGTAGCAGCGGTAAAGGATGCCATTCTCTAGAACATAGCCTCCAGTGCTAGGCTTGTCCCTTCCAACCCCGCTGCTCCCTCTGGCTTCCTGCAGAAACCCAGCTAGGCTTGTATCCTGCTGCTGCAGCTGTCCTATATTCTCTGGGAGCTTAACACCTAGTGGTAAGTCAGGGGAAACACAGGGCTCCACTGCTGTGTGCCTGAACTTCTCCTGGCGCCTCTGCCGGCGAGATTTACAAGGTTTAATGGGACCTGATTGGATTTCAGCATCATAGAATGGTAGAGTATTTAAAGTTTGCACCATCTCATCTGATTGTTTTGCCTGGGCCCGTGTCAGAGCTACATTACAGGGCTGCACTGGGTGGATCAAATCCAGAAGAACAGGCAAATCATGGCCAAGTACTACAGGAAACGGAAGATTATCTGTGACCCCAACACTCAGCAAATAAGTATTTCCTTGCACTTTCACATATACATTTGCTGTAGGGTACGGTTTTTCATCTCCATGAACACAACAGATGGAAACTGTCTCAGTAGTACAAATGACATGATCAGGAACATAATGACGATGTACCAGAGTCTGTGTGCTTCCTGTGTCAATGAGTGCTTTAAGATTCTGTCCATTTATCTCAACTGAGGTCACTCTCAGGGGCTGTTGAGCTCTCATGTCAGGTCCACATTTCTGTCTTGGTACATAGCACATCTGTGTCAGCTTTACTGAATTTTGAGGGCACCTTGGTTTTGTGTGACCCTCTTGACCACATAAGTAGCAGATGAGGGGTTTAAAGTTCTTTGGGTTAAAGTTCTTTGAGTTAACATTGGAAACTGTTTGATTCTCCCTTACAGGAGGCTTACCCACAGGCAGTGCTGCCCCTGAGGTGTACTGATCCACGCCTGGTTTTGGGATGTATTTAGTTGGCTTCCAGGATCTGTAGGCCCAGGACTGGTTCTTTGGACGTGCTGCCACAAACATGTCAGCCAAGGAGGCGGCCTTAGCTGCAGTCTGAGGATCCTGTTCTTTAATCCAGACCTGGAGCTCGGGAGACAACATTCGTAAATACTGCTCAAGAATAACAGTTTCAGCAATTTCTTCCCTCGTTTTGTTTTTTGGTTGTACCCACTTCACATAAAGTTCTTTCAGTCTTACATACAGTTCCTTTGGCGTTTCCTCAGGCTCCACCTGAAGAGCTCGGAACCTCTGTCGATAAGTTTCTGGGTTAATATCATATTTCTTGAGAATCACAGCCTTCACTTCCTCATAATCAAGGCTTTCATTGACATCCATATGCACATATGCACTCCTGGCTTTACCTGTTAGCAGTGGAATCAGTTGAAAAGCCCACTCTGACCTTGGCCACTGACAAGCAACTGCTATTCTTTCAAAGGTGATAAGGAAATGTTCAATATCATCTGAATCAGATAATTTTTGAAGTTTGGGTTCCCTAAAGAACCGAGACTGACCTTGTGTGGCTCCAGATTGCTGAACAGTTGCTGGAAGAGAAGCAGTCGGAGCCTGGATAGCAGGATTTGCATCTACCTGACGAGGTGTTAATGGAGCAGGTTGAGACACAGAGGCAGTCCGTGTCTGCACCTCTAGCTGGAGGAGACTGAACTGGTGTTGCAAAGACTTAAACCTTTCATCCTGCCGGGCCACCTCTTTGTTCCATTGGGCTTCCCGTTCTGTCTGCTGTCCCATGTATGCCTGCAGAATGCTCACCAGATCTCCAATGGTAGGTTCGTTGCCCTCTTCTGCCTCGTCAGACACCCCACCAGTAGCTCCCTGCTCATCACCCTCATAGTTTGATTGCTCCTCCATTTCCAGCTGCTGTCCTCGGCCACCACCTGCTCTGCCTGCTCTGCTTACTCTCCCTCCTCTTCCTCTCATCCTTCAACTTCCGGGAAAAAAAATGGAAGGAAGGGGCAAAGCGAGAAAAAAAAACATGGAGAGGAACAAAGAAAAAATACACCTGGTTCTCCACTGAATGATCCCACCACTGCCACCAAATGTCAGGGACCAAACAGCAAAGACCAGAGAACTCAAGGTGTAAATGTCCAAACAGATGTTAATTTATTAACAAACTCAATTCAAAAGAACATCAAAAGTATAATAATGAAAATACAAAAATAATCACTCTAAATGAGGGCCCTAATAACTTAAACTGAGGTCAACATAAACAAACAGCAACTTAACTCAACATAACTGACCTGACAAATGACACACTAGGTAGGGCTTATATAGACAATGGCTAGCCGACAGACAATAGGTGGGGGGGGACAAACAACCGATCACACTCATAATACCATTAAACATTATATAAACAAAGACTACTAAGAAATAACCTAAACATACTAAATATAAACACTCAAAGAGAACATTTAGAGTTCTTAAATTCATGTTATAATTTAACTCAATCTCAAAGAAAAAACAGCCTCCCCGCTGGCACCTCCAAGTTGGCCTCTTCCAATCATTGCCCCCGCTTCCATAAGAGGCCACCTTGGATGGCGCCGCCTCCTTTCAGGTCTGGGGAGCTGCAACAAGACACACATGGTGAGGTGAGCGAACTCAAACAAAGAGAATGTAAATCAACAGAATGTCAATCAAAATGCGTGCACTCAAATTAATCAACACCTGCCAATAAACGTGATTGAAAAGAACTAAACGTGTGTCATTATTTCAAAGAAAAGGCAAAACAAACTCAACTTAAAGGTGGTCACCATGTGTGGCCACCACACACTCCCCCTCCTCTGGATTCTCACTGAGGCAACGGGACAGGTAGTCTGCTGTAGCATTCATCTTGCCGGGGATGTGATGGACCTCAAACTGGTAGGGCTGCATGGCTAGGTACCAGCGTGTTATGCGGCTGTTGGCATCCTTCATCTTCTGAAGCCACTTCAGGGCCTTGTGGTCCGTCTCCAGGACAAACTCCCTCCCAAGCAGATAATATTTAAGGGAATCCAGGGCCCACTTAACTGCCAGGCATTCCTTCTCCACTGTCGAATAACGCCTTTCTCGTGGATACAGCTTCCTGCTGATGAACGCCACAGGGCGACGATCGTCTGGAAGGCCCTGCAGCAGCACTGCACCCAGCCCTCTGTCTGAAGCATCAGTCTGCAGAATAAACTGCTTTTCAAAGTCAGGGCAGTGCAGCAATGTCTCACCACCCAGCGCTTGCTGAATATCCATGAAGGCGTTCTTCGCTTCCTCAGTCCAACGCAGCTGATTTGGATGTCGTGGGCTGACCATATCTGTAAGCACAGCAGCTCGAGCAGAGTAATTAGGTATAAACCTATGGTACCAACCTGCCATGCCAATGAATGACCTCAGCTGGGTTCTGGTCTGGGGCAAGGGGCAGGATCGAATAGCCTCCACCTTCTGCACTTGGGGCTTGATGACACCACTCCCAATGACATAGCCGAGGTACTCCACCTCTGCTCTGGCCAGCATACATTTTCCTGGGTTTATGGTTAATCCTGCTTTGCTCAGACACTCAAAAACAGATTTGAGATGTTTCACATGTTCCTCCCAAGAATGACTGTAAACAACAACATCGTCCAAATAAGCAGAAGCAAAATGTGACAGGCCAAACAGTACCTTATCCATGAGCCTTTGGAAGGTCGCTGGAGCCCCATGCAATCCGAAAGGCATAACTGTGAAATGGAAGAGTCCCCATGGAGTCCGGAAAGCGGTCAGCTCACGACACTGCTGTGACAAAGGGACCTGCCAGTAGCCTTTAGAGAGGTCAATAGTGGTTAGGTATTTGGCCTTGCCCAACCTCTCTATGAGGTCATCAATGCGAGGAGTTGGATACGAGTCAAACTTAGAGATGGTGTTTAAATACCTAAAGTCCATACAAAATCTCATGGTGCCATCCTTTTTGGGTACCAGAACAATAGGGTTACACCACTCACTCTGGGAGACCTCAATAATCCCCATGGACAACATCAGATCAATCTCTTTCTTAAGTGGATCAAGCAGGCGTTCTGGGATTCGATAGCTCATACGTCTGATTGACGCACCCTCTTTAAGTGTAATATGATGCTGAATGACATCTGTGCGGCCTGGGTCGGCTTGAAAGACATCAGGTGCACACAGAGCTCTCACCTGTGATTGCTGCACTTCAGATAAATGTCCAAGGTCAGCTGACGAAGGACCCGACACTGGCAGATACTGCTCCTCCTCCTCCTCCTCATCCAATACCTCTCTGATGAGGAGCACAGTAGACGCCTCCCCCGGCCGAGGGACCCACTCCTTTAGCAGGTTGACATGCAGGGTCCGAGTAGGGCGACTGTGACCTGGGGTAGAGATTTTATAGGTGGTAGAGCCAAGTTTTTTAATTACCTCGAAGGGTCCTTGCCACTTGGCCAATAGCTTGCTCTCCTTAGTGGGTAACATCACCAGCACTTTCTGGCCAGGGTCAAAACCCCTCTCTCGAGCCGTTCGGTCATACCAGGTCCTCTGTTGATGCTGTGCAGCGGCCATGTTTTCCTGGGCCAGAGCAGTCATTTTGTCCAGCTTCTCCCTCATCTGGAGAACATGTGAGACAACATTAACAGGTTCTTTGCTCCCTTTATCCCCCTCCCATATTTCTTTTAGCAGGGTTAAAGGGCCCCTGACCTCATGACCAAAAAGGAGTTCAAATGGTGAGAAGCCAGTCGAGGCTTGTGGCACTTCTCTATATGCAAACATGAGATAAGGGAGCCACTGGTCCCAGTCTGAGCCTGTGTCGTTCACGAACTTACGGAGCATCTGCTTCAATGTTTGATTAAACCGTTCTGTGAGTCCGTCTGTCTGTGGGTGATAGGGTGTCGTCCTCAAACCTCTGATACCCAGAAGCTGGTACACATCCTTCAGCAATCTGGACATGAAGTTGGAGCCCCGGTCGGTCAGTATCTCCTGGGGAAAACCAACCCTTGAAAAAAACTGCACCAAGCACAATGCAATTGGTTTAGCTTTGACAGTCTTTAGTGGAAACACTTCAGGGTATTTAGTGGCATAATCTGTTATGACCAACATAAATCTGTTTCCTGCCTTGCTCTTCTCCACCGGGCCCACAATGTCCATTCCCAGGCGTTCAAATGGTGTACCAATTATTGGAAGAGGTTGGAGGGGCACTTTACTGGGAAACTTAGCTGATGTCTGTTGGCACTCTGGACAGCTCCTACAGAACTGTGCCACATCTTTCTGTAGGCCTGGCCAGTGAAAGTAGCGCTGGATCCTCGCTATGGTCTTATGCTTCCCCAGGTGGCCAGCCCAAGGAATTGAATGACCCAGAGTGAGGATTGTGTCTCTGGCCACTTTTGGAACCATCAGCTGTCTAACTGACTTGTAGCAGCGGTAAAGGATGCCATTCTCTAGAACATAGCCTCCAGTGCTAGGCTTGTCCCTTCCAACCCCGCTGCTCCCTCTGGCTTCCTGCAGAAACCCAGCTAGGCTTGTATCCTGCTGCTGCAGCTGTCCTATATTCTCTGGGAGCTTAACACCTAGTGGTAAGTCAGGGGAAACACAGGGCTCCACTACTGTGTGCCTGAACTTCTCCTGGCGCCTCTGCCGGCGAGATTTACAAGGTTTAATGGGACCTGATTGGATTTCAGCATCATAGAATGGTAGAGTATTTAAAGTTTGCACCATCTCATCTGATTGTTTTGCCTGGGCCCGTGTCAGAGCTACATTACAGGGCTGCACTGGGTGGATCAAATCCAGAAGAACAGGCAAATCATGGCCAAGTACTACAGGAAACGGAAGATTATCTGTGACCCCAACACTCAGCAAATAAGTATTTCCTTGCACTTTCACATATACATTTGCTGTAGGGTACGGTTTTTCATCTCCATGAACACAACAGATGGAAACTGTCTCAGTAGTACAAATGACATGATCAGGAACATAATGACGATGTACCAGAGTCTGTGTGCTTCCTGTGTCAATGAGTGCTTTAAGATTCTGTCCATTTATCTCAACTGAGGTCACTCTCAGGGGCTGTTGAGCTCTCATGTCAGGTCCACATTTCTGTCTTGGTACATAGCACATCTGTGTCAGCTTTACTGAATTTTGAGGGCACCTTGGTTTTGTGTGACCCTCTTGACCACATAAGTAGCAGATGAGGGGTTTAAAGTTCTTTGGGTTAAAGTTCTTTGAGTTAACATTGGAAACTGTTTGATTCTCCCTTACAGGAGGCTTACCCACAGGCAGTGCTGCCCCTGAGGTGTACTGATCCACGCCTGGTTTTGGGATGTATTTAGTTGGCTTCCAGGATCTGTAGGCCCAGGACTGGTTCTTTGGACGTGCTGCCACAAACATGTCAGCCAAGGAGGCGGCCTTAGCTGCAGTCTGAGGATCCTGTTCTTTAATCCAGACCTGGAGCTCGGGAGACAACATTCGTAAATACTGCTCAAGAATAACAGTTTCAGCAATTTCTTCCCTCGTTTTGTTTTTTGGTTGTACCCACTTCACATAAAGTTCTTTCAGTCTTACATACAGTTCCTTTGGCGTTTCCTCAGGCTCCACCTGAAGAGCTCGGAACCTCTGTCGATAAGTTTCTGGGTTAATATCATATTTCTTGAGAATCACAGCCTTCACTTCCTCATAATCAAGGCTTTCATTGACATCCATATGCACATATGCACTCCTGGCTTTACCTGTTAGCAGTGGAATCAGTTGAAAAGCCCACTCTGACCTTGGCCACTGACAAGCAACTGCTATTCTTTCAAAGGTGATAAGGAAATGTTCAATATCATCTGAATCAGATAATTTTTGAAGTTTGGGTTCCCTAAAGAACCGAGACTGACCTTGTGTGGCTCCAGATTGCTGAACAGTTGCTGGAAGAGAAGCAGTCGGAGCCTGGATAGCAGGATTTGCATCTACCTGACGAGGTGTTAATGGAGCAGGTTGAGACACAGAGGCAGTCCGTGTCTGCACCTCTAGCTGGAGGAGACTGAACTGGTGTTGCAAAGACTTAAACCTTTCATCCTGCCGGGCCACCTCTTTGTTCCATTGGGCTTCCCGTTCTGTCTGCTGTCCCATGTATGCCTGCAGAATGCTCACCAGATCTCCAATGGTAGGTTCGTTGCCCTCTTCTGCCTCGTCAGACACCCCACCAGTAGCTCCCTGCTCATCACCCTCATAGTTTGATTGCTCCTCCATTTCCAGCTGCTGTCCTCGGCCACCACCTGCTCTGCCTGCTCTGCTTACTCTCCCTCCTCTTCCTCTCATCCTTCAACTTCCGGGAAAAAAAATGGAAGGAAGGGGCAAAGCGAGAAAAAAAAACATGGAGAGGAACAAAGAAAAAATACACCTGGTTCTCCACTGAATGATCCCACCACTGCCACCAAATGTCAGGGACCAAACAGCAAAGACCAGAGAACTCAAGGTGTAAATGTCCAAACAGATGTTAATTTATTAACAAACTCAATTCAAAAGAACATCAAAAGTATAATAATGAAAATACAAAAATAATCACTCTAAATGAGGGCCCTAATAACTTAAACTGAGGTCAACATAAACAAACAGCAACTTAACTCAACATAACTGACCTGACAAATGACACACTAGGTAGGGCTTATATAGACAATGGCTAGCCGACAGACAATAGGTGGGGGGGGACAAACAACCGATCACACTCATAATACCATTAAACATTATATAAACAAAGACTACTAAGAAATAACCTAAACATACTAAATATAAACACTCAAAGAGAACATTTAGAGTTCTTAAATTCATGTTATAATTTAACTCAATCTCAAAGAAAAAACAGCCTCCCCGCTGGCACCTCCAAGTTGGCCTCTTCCAATCATTGCCCCCGCTTCCATAAGAGGCCACCTTGGATGGCGCCGCCTCCTTTCAGGTCTGGGGAGCTGCAACAAGACACACATGGTGAGGTGAGCGAACTCAAACAAAGAGAATGTAAATCAACAGAATGTCAATCAAAATGCGTGCACTCAAATTAATCAACACCTGCCAATAAACGTGATTGAAAAGAACTAAACGTGTGTCATTATTTCAAAGAAAAGGCAAAACAAACTCAACTTAAAGGTGGTCACCATGTGTGGCCACCACAGACTTGCAGCCCCGGCAGCCTTTCAGACTGTAGAGAGGCTATCAAACAGGCTCCTTAGTGAACAAACCAGTACCTTGAAACATAATTTGTTATTCTTTGTAACAAAATATAAAGGTTCTGTTTTCATGGATGTCTTAAGTTTAAACTCAACACTGTATTAGGTATAATAGACATTTTAAAATATTGAAAAAATTGATCACCCATAACAAAATTTTAAATAAAATGGTAATTTAGTATAATTTCTGTTGAATTCTGATTAAACATTAAAAATAATTGACCTTGCTATTGTTGCTTGTCCAGTTTTTTTAAGCACAGGGTTTCAATTTTACAATATACATGTGTTCTCAATCTGTATAGGAATTATTAGTTGACTTACATTGCAGAAAAAGGTCCACACTTGGTTTATATGGAATGACAGGCGTCCACTGTTGGTTGGTGCATAATGACACACGACCCCACTTAGTTAGCATGGAGTGACATACACACTCCATCATGTGAGTGTGAAGTGATAGTTTTTAAGAGAAAACTTTCATCAAAACTTAACACAAAAATTTATAATGAGTAGCACCAATAATGTTGTAATTATTTTTAAAATGTAGGGTGTACTACTGCAACACACATTTCTACAGTCTATTAATTTTTTAAGAGAGGGTTTTAGGATTTAGGGTAATCTCAATGTACTTGCATCATAAATCTGTATTCATAAGGATGTATTTTATTTACTGTTTTATATTACAGAAAACTCAATGGCAACCTATGGTGATATATTATGTAGAAGTAAACCATCAAAGAGTAACTGATATTAAAGTATTGGCACGGCAATTTGTTATCTTTGGGGAAAATACAGAGGGTTTGGGAGATCATCAGTTTGTCAGAGATACAAGGGATAATTCATTGAGAGGATTAATCTCACAAAGTCCCTATGTTAAACTATTGCCAGACATTTCTACAGTCTATTAATTTTTCACTGTACTGGTGTTTTATACTACTTAACTGCATTATTGTCATGGGAAAACACAGTTTGACATGGCCTGATGGCTCAGAGCCACAAAAAGTTACTTTTTGGCCACGTACATCTCATATAGATAAAGCCCTGTTGGGGGCACCTATTGTCAGACTTTTACTTTTTAAATGCATGTGATTTCAATTAATTTTAATGTATTTGCGTCATAAATCTGTATAGGAATTATTTGTTGATTTACATTTTAGAAAAAGGTCCACACTTGGTTTATATAGAATGACAGGGGTCCACTGTTGGTTGGTGCATAATGATACAAGTGCCCACTTAGTTAGCATGGAGTGAAATACACACTCCATCATGTATGAATAAGAAAGAAATAAGCAAAAGTGATCATCCGTAAGATACATTTTTCATCAAAACTTAACACAAACATTTCTAATAAAGTAGCACCAATAATGTTGTAATTATTTTTAAATGTAGGGTGTACTACTGCAACACACATATCTACAGTCTATTATTTTTTCCCCTACAAGAGTTTTATACTCCTTGACTGCATTGTTGTTATAGGAAAAATATTTGAATTAAAACTCAGGGTTTTAGGTCATTTTAATGTACTTGCATCATGAATCTGTATTTATGAGGATGTATTTTATTTACTGTTTTACATTACAGAAAAAGGTCCACACTTGGTTTATATGGAATGACAGGGGTCCACTGTTGGTTGGTGCGGAGTGACATACACACTCCAGCAAAGCAGAAAGGAGAGAAATTGCTGAGTTTTAAGATACATTTTAAATCTAAATTTAATACAAACATTTGTAACTATTAATACACACAACACACACAAACACATGCAAACACACATATTTCAACTTAAGTAGCACTGGTAAAGTTGTAATTGTAGTTTTGTTTTTAAACATGGGGTTAGGGTTAGTTACTGTGAAAACTCAATGGCAACCTTCCATGATACTTAAGGGAATATTTCAGTTATTGACATTTATGGCTCAACAATAAAACATGTATGGGAAAATAAAAGAGGAGCTGAGGGGTCATCAGTTTGTCTGAGATACAAGGGATAATTCTTCTAGAGGATGGATTAACCTCAAAAGCTCAAAACTTTCATCAAAACTTAATACAAACATTTATAATGAAGTAGCAACGGTAATGTCGTGTATTTTTATGTGGGGTGTACTGTGAAAGCTCAATGGCAACCTACGATGATATATTATGTACAAGTAAACCATCAAAGAGGTACTGATATACAACAATTTGATATGGGAAAATACAGAGGGAATGGGGGATTATCAGTTTGTCAGAGATACAAGGGATAATTCATTGAGAGGATCCCTATGTTAAACTATTGCCACACACATTCACACAGTCAAAATGTTTCAGTTCTAGATTGGACTATTGCAATGCACTTTATGTTGGCGTCTCCCAGTCTTCGCTCAGTCGCCTCCAACTTGTCCAAAACGCTGCTGCCCGTCTTTTAACTAACACTAATAGACGTGAGCACATTACTCCTGTTCTTAACTCCCTTCACTGGCTCCCTGTCCCTTACAGAATTGATTTTAAACTTTTAATGTTTGTTTTTAAAGCACTTAACGGCCTGGCCCCACTGTATTTATCTGAGCTACTTTATTAGAAATGTTTGTGTTAAGTTTTGATGAAAAATTTCTCTTAAGGATGATCACTTTTGCTTATTTCTTTCTTATTCATACATGATGGAGTGTGCATTTCACTCCACTTACTTACATTCAAAACAGACTGACTGAAACATGGGTACATGCAATATAGAGTCACAGAGCATTTTTATGAGCTACCATTCTCTGCCAGAAATGTTGTCTGGGAACAACATCTTACTTAACATGGCACAATAAATTAGGATTCATCAGATTGCCAAAGATACAAGGGATAAGGCATTGTGTGGATGGAATAACCCCAAATAGCTCAATGTTGAACTGCTGCAACACAAATAAAAAAAGTTGACAGTGGTGTGGACCGTGTCTGAGGAATATAGTTCTTGCTGTGTCCTAATTGTCCTTTACAAGGCTTTGTAAGGCTTTGCATGTGTTTTTATATTTATGCGTTCCTTTATTTCCCTTGATTTTCTAAATACCTTTTAATGAGTAGTTTAACAGGGTTTTTTGGGAGGTTATTCCGTCCACACACTGACATATTCCCTGTATCCATGACAATCTGATGAATCCGAATTTCTTATTCCATGTTAATTGTTGTTCTCAGACAGCATTACTACTAGCAGACAATGGTGGCTCATATAAAGGCCCTGTCACCGAATATTATAAAAGGTAATTACACACCTTCACAAAACTCATCAAAGAACTGACAATTCTTTAGACAAAATGGAATATTGCTGGTACACCCACTCTTTACAGTTGCCACAGAAGTTGAATCACCAAAGGCCATAGGTGCGTAGGTAGCACATGGCCAACCTAAGACCTGGGAATACCTGTGTCTCAGTCGGTCTGATTTGGATATAAGATGTTGGCTGAAAGAAGGTAGAAACTCTGAAGCCCAACCTGAAAATACCTAACGACCATCGTCAGCTACGACAAACCATCCCCCACACTGCCCACACTCAAGGACTGACACAGGTCATCTGGCACTCACTCCGCTCTCACTCCATTCACTCACTTCTCAGATCCCAGTTCAACAACTCTACCTTAAAGTTAGGACCTGTGAAATACATGAGTGCTGGTGACTTAACTACTTCAATGTCGAGGAATGTTTTGTGCCCACATCATAGACTGAAACCCCATTAAAAATGTTCAACTCTACTTAGAAAACTGTGTGTAAATGTAATGAAGTCACATTGCTTACTACAACATGCACAAGGTTATACCTAGATAATAAGGAATATACACACTTGTGTTTAGCTGGGTACTGAAACGAAAGAAAATCATTAGGAAACAACCAAAATAGATAACAAATGAATTACTTAAAATATAAATAAATTAGATAACGTTTTACCATCTTCTGAACACAATTAATTGAATTTGTTTATAATCCACTTCAGATGCTATGAATAAGGTAATATGGGATTGTTGAATGTACAATCCACACATCCTGAAAGCAACCAGACCCATTTCTGCTGAGCACCAGTGTGAACTGAATACAGCTTTTATTGTGTACTTCCCACTTAATATAAACTCTCTGACCCTGTGCCAATCCTGTACCTTTTGACAACTTTAAATTAGGTTTCAAGTCATACACCAATTTCATCTATAGATGTGTATGACTATGTGATACAGTGTGTAATATACAGAAGGAAAAAGAACACAAATTTAGTTTTAGTTTTAACTTTTGTTGTGGACCAAAAATATGCAGACAGGTATACATGAACTCCAGTAGAGCTAATAGTTTGGTAAGTAAAAATGTGTGTTGCAGTAGTTCAACAGTGGGTATTTTGGAGTTATTCCATCCACTATAGCTGATTTATTTATCCCCTGTATCTCTGGAAATCTGATAAATCCTAATTTCAGAAACATTTCTACTGGCACACCATGGTTGACCATATAAAGGCTGACAAAATATTATACTGATCACAAGGCATCACACACCTTTACAAAACTCATCAAAGACTTGACAGGGTGGATTATTGCTGGGACACCCACTCTTTACAGTTTCCACAGAAGTCCATAGGTGTGTAGCACATGGCCAACCTAGGACTGGGGAATTCCACTGTCTGTTAGTCTGATTTGGATATAAGATCTTGGCTGAGGGATGCTAGTCTTTTCCAGGTTGCCCTTCAGAGTTGCTAACGACCATCGTCAGCTACAAGAAACCATCCCCCACACTGCCGACAGTCAAGGACTGACACAAGTCATCTGGCACAGATTTAAAGCCCTCACTCACTTCTCAGCCAGTTCCACATTTAGAGTGGAGAGTGGAGGTAGAGTTAAGCCTACCACACACATAAAGATAATCGGGCTGATATTGCCCCGATCTTCCCCCTTCCGACCAAAGACAAAAATCGGCCGATTATCCTAAGGTTTTAAGATTATTTTATGAGATTCTCTTGTAGTGTGTGGTGTGTTAAGAGTCAAAATTCTCACAACAATCGCCTCAGAAAACGTTCGGCGCTGAATTGATAATCGTAAATATTAAACATGTTCAATATTTACAAATCAAAAGTCATCTTGCATGTGGAAAGCTGGTGTTGTGCTGAGAAGTGCCAAGCTCTGCATGCTGCTCGCAGCAAGCCACTTCTCGACACAACACCGGTAATCCCACAGAGAGCCACGGTGCAGCCCTGGCATTACATGAGGTTCACACAGACATTCACGCATACACGGGAGATTTCCTGATAGCCGATAGCAAAGACGGTAGCGATCATAGCCAGCAACAGCCAGCAATAGAGCAGCCATGTTTAAATGATCATGTGACCGGCGCTCACAGCCGCTTTACTGCTCGGCCTCCGAAGCCACAGACACACACAGATGGTATCGTTGTAAAGGCTGAAGTGTCCCGCTTTCATTTTAAAAAATTACATCGCTCTCATTGTCCATTCCGGAAATAGACCCGAAAGAGTAGCTACAACAATACTGATCTCTTTCTGAGTTTTCTGACCGGAGGGTCACGACTCTGAAAAATCTTAATGTGTGTGGTGTGTTGTGTTTGGAATATCACAGCACACCACACACAATACGATCAAAACTGTTCACTCACAGATTTTTTATCTTCACGTGTGGGGTCTTTCACAGATAAAAAATTGGTTGAAATTTAGAGAATCTTTATGTGTGTACCAGGATTTAGGATCTGTGAAATACATGAGTGTTGATGACTTCACTACTTCAATGTAGAGGAATGCTTTTGTGTCCACATCATAGACTGAAGTCTATGGGTGGGAATTGAGAACCGGTTTCTCTTCAGAACTGGTTCCCACGTGATCATTTCCTTGGGATTGTGTGCGTGCCTGCTTAATGATTCCGCTTATCGATTTTGCTTTTTTTCCTTTGCAAATGTGCATGTTTCTAACCGAAACAACACATGCCGTGTTCAGGTCAGAACGAAGGCAAACACGGCGTCGAGACAGAAGCGCTCTAAAGTGTCGGGGTAGATGTGATGTGACAAAAAATATTCAGATTTATAAAACACTGCAAGTAAATTGCCTACAAGGCACATACATAATGTAGATAGTAAGGAATATACACACTTGTTGTTGTGTTTAGCTGGGTACTAAAACATCAAAAAATCATTAGGAAGCAACCCAAATGTGTAACAAATTAATCACTGAATCAGATTGCCATTCTACTATTTGTTTTCAAAATAAATTTGATTAGAATTAGATTTATTGTGTACCTCCCACTTAACTCATTGAGTGCCATTGACGTACATACTGTATACGTCAAACGCAGTTTTCTGCGGCTGGTAAATGGGGACGCTGTCGCCCACACTGTGAGTAATTTTGGGGTTTCTGGGATGTGTAGAACGAATGAGACTGTAGATCAGAGCAAGAAGTGAAATAGAAGGAGAAGACGAGTGCGATCGCTACACAGAGATTAAAAAAAAGTTGGAAAAGGTTTCTATTTCTAGAGAAAAACGACGGGCAGAGCCTGGAACAAGTGTAACGTGGAGCTGTGATGAAACATTTCTCTTACGGATGATCACTTTTGCTTATTTCTTTCTTATTCATACATGATGGAGTGTGTATGTCACTCCATCCACACTAAGTGGGCACTTAGTGGGTATCATTATGCACCAACCAACAGTGGACCCCTGTCATTCCATATAAACCAAGTGTGGACCTTTTTTTTCTGCAATGTAAAACAATAAGTAAAATGCATCCCTATTAATATAGATTTAGAATGCACGTACATTAAAATTGATTGAAACCATCTGCTGTTAAAAAGTAGAAGAGTGACAATAGGTGGCCACCACAGAGCTTCATCTATATGGGACATTAGGTGACTACAGAATAACACTTTGTGGCTCTGGGCCATCAGACCATGTTGAATCCTGAGTTTAGTTATTTAAAGTAGTTTTCCCATGACAACAATGCAGTCAAGGAGTATGAAACTCCATTAAGTCAAAAACTTGACAGACTGTAGAAAGGTGTGTTGCAGTGGTATATTACTTAGTGAGGTTAATCCATCCTCTAGAAGAATTATCCCTTGTATCTCAGACAAACTGATGACCCCCCAGCGCCTCCTTTATTTTCCCATACATGTTTTATTGTTGAGCCATAAATGTCAATAACTGAAATATTCCCTTAAGTATCTTGATAGATTGCCATTGAGTTTTCACAGTACATTCCATGTTTTAAAAAAAACTACAATGACAACTTCACCAGTGCTACTTTAGTTTAAATATGTGTGTTTGCATGTGTTTGTGTGTGTGTGTTGTGTGTATTAATAGTTACAAATGTTTGTATTAAATTTAGATTAAAAATGTATCTTAAAACTTAGCAATTTATCTCATTTCTGCTTATCCACCCATGCTGGAGTGTGTGTGTCACTCCGTACCAACCAACAGTGGACCTCTGTCATTCCATATAAACCAAGTGTGGACCTTTTTCTGTAATGTAAAACAGTAAATAAAATACATCCTCATAAATACAGAGTCATGATGCAAGTACATTAAAATGACCTAAAACCCTTAGTTTTAATTCAAATATTTTTTCCTATAACAAAAATGCAGTCAAGGAGTATAAAACTCTTGTAGGGGAAAAATTAATAGACTGTAGAAATGTGTGTTGCAGTAGTACACCCTACATTTAAAAATAATGAAAACATTATTGGTGCTACTTTATTAGAAATGTTTGTGTTAAGTTTTGATGAAAAAAAAATATCTTAAGAATGATCACTTTTGCTTATTTCTTTCATATTCATACATGATGGAGTGTGTATGTCACTCCATGCTAACTAAGTGGGAACCTGTGTCATTATGTACCAGCCAACAGTGGACCCCTGTCATTCCATATGAACCAAGTGTGGACCTTTTTTCTGCAATGCGAAACAATAAATAAAATGCATCCCTATTTCCTATTAATTGGTTGAAACCAAATGTCTAGAGCATTTTGACTATTTAAAATTGAGATGATAGTAGATCCCCTCTTGGACTGCTAAGAATGACAGAGGCAACGCATTTATGGATGAGTAAAGACGGACGAGCAAATTATCTTTGTTAAGAAAAAAGAATTAATCTATATTAAAGCCGGTTTAAAGTAAATGTTGTTGCTTATACTGCAGAACTTGATATTAGTGCATGCAGTCATGTTACTTCTGAACTGCATGCAATTCAATAAAAAATATTCACTCTCAAATGTGGCCATGATTATATATTTATATACAATTTGTACTACAGAGACTTTAAAATAAGTAATGATAACTCTAAAGTTATATTATCCATTTTTGAAAGAAACTGAGAAAGTCATTGTTGTGAACAAGGACTCATTAGGTGAATGAATGGGTCGTTAGGTGAATGAATGGGTGCAGACAGCTCCACTGCAGTATGTGGAGGTCCACTCTTTGATAGGTAAATGTCGCTCAGAGATCCAAGTCCCCTCTTGGCAATTTCTTTAAAAATAATTAAAAGTCACATTTTCAGTAATATTATGGTAAAAGACCTTAAAAGTCAATTTTATATTCCATGTTTGTTTTTTCAAAATAAGTGTAAACATAAGACCCCTCTTGGCAGCTTGGCCCGACAGGTCCCCTGTTCCCCCTATTGGTGTGTATGTGTGTGTGTGTGTGTGTGTAATGAGAGCCTCTTCACCAGCTGCCACTCCGGAGCAGAAAGCAGCAGCGGAGTCTCGGTGGAGTTCACATGGAGACTTCCTCTTATTATTGTTTCCTCTGTTGTCTCTCAGGCCTCAGTAATTAGTGGCTGCTTTAATGAGACGAATATCACAACCCCAGCCCACAGTACACCACTCCACATGATAAGAGGCTGATAAGTGTGTGTGTGTGTGTGTGTGTGTGTGTGTGTGTGTGTGTGTGTGTGTGTGTGTGTGTGTGTGTGTGTGTGTGTGTGTGTGTGTGTGTGTGTGTGGTACTGTATGTGATGATTAAGCAGTGTGCCGGTGTGGATGTGCGATGGGAAACGAGTGTCAGGGCGATGAGAGGGTGTTACATAGGAAGCCTTGATGATCAAGTGCTGCGTAATTGAGTACACTGAGAGAGAGAGAGAGAGAGAGAGAGAGAGAGAGAGAGAGAGAGAGAGAGAGAGAGAGAGAGTGGGAGGATGTGGGAGTGAGTGACAAAGAGAGAGAGAGAGAGTGTGTGTGCCGTAGAAGGTATTGTGACATTAAACCAGTTGTATATAATCTTTCTTACACTGTCACACACTGTGTCATCATGATTTTTTAATGTACCTTCTGTTTCACTCACAGATGAGGATTTGATGTGTGGGTGTTGAGAGCTACAGCAACAGGTTAGGTTTTTCTTCTTTTTTTCCCCCTGTCTGTGGACACAAACAAAACAAAAACTGTGGAGAGAGTGTGCAATTTTGAAAAATCCTAAATGAGCTTTTGAAATACCGAATGGTTTAATTATCCAGAAATGTATATCTCGGATGTCAGTGAACTTTTTTTTATTTATTTATTTTCCACAAACATATCATTTAAAATAGTATGACAATTATTATGATTGGGATGTGCGAAGGGGAGGTATGAAATCCAAAAGGGCTTGTATGGAAACCTCATCCATGAAGAACATAATGAAAAACCATATTTGCTACAAATAAATTCAAGAAAATAAGGAATAATTAAGCCGGTGCATGTTCTCATTTGTCCAGGTCATAGTATTTCAAAGGAGGGTAAATCGAAAGCAACTGGACTTAGTTATTTGTCTAGGAAGACGTTTCACCTCTCATCCAAGAGGCTTCATCAGTTCATGTACGCAGCTGACCAGGCTGGGACTGGTCCAACTATCTGGTGTGGAGACTCACTATTTAACCTCTTGTGTGGGCGTTTCACAAGGGTGATGATGTCACTGGTTCCCTTTTATGCTCCAAGTGCCAACGACAGTCGTTGGAGTGACAGTCGTTGGTGGGAAGTTGGTTTCGACTTCGTTAGTGCCCTATCGTTTTCTAACGACAGTCGTTGGAGTCACTTGCCACTTGTGAACAGTAGTTGTTCTTTGAGGCTAGATGGTTGAGTCTCCTGGGAAGGGATGAAAGGGCAGCATTGTAAATTGGGGATAGGTGGTGTCTCAGACCTCCTCCCCTGTTGAGGGTTGGTTTTTCTACTTTTACAAAAATGGCTTCTTTAACTCCTCTTTCAAACCATCTGTCCTCTCTGTCTAGGATTTGGACATTGCTGTCCTCAAAGGAGTGGGCTTTCTCCTTGAGATGTAAATGGACAGCAGAGTCCAGTCCTGAGGAGTTTGCTCTCCTGTGTTGGGCCATGCGTTTATGCAGTGGTTGTTTTGTTTCTCCAATGTAGAGGTCTTTGCATTCCTCGTTGCATTGGACTGCATACACCAGATTGCTTTTGTGGGTGTGTGGTGTTCTGTCCTTGGGATGTACCAGTCTCTGTCTGAGTGTGTTGCTGGGTTTGAAATACACAGGGATACGGTGTTTGTTAAAGATCCTCCTGAGTTTTTCTGATACTCCAGACACATATGGAATGACTATGTTTTTTCTCTTGTTTTGTCTTTCTTTCTCAACCACTTTGCTGGTTTTCTTTCTGGAAGCAGCTGCAGTTTTCACAAAGGTCCAGTTAGGGTAACCACAAGTTGTGAGGGCGCCTCTCAGGTGCTTGTGTTCTGCCCCTTGGGCCTGTGAGCTGGTGGGCACGTTATCAGCTCTGTGTTGCAAAGTTCTGATAACACCAAGCTTATGTTCCAGAGGGTGGTGAGAGTCGAAAAGTAGATATTGGTCTGTATGTGTGGGTTTTCTGTATACCCCAATGTGGAGGCTCCTGTCCTTTTTCATATGGACGTCACAATCTAAGAAAGGCAGACTATTGTCCTTGACATCCTCTCTGGTGAACTTGATGTTTATGTCCACTGAGTTAATGTGTTCGGTAAAAGCTTGCACTTCTTTGGTTTTGATTTTAACCCATGTGTCGTCCACATACCTGAACCAGTGGCTCGGTGTTGTTCCTTCAAAGGAGTTTAAAGCCTTGTTCTCTACCTCCTCCATGTACAGATTTGCCACAATAGGGGATACTGGTGAAAGGAATAATTAACGGAAAAATAAGTAGATAAAAAGTAACAATCAACTGAGTGATTATACAGTGAATATAAGAAGGAGTTTCAGTATAGTTTGCTGAAATATGCATGATTGTGTTGTAATTTTTTCATGTTTACAATTATGATTTGTGACTGTGGCTGACCAGGCTACTTGGGAGGGGGTTATGGTTGTATGTGAGTGTGTGAGAGTGAAAATGTAGATTACCCTGTGGTGTGAGAGTTTGAGTATTGGAGTGTGAGTGTTTGGAATACATTTTGGGTTCATTTCATGCAAAATGTATTATGTGTATGTATACTGTATGTATATTTGTATGTATTCTTCTTGTGTATGTCTTCCTGTCATTTTTTGTGTCTGGGCCCCTTTTAAAAGCTCTTGAGCTTCTAAGGGTGTCCCATTTCACATATGAAATTACAAATATTTTAATGATTTTATACATTTTCTATATGTGAATAAAGAAAGATGAGATGATGATACATGAATGAATAATGCAGGACAATAATGATACATATGGATACACAAGGGTGGTAAGAAGAGGAGGGTGGATAGCTAGAGGACAACCTGTTGCATATAGGCAAACTTCATGTTTTTTTTTTTACTATTATTGGTTTTGGTGTTGTTTAAGTAGAAAAATGGCCACCAGTAAGAACACACATCACCAAACAATTTAACCCACACCATGCTCATGCCGTGAAGTTGCAGAAAATATGGCCAGTCTCCTTTTCTTTTACTGGCAACCTTCGACTCTGAGGGGCCACAGGCTAAGAGGCCCCCTGCCACATATCTATTGGTACAGTCTAGACTACAATTTACAGATGTTCCTTGGATTCTGCACATACAGGGAATAATTAGATGGAGCCACAGCACACATCATGTGGGGATTCAGTGGAGGGGGTATTGGGGGTAACGGCAGTGAACTGTACAGAGTCTGTATATGAGGGTTAAGTGGGGTCAGAGCTGTTGTTGCAAAGTGTTCATTCTGTGCCTCTTCCCCTGGGGTCTCTAAGCTGTTGCCTGGTTTGACCCTCCTGGCGGTGCCCCTCCGGTTGAATAACGGCCAGAGGTGTTTTTTTCACAACATTATATGACGGCAGAGTCGACCTTTAGATATGAAATGTCATCACTTCATGTTTTTCATAATTCCAGATTGTCTTGAATTCTTGAGTCATGCCCTAAAATAGTGGTTCCCGACCTTTTTTTTGTCTTGTGACCCCATTTTGACATCACAAATTTCTGGTGGCTATTGGTGGATATTTTTTTTTTTTAGATTTAGAAAGTGAAAGTATATAATACAGTTGTTTGAGATTGTGTGTGTGGCGTTTTTAATCATAACTTTAAAAAGAATAATAATTTGTTAAAAAAATATTTTTATCAGACATTTCAGGAGACCCCATTTGAATTTCAGGCGACCTCACATGTAACCATGACCTTTGACCTATGACCACTGAAATCTATATATTCCATCCATTGATTCCAAGTGAAAGTTTGCACCAAGTTTGAGTGAATTCCCTAAAGTCACTGGTATATGACATTTACAAGAAGGGGGTATAATAATCTCTAGGCAGAGACATCACACACAAGTTAGTTAGTTTCTAACAAACACTCTCATGTCACACTGCTTTGCTCTTCAACAAAAGGACTGTTGGAATTGTTTCCTCCTGTCAATAGAGGCTACAAACCAATCCCCTCCTGAAAGTGATGTCAGTGTCAGTGATGGGGACCAAATCCTCGGTGCGCACTCTATAAAGTCTAAAGTTCAGCCGAAGCTAAAAAGAGGCTTCAACCGTTTGAATTACTCATGTGAAGTGGATATCTCGCAGAGTTCGATTCTCTTTGGTTAGAAATTCCCTCTTTGTTTTACTCTGCCTCCGCTGTAGAAACCACCAAGAGGGAATTTTGTATTAAAAAGAAAAGACGACCTCTTCATTTTTCTAAACCCAGACTGTTGGAGCCAAATGACATCTTTGCCCAGAGATTTAGAAATATTGCACAGCATGAGAACCACAGATCAATCACATTAACATATAGAGGGATTTCTTTAGTGGCCGGTGCATAGAAGGGATGATTACAGTGACAGCTCGCTATTTGAATGCATATATCGGTCTGTACTTTATAGTGTAATAATCGAAACCCTTTATACCTATAGGATGCTTGTCATGCTGCTCTCATTTTCTGTTACAATGCTAAGGGTGAGCATGCCTTACTTAAAGGGATAGTTCAACATTTTAGCAAATTGGCCCATTGCCATAATCCCTATAGTAGTGACTGTGTGTAGCGCTTGTGTAAATGTAGGAATACACAGAAATATTGCTTGTCACAGTTGGAAATTACAAATTTAATTTGTATTGCTCTCTGTTATGTAAACACGTAATTTAAAGGGACAACGAGGAGTTTTGGAAAACCGAAGCGTTTTCACACTACATTTATGAGCCTCCGCGCGCACCGTAAAATTCTTTTGACCGGCGCAAGACGGACTCATGTTTTCATTCATCAAGAATTAAAGTCAGAGGTTCAAAGAGGTTCACATACCGTCGTAGTTCCGACCATAAACGGCGATTCAGCTGCGTTATTCTCATGACTCGTTGCAAAACCGAAAGTAAAAAACGCTGGTCGGCTCGACCAGCATCTCCGCCACCACTAATAATAACAAAATAACGATAGAGACAGAACGATATATTTATCGAAAATGGGCCCATTAACAAGTGTGGGTAGCGGAGATTCATCCACATTAACGTGAGACTGTTTTATAACCGAATAGAAACTCCTCGTTGTCCCTTTAAACATGAAAAATGATTAGAAATATTTGGAGAGGGCTTCTCTGCAGCAGACAGCTGGGGCTCCTTCTTATGTGGCTTTTGGAGTTCTTATGAGTGTTTATGTGTTTTTTTCCTTGTTTCATATCAAATTATTTTTTTATTTGACTTCTTCAATTCAATGGTTTTCTAAACCGAAGACACTTTATTCACAATACGTTACTTCCCTTTAACTGTCCCAGTCTACTACTAACAGAATATATTTTCTGGACTCCACTTCACCCAAAATGACTTCAATCCCTGATCTCTCTCTTTTCTTTTCCCCTCTTTCCTTGGTTGCGTCACGATCACAGGTGAACAGGATGCACCTGCCTCCTTATGGTGGTCAAGGTCTCCTTATATGGCTATTCATGGACGGAGATCTACGCTAATTGCTACTGACCAGGGGCATGCTGTACGATCAAATTTGAGATTCCTGCACCGTTCATGAATCCGGAGTAGAGTTTTAGTAGCGTGGGCTTTTATGTGCAGATCTACACACAGATTTACTAATGTTTCATGAATGAGACCCAGTGAGTAGAGCCATGATAATTGAGCCCTTGGCTACAGTATTTTGGCTGTGAACTAATTTTCCTTCTCTTTTCTCCTGGAATGATGTGAAACTTGCAAAACTAACACAATCAGCTCTCAGCTCTGTGAGCTCAGTCCTCAGCCACAGACACTGGACCAGAAAGGTTCAGCCCACTGGGATTCCTTCCTGAATCTCCTTGTTACCAATCTGCCAACTGTTTACGCTCCTCCGCTCCACCAGAGGCCAAAACAGAGCAGGGGTTTATATAAAGGCGTTGTTCCATGTGCAGGTCCAATGGACCATGTTTATATGTCAGCCCCCTACCAAGTATGAGCATCTGATTAAAGCTGCACAGGGGACACAGTTTGAGATAGATTTACAAAACACAAACACCAGCCAAGGTGAGAAGCAATACCATTATCAGAGTTACCAGAGTTTGATCTGAGGTGTTATCCTGTTGTCTCATTTGCATAAACATTAATTCATGCGCTATCCAGACATTTATTCAACTAAATTAATAGTTTGTTTACTTTGTATATGCCTTATACACCTACCTATGTGTACCTCCACTCGGAAACAGAAAGAAAATAATTTTAAAACTATTTCTAAAGGACTAAAAAACTCTGCTGCACTGAAACGACCTCTATAATTTTCTAAACATTTTGCTAATTATCCTTGAGGGGTAAGACACAAAAACCACAACAACAAGCAAAATATACAGCGTGTTACAAGTCCCATATTGAAACAAGTGATTATTTTTTATAAAACAGATCAAGGTTCTGTATTGATACTGTGAAATGCACATACTCAGACACTGAGCCTTGGAGTGAACCCATCCTTGGCCATCTCAAAGATTCAAAGATTAGAATTACTTTACTTTACCCAAAGGGAAATTCATATAACTTGTTCTTTCTTGTTCTGCTTTCTAGCTACATTTTGTTTCTTCATCAACAGCTGCATTCTTTCACAGGTTGTCAGTCACTGCCTTCTGCTTCTTCCTGCTAATCTTCACAGGCTAGAATATGACACGCCCACTGACGATGTCACCGTTCGCAGGGAAGAACTGAGTATTTTTTGGTTCCCTTGAGAGTCTGGTGTTTTTTCGGTCTGAATACGCCGGCCGGTTCAAAATTGGGTTCAGGAACCGGAACCGGCAACGGAGCCCTGCCAGTGTGAAACCTAAAATTTGCAATAATTCCATTTCAATCACTCAGCCAATCAGAACAGAGGCTCTGAACCCCCTCTCTTCTGATTGGCTGTTGTTACTGGAGCTCCAGAGAGAAGCCTGAGAAAGATGAAGTAAAACTACAGATTATATCACTTACAATAAAACACAGGGAACGATTTTTGGCACCTTTAGCTGTTATAGCTTTTTTGAATTTTGCATGCATGTTAGAAATGCATGCAAAATTAACTAACCCTAACCCTAACCCTATCAACTACTATTCCTAAAGCCACAAAGCACAAGTTCCAGATGGTTTTGTGTTTGTAATAGTCAGAATACACATGTTGGCGGTGCTTCATCGACGCCCTGCTGGGAGAAGGTCAGCGCCCCCACTGTCTCTGAGTGGTGCAGCCGTGTCTGGAGGGAGACGCGTCCTCATCAAACGTGCTTGATATTTGGGAAACCAAAGCTCTTAGGCCTCCTGCTGAGAGTAACCACACTGAAACGACAAAGAAATAAAATTACATTCCCTGTCTGGATCCATTCATTCAGTTTTTTTCAGCTGGCCGTGTCTCTCTCACCCTCTACAGCCTCTGCTTTGCTTAAGCGAGACAGAAGCAGCTGCTCCTGCAAACTGCATCTAAGTAAAGTAGCAAACTACTGAAGTACAACTCTGCTATTAAACTCACCAGCTCATTAACTGATCGCTCTGCCCCCTGCTGCTGCAACTGTGGACGTTATGTTGTCTTTTTTTAAATCACCTGTTTTACTTGTTTTTTACTGTCACTTCATTGTGATCTGAGTACGAATTCATCATTGTAGATCTTGCCCCAGAGAATTATCTCACTTAATAAAAGTAATCACAATTTTAGTTACACATTTGATTCCACCAAACACCTAGTCAAAAAAACAACAACAAAAACATCTGGCTCTTCAACAACTGCTCCACTATGTTCTCCAGCTAGCTGTAAAGGTGTCTATCTGCTGTTTACTGGTGGGCAGCGAGAGTCCAGTCCTTCAGCTTCATTTTTTCTTAAAGCAGCTGCCTCTCAAAAGTCAAGGTACAATACATAACGGTTCCATTAAATATAACGTCTCAATACCTTCGGTTCTGGCACTTTAACGGTATATCCTTGAATACTTGAGCCTGAGTCCATCTTGACGTTCATATGAGAACAGGTCCATAATAGTCCATTATGAGTCTTTAAAAGGAGGTCAGTGGACAGAGTTAATAAAAAAAAAAGTGAATATCTGTGGTTAGCACTATTTAACAGCACACAGAGGACCTCTCTGTGTAGAAATGGTCTCTTCATTAGTTTCTGACCAGCAGTTCAAAGAAGAGCAGGTTCGGTCAAGTGGACACTCTGGGCGTGAATGCATTTGTACGACAAAAGTGTTTGCCTTGTAGTGACCCAGCCGAGTGGCCTTTGTACCAGTGCATCCTGGGTAAGGGCCCGGCCCCGTGTGGCCCTGTAGACCTCATACAATGAAAAGCTTTTGACCGTCATATCACTTAACACCAAACAACCCTGTAAACTTGTAGGGGGCTGATCGGTCTCAATCCAGATAGTACAGTAATAACAGATGAGCTTCCATACATTTTTTTTCTTTTCTTCCCACTTTTTTCATGAGAAAACAACTTAAAAAAAAAAAAAATCATGGTACCGAACATTAACAAAACACTCAAACCTCCTGGCTAAAGGCTGGAGGATAAGCATCCTTGGATGTATGGAATCACAAAGATGATTGGAAAATATGGAAGGAGATCTAGATTTAAACTCAAAAGTTATACGTTTCTTAAATGAATATGGATCACAGACCTCAGGCTGGGAGAACAGATTAGGTCTTGTTCATCATCTGGCAAAATTTAACAAAACCATAGTTTGCAAATGATACTGTAAAGTTGCATTACGGGAAGTGTAAGATCCATATTTTTGTAGCTTGGAGTAAATTTTAGGACAGACGAGACCTTATCTGCTGTGATTTCCATCATTCTCTTTTTTTAATGTTTTTCACAAACCTCCCAACTATAATACCTGGTGAATGCACCTTTAAATGGATTGTTCATTGATTCATTGCAGCTTCCACTTGGAGAGGTCATATGATAATGTATCTATTGTCAAGGATGAATAAATGAATCAAACATTCTTATATAGAGCTATGAGGTTTGATTCTGTTTTATCAAATACATATGCCTTTATAAGCAGGGAGCAGAAGCTTTCTTTCATGTCCTACTTTGTGATTTTGGACAAAATACATTCTTGTTTTTTCCTTTTTTTAATGTTGCCTTGTGCAACTTTGAAAGCATAATGTTTCCACAGATTCTTACCCTCTTCCCCCTTATTCTGTCTCTCCTCTTCCCTCCATTGCTCTTAGCAACTGTGGGCTCCGCTGGCTGCTCTTGAAACAAATGTCCCTCTAACTCTCCTAAAGTTGCGCGGAATAAATTGGAAAAATACTTTTTGACATGTTGAGTAATGCATCAAATCGTATTCTCTTTCCCCCCAGCAGCCCGACCATTCTATTTCATTTGCAAGCCTTCTTCAGGCAAATGGATTGCTTCCATAATGCTCTCTTTATCAGGCTGACTGAGTAAGTGCTGCTGTTCCCTGTAAGCAGGGGAAGACCAACATGCACACTCAAATATTCTCTCTCTTCTGTCGAAACACTCGCAGAGACAAATGTGCAGCACCAGTCACTATTACACACACTTAAAGTAGCAAGAAAAAGTGAGTCAACCCCTTAGGATTATCTGCATTCATGTATACATTTATTTTAAAATATGGTCAGAGCTGTACAATCCATCTTAACCTCTATACTAATGTTTTTTTGTTTTTTTAAGCAGCAGCTAAAGGTCATAGTAGGTGTGACAGTAGCAGAGGGAAAAGTGCAGTGATGTAGTTTAAAGAGTGTGGTGGCTGGAGTGCAGTGTTTAAATTTCCATGTGAAACCAGCAGTTGTAGGCCTAGTCCACTCATATGCATGCATTTTCCCTCCTCCAATAAAAAAATGTTTGCATCCACACCAGCACGCTTAAAAAAATATGTAAACGTAAAAAAAACAATGAAAACGCTGTTCATTGCATGCCACACCAGAAGGTGGCGATATAATTTTAACTTTTAAAAATGAATTTAACAATAGGCTTTATACCCAACTATACTTTTTGAACTTAAGCAAGCTCCAATAACGTAAGACAGGGAATGAAGGAGCTTGCTTAAGTTCAAAAAGCAGTGGAGCTGGGTATAAAGCCCATTACAGCACACAGTTAGTATAGAAGTACCAAAGTGTACTTCCAGTCTAATCTTTGTTTACTATCTCCATGACTACTGTCATGTGTTGTAAGCAGGGTTGGGAGGGTTACTTTAAAAATGTATTCCAGTACAATTACAAGTTACCTGTTAGAAAATGTAATTAGTAACTTACTCTAAGTACTACAAAATTAAAGTAATGTAACGGATTACATTTAGTTACTTTTGGATAACTTTAATACCAAACTGTGTATCATCCCTGTTTTCTGCACTGATAAAAAGACGCTGTAGCTCAAGCCGAGTAAACACACGAGCCTCCCACAATGGCGACTGCATTGTTCCCAAGTGTACAACATCATTTGGACAGTCTGCCTTTTCAATAAAAGGGGTTAACCTATGGAACACTTTACCCACTCACCTGAAACTGGAGACTGACACAAACTCGTTTAATAGAGGACTAAAAGCATGGTTAAAAGCAAAACAACAATGCTCACATGTATAAATATGGACTTTTTTATTGTTACTATTTTTACTGTTACGATCATGATTCTGTTTACTCAATCTCCTCTCGCTGATCTTGTGCTCTGTATTTTTTAGTATGTTACTGTCATGATGTAGTGTCATGCACTTGGTTTTATCTCATACTGTTGATAATATGTTCTGTATTTTTAGATTAGCCGCCTATGGACTGGTGTTGAAAATTAGCACTTGTGCTAAACACACTCAAGCAAAGCATCTGGTCTGTCCACTGGAACAGTCTTAATGTATTTGTGATGTCCATATCAAATAAATAAACATAAAAAAAAAAAAAACATGCAAATTCAGTCACGCAGCCATCACGCATCAATCCACGCAGAGGAAACAGGAAATGAAACGCACAGAGCATCCGCTAAATTTCAAAATAAAACACAATGGATAAACTCTCGATTGTAAATCATCACTTTATCAACATTAGTGACAGCCGTACTGTACTCAACAAGCTAGTATTACAAGGTTTACAACAGATATGACAGACAACCTGGGCTGTGTGTGTGTGTGTGTGTGTGTGCGCGCGTGTGTAAGAAAGAGAGGGAGAGAGAGAGAGAGAAAGTCTGTAACCTGCTAGCTGTTAGCTGTTAGCTACCGTAGCTCAGGCGTCGGTCTCCCGTCAGGTAAAAGCTGCCGTTTATTCCTCAAATGAAGCTCATGAAGTTGTTTAGCCTCTCCGGTACAGTTATCCATCACTGCGGTTGATTTAGCCGCTAAACTGCTGGACGCTAAAACCGAGGGGGCGTCTTTGTTTACAATTCACGAAAGCAACGTGAACTTACGTGCCGCTCACACTCAGTAGAGTTACGCAATGAAGCAGCGGAGCCTGAGCCACACACACACACACACACCGTACGGGCAGAAGAGGCAGAGCAGCTCTGTCTGTGCCTCACCTCTGAAACTACAACGAGACGGCGAGTGGCTTCTACGGCCGCTCTATAGCCTGTGGTTGATTTTTAAAATGTGAAGTAATCAGCTAAGTAATCTCCGTTTTTATCAAATGTACCGGTAATCTGATTACGGGTTTTTTTTATGTACTTGTAACGGACTACAGTTACCCTTTTTTTGTATCCTGATTACGTAACGCCGTTACATGTAGTCCGTTACTCCCCAAGCCTGGTTGTAAGGGGCCGTTTAGATGTAGTTTCAGTTTCTAAGATCCAAAAACACAGTTTAGTTTTGGATGACAGGCCCAAACACAGAGGAAAATATCTGGTTTTGGCTGTTTGCATTTACGTGTGGGCATGGTCTGAGTGCTTAAGCCAAACCAATATGGTATCAGCGACCATAGCAAGTTAGGTATGACAACAACAGGAGTTGACAAAAAGCTAGATTACAGGATTTAGTCTTTGAAATACACAAGTTTTCTGTTTTATAATGAACATCTAAAGCTCAAAAAGAAATCTTAGAAGGACTTTATGAATAGGCCTACTATTTTAAAATATTTAATTTGCATGGGGCTGGAAAAAGTTTCACATTCATCTTAAAGAGTTTAGGTATTCATCAGTCCAGTCAGACAAACTGTCTATGGAGATTAGATTTGTGGCTACTCTCCTTAGAATTGAGTGCCCAGCTAAGAGGACTAAGTCGCAAAGCAGAATGATCAATGAGGTAGAAAATAACCTTGGAGCAATAGATAAAGGCTCAAAGGGATCATTGGAGCTGGTTAACATCTTTTTTGTGACTCTACCATACACGGATCATGGTGCTCATGGCAGGACACCACAGAGGAACATGCTGCTCTCCTGAAAGGTTGAGTGATTGAAAGTGTATTACGGACTGCTGGACTATGGTTGAACTGTTTGGGAGGAACATGCAGCACTACATGTGGTACCAGCATGAAAATATCATCGCAGAGGAGAAGCACAATGGAGACAAGATCATAACTTGAGCCTTTACTGCCTCGGTGCCTGCTCACCTACTATTGAAGCTGCTGCAGGACAATGACTCCAAAAAGTAAATCTACCACAGATTGAATTCATACAATGAAAACCAACAGACCATAATCCTATAGAGATGCTGTGAAATGACCTGGTAAGCGCGGCTGCTGATCCAACCGGCAGCTACCTGAAGCACCTGGTTAAGGTTGCTGCTGACAAAGAGGTTTAAAGGTGGAATGGTTTTCCACCAGTATTGTGAATGTTAACACTAGCACCGCCGTTGCACACTATATAGGCTACATATAACCACCATGAGTCGTTCATTGGACGAACTGTAATTAAGCGTTAATTAGTGCTGTGTTACATTTGTCGTAGTCTTTTAACAGCTACTCTGGGCCATAGGCTGCACCACGCAGCCTCCGCGAGGCAGGGGGGGGGGGGGGGGGGGGCATACCGTAGGAACCCCGCCCCCGCCTGTAAAGCCGGGTTTCCACCATATAAACAACCTTTTTTTTTTTTTTTCCTCTCTCTCTTTTACGGCAACATCCATAGTCCTTAGTGATCTTTGTTTGATATGTCAGGTGGTGCTGCCCATCAAAGTCACAGACTGGTGGACTTCAATGTTTTTTTTAAATAAAGTTATGCACAAATGAAAATCAAAGTCGTCCAATGAACGGCAGTTGGCAGTTCTAGTGTTGCAGATATTACAATTGGTGTGTAGTGATACTAAATATAAACAGGTTCATTGGGCATTTCAGCCTTTGTTTGCAGTGTGTGTGTGTGTGTGTGTGTGTGCGCGTGTGTGTCTTTTCACAACCCACTTTTTTCAAATTGTGCTTAAAGGTTGAGTTTGGAGGCTTCTAGTCCTGTGTGGTGGTGAATGTCTGCAGCACCCCTTCCACCTGATTGTATTTTGGTCTTTTGCTTTGTTTTGTTGTGCATGGGGACATTTCTGTGTTTTCTCTCCAGCCAATGACAAAGCTCAGGTGAAGCTGCGTGCAGCAGGGCTCAGGGCTGCTAGCCCCACTAGCTGTTCCAGATGTTAGCGAGTGCTAGCATGTCTCTCTCTCTCAGCAGCAGCAGTCAGGACCGCAAAGAAAAATAAATACAGTCTGAGTGAAGCGCTGGAGCCGCGGACTGATTCCCGACCGTCACTGACAACTAAAGCTTCAAGTGGTAACAAGTATGAGGGTCGTTGTGGTGAGCTAGCTCAATGCTAACTTTGGGTAGCGGTTAGCATCCGCCGCTAACACCCTCTTTCCAGCTCACCACAACAGCCCTCATGCTTGTTACAACATAACACTGGAGGTTCCTATTGTTGGTGACAGCCAGGTAACGGCCCAAGGCTCTAGCGCTTCACTTGGACTGTATTTCCTTTACTGAGAGGTCTGTTCTACACACACACACACACACACACACACATAGAGGCTTGCACACTTCCACTCACTCATGCTGATCTACCCTCAAATGCTGAATATTATAGTATTTGTCTTATATGTCCTTGGTGACCAGGCAGCTGGACCAGACAAGCTAAGCTGCTGAATGATATGTCACACAATGCCTTTAACACACACACTCTCTCTAGATATGGAGAGTGAGGATGGACAAAAGTGCATTCTCACTCTCCATATGTCCTTGGTGAGCAGGCTCAGCTGTTAGAAGTACATCACAGGACTGGAGGATAACATGACACACAAAGCCTTTAAGCCCATTTAAATGTTCATCGGCCCTTGGATGGAGGGTGGGGGTGGGGGTCGATGTGTGTTCATGTGGGAAGTCTGTGTTTTTACTGTGCACGTATGTGTGTGAATGACAGTGTGAGTGGTGTGTGTGTTTGTGTGTGAGAGAGGATTGGTATGTCATCGCTGAGTCGTCTGAGTCAGCATGAGCGTGGTGTGGTGTCGACTTTAAAGCTGAGACACAATGTGTTTTTGTGTGTGTGTGTTTGTGTGTATCTCTGTGTGCGTACATGACTTTCTAGGGTTTCACTTTGAATCATTGTCAGGACATTTTGTTCGGTCCTCACAACTTCAAAGCGTCGTCTGAGGGTTAACACTTCATGTCCAGGTGTGTGTTTAGGGGAAATGCTATTGAAATCATTCAGTCTTCACACCTGTAGCCTATGAGGTTGAGGGCTGAATGCAACTAATAGAAATATTATCAACATTTTCTATGATGAAGAGCCCTCAAAGGTGTCACAAGCTACTTTTGTGGTTCTCAACATCATAATTTTGTATTTACTGTGAAAACACAAAACAACACTCGACCTAAGCTGTCCAAACATTAGTGTTTAGTTACACCATGGCAATGAGTTTGTCCTCGCTGTGAAGGTAAGGCACCAATAGCACCACTTGGAAACAAGAACTGCATCTCATAGTTTAAGGCTGCAGAATGTGTCATAGAAAGTGAAGAGCTACTTGTTCTAAACCTGTATTGAAAATCTCAAATGTCCTTCATGCAACACTGTGTCTTCAAATAATTATTTTAAAAGGTGGGAGTTTAATTACTGTAGCTGAAATTCTATGGTTTATATTTATTATTCATTCTTTTTTTACTGACTTTACAGTGCTTTCCTACAGTCTTAGTAGTGTCTGCTCCTCCCCAGCCCTGCATAAAACTGCATTGGCTCTTGGACCATTTATTGCCTTTGTTTTGTTTTGTTTTTTCTCTTGAGGTTAGGCACAGTCAAAAATTGCTAGAGTCAAAATTTGCATAAGAACATACTTACTGTAAACACGATGCTTAGCTGCTTTTCCTCTTCCTGTTATTTGTCTGAACTGACATTTGTTGCACTATAGTGGTTGCCAATTGAGAAAAATATGTCAATTTCCATCCAAATGGCTTGTTGCTTCTATAAATCTAAAACACTAAACTGTTTTTTGGGGGCTGTTACTGATATGGAGTTCCTATGAAGTCTCCATTACCCCCAATTTTGACATGTAGAGCATTTCTGCAAATGACATAAAACTGTAGTTATTGCTGATTTCCCTGTGTGTTTTTTTTCTTCTCTCTTTATTGTTCTTACAGGAACTGAACTGGACCAAACTATTGTGTGAATGTAATGAAAATTAGTTTGAGTATACAGTCATGGTATGGGCTGCAGGTTGCACCATGGTCTTGTTTACCTTTTTCATCACCTTAGTATATAAAACATGTTCTACTGTAAGTAGCGCTGCATTTAGCAGTCAGCTCATTTGGGATGTCATTAGGTATTTTGTCATAAATCAAAATAGGCCTACTGAGGAAACTTTGACCTACTGATGGTTAATGAATCACTACAATCATAGAATCATCTTGTGCAGGAACTTTAATATCTAAATAGAGGTCATGACAAATACACCCAGTGGTTGTCAAGACATTTCACATAGAACTTCAGGTCACCAAAGTCACATCCTCTGAGTACCAGAGCTATCTATGCAAAATTACACAGCAAGGCAGACCAGAGTGATGGACTGACCTTTTGACTACACGACTGAAACAGTGTTTGCTGCAGGAACGAATATGTTTAGATATGGTCATACAGAGATTCTGTTGGAAATCATATAGGAATACATTTTCAGACATTCATAGTATTCAAGTATAGTTCTACAAACTAAAAGAAAGGTATGTGGGGAGGGGGTCTCTGAAGCTGCTCGTCCATTCAACCAGCACCAGCATGATACTGGCCAATACAGCTGCAGCTGTCGGTGGATGGGAGGAAAGCCAGCGAGAAACATAAAAATCATAATAAAAAGAAACTTAAATCCATCGAGTTGATGACCTTATCTGTCAAAAAGAGGGCGATCTACATTTAGACGAATGCCTACATCTAGATCATTTAGGCAACAGTCCCAGTAAGAGGTGCCAAAATAACTGATGTTGAGAGTTAGAGAGAGTTGAGGATCAGGATGAATAATGAGCCCTGCCTAACCCTACCCTGGAGAGATGGGTTGAATCCAGTTTAGATTATTGTACCAATGGCGTACCACTCCTTTAGATGAAATAGTGTAATATACCCACACTGATTAAAAGGCTGCCTCCTCTCCGTAGAAATCAGCAAACCGTCAGCGTGTGTAGAGAGTAAACATCATGACTAAAGTCAAAGCGTTAAATCGGTGGATTGGATTAAAACTGCTTTTCAATTGACCTTATTATGAATCTAAAGGTATCATGCAGCTGAGGCCATTCAGTTCCACTTGTGCGGCTAATCTACTATTACATGACATTTGTGAGAGTGGGAACAGACTCCATTTGGGACGTAACCTTCTTAACCTTGGTTAATGCTGAAAACATCTTAGCATGATTCCAAGGCAGCTTTTCCACAGACGAGAGTTGGGAGTAAAATAAGCCTCCACCTCGAGATAAATACACAAATACCCACACACACACTCTCTCTCTCACGCACACACTAATAGAGCACTTAGTTCAAAATGTTGCGTTTTATGATTATGCATTTCCCATTTCATTTCATTCCCCCCCAACATCATGGCACAATATTTCCTCTGCTGAATATTTTAGACCCCTGTTGATTTCTTAATTTGCTTCTTGGGTTCACAGTCTCTGACATACTTAGTTTGCATTATATTAAATTAATCAGCAAAATCCCCCCTGAACAAGATGATTAGAAAAGGAACTCACAGCAAATGGGATGCAGCGGCGTTTTATTATTTTAGGCAAATCGTCTCTTTGACATCCAATCTTTGTAGTAATTCTGCTTTTGAGAATGCATAGAGAATCATCATTAATAGAAACAGTGTGTATCCAGCAAGGTTTCCAGGAGCACTAACAAGATAAGACTTTAGGAAGGGAATTGCAGCATGCCATTGAACTTTTGTCCTTGTTTGTCTATATTGTCCACATTCCTATCTCTAAACCACTCTTCCCTCTCGTTGACCTTCCCAGTGAATGTGTTAAACCCAAAAGGGCAGTGGCTGTGTGAGGTACTTATCTATAGTCAGTGTGTTACCTGAAGTGGTTCCAGGTCAGTGAACTCCAGTTTGGAGAAGCAGCAGGAGCACCAGCACAGAAGCTGAGCGATGTGCTACTGAAGGAACCAGTTTCAGTTCTAGGGGTCGTCACATCACGGCGACATACACGCTATGAGATAATAACGGAACGTTACGAAACAGAGTTGTTTTTGAGGTAAATTCATGCAAAAACCGCTGATGCACGTTGCCTTCAGGGGCAGTTTTTCGGCAAGCAGTAACGTTCCGTTATTATCTCATAGCATGGTGAATGTGCAGGTCACAACTTGTCCACAAGAGCGTTTTGGAGTTGTTGAAGAAATCCCATTAGCCTCCGTAGCATAGCTCTGAGCAGCTCTGCCGTTCTAAAAATAGCTTGCACCAACAATTAAAGGTAACAAACCTACTCCTAAAGCTATAGGGATTATGGCAATGGGCTAATTTGCCAAAATGTTGAACTATCCCTTTAAAGTGGGCATTTTTAAAGTTGCATTTCTGCCATCTCACATGAGTAGGCTATATCGCTCTGTTTCTGTGCCAACACACCTCCCCTGCCTGGGACTGTGCCGAGCCAAATTAACTCCATGTGTTAAACTGACAACGTATAACTGCCTCGCACAACCCCATGTCATCTTTAAAATGAACATCCACCTACTGACCAATTTGCATCAATGTGAGAAGCAACGCTGTTTCACCTGTTGTGATGCTAGTTAGCACCACCAAGACATGCTGGCTCACATTCAGTCTGAGCATACAGAAGGTGTGTTTGTTGCCAGAACCCAACAATACACAGGCAGAATGTAAAATGCCTGTGCTTTGTACTTTCACTGAATCTGAACCAGTCAGTGACATCATTTCCTTCCAAATCTAACTTGTAACAACAATTAGAACAATATTAACATATTTTTCAGAGCTACTGATTTGGTCTTTTCAGATGCTCAGGTGTTTGAGTAATATTCCTACACCCTGTAATCTTTGCCCCGGTGTGTGTGTGTGTGTGTGTGTGTGTGTGTGTGTGTGTGTGTGTGTGTGTGTGTGTGTGTGTGTGTGTGCGCATGTGTCAGAGACTAATAAAGTCTCCTCTAATGCTTTGCTTTCACCGCATTCATTTGTGGAACAAACAACAAGCTAAATGCCAGGCAAATTCATCTCCTAATAAGCCGACACTAACACAGGGATTTTCATGAGGGGGAAAATAATTGCCTGTTAAAAGTGCTTTTTCATAAGTTCCACGTCTAATTTGGCAACTCATGAAGTGTGTCATGGAGGGAGAGAGAAAGAGGAGCGAGGATCACAGCTTTTTGCCTCCAGTCTACACTTCACCCAGAAAAGCCTTTGCCTTCTTCTGCATTTCCTACTTTTTTTTCTGCTTTGCTTTGTCTTTTTTCCTGCTCTGAATTGTGTATTTCAAAACTCACCTTCAATCAGATGTTTCTACCTCAGAGGCCTCTCACCCCCACTTTCCCACCTCCGAACCCCCCCTCCAACACACATACACACACACCTACACCCCCTACTTCCTCCACTGACATCCCTTTCAACAGCAACACAAGTCTTTCTTCTTTGACTATCGAGTGCCTGAGCAGTGTTAGTTCCTCTCTTTTTTTTTAATGCTTAGTCGACAGCGTAACAAGCCCTGTATGGCGAGGAGCTGGCACCAATGAGCGTCAGCACGTCGTCTAAACTGTTGCGGATAAAGTATTATACACCCGCGGTGGGTGAAGAAGAGGGGGGAGAAAAAAAAAAAGCTGCAAAGCACATCATCTTCACTTGATCATCCCCTCCAAATCCCCCTGGCACGGTGGCAGCAGGCAGGCGTGCAGGGGAATTTTGAGAGGTCAGGACATGAAAAAGGCAAAGAAAAGAAAAAAAAAAGTGTGGAAGGGATGAAGCAGAGAGGAGAGGAAATGAAACCAAAGGAGAGAGATAGAGAGAGGGAGAGGGGGAGAAGGAATATGAAAGAGACAAGAGCAGTGGTGGAGTGCCGGGATGATAACGTCAGGGGAAAATTGATGCCGAGAGTAACAATCCGGTTTATTTGTGCTTTGTCGGCTGTGATAGACATCCAGAAAGCTGCGATCTGAAATCACCGTGAAGGCAAGCGCTGCATAAACACGACAGTGGGGGGGTTGAATGCATTACCAGTAGGGGGGGGGGGGGGTAAGCTTCATATACATGATAAACAGAAATGCTGGGAGAAGCCCCCTTGACAGCCGACTGTGATACATGTGAACCCAACATTAGCTATGAGCACCGACTGCAGCACTTAAGCACTGAGGGCTTTATCATATGCCGCAGATGTAATGATGCTATGGGTTTGAAATGTGTCATTGGAGGGAGATTGTATTCACGTACAGAGCAATATTGTGTAGTGGAGCCTTACATGGGTGCTCAGTCAGAGGCAGGTAACAGGGGATACATACGGAGCAGAGGCTTTATATTTGTATTGATGGGAATTCTGACAAATATGCTGATTCAATGAAAGAACAGATGTTCCTACAAGGTTTACACATTTTCGTGAAGGAGCAGAGAGGAACCAAGCAGACTATACTGCAGAGCTATATTTCTTCCATATTTACCGGAAAAGATATATATGAATGAATGAATGGATGAATGAATATTTATTTTTCCCATATGGGATTACAAGACACATTTACTGACAAATCAAAAACTAGACAGTCCTTCATGTTGGTATTACCCACCACAGTCACAACTGTCACACATAAATAAACAATTTACGATTACTTTCAGTACTCATGTGTATATCGCTCTTCGTCTCATTGCCCAGGCATTTTCAAGAAATAAAGAAAATGCTAATATTCTCAACTGAAAGGCGGCTTTTTGGCACAAAACTTTCACTGCGCTAGGCGGAATCTGTGACACCTCCCCCTGCTGTGCCGCCACACCCATCTCGGCGCGGTGTACCAAACTGCAAAACTGACCATGCGCAGGGCTGCGCTGGTCCGAACTTGCACTGTGCCGGCCAGGGCCGTTGTATAGGGGAGAAAGGTGATGATAATTCTAGGGGCCCAGCGCCCAGTAGGGCTCACAAAAAACCCCAGTAGTCTAATCTTTGTATGACTGAATTATTCTGCATAAGACCCTGACTAGTACTCATAGTAATGCTGCATTAGCATCAAAACAACGTAGGCTAAATAAAAAATGATAATACATAGTCTAAGAAAAAAAGTGGAAAAGTCAGGGGCCCACTTTAGTATTCGTTCAGGGCCCCCATAATTCCTAGCAACGGCCCTGGTGCCGGCTCCGCCACCCTGCGCCACCTTGCGCCACGCCACGAAACTAGGGCCCTTAATCTCAAGGTCATGAGTTTGATTCCCATGTTGACAGAGCCACAACTATTATGTTCCTGAGCCATTTTTCCTATGAAGTCTTTGTGAAACACAACCACACACACACACACACACACACACACACACACACACCTACACACATACCTGAGTTTGAGGTATACAATTAAACTGAATATCACTCGCTAAAGACTGAGCAGATAAAATCACCATGGCAACCTTTTGAGGGCAGGCTGACACACAGGTGTTTTAAATCAGATCATTAAGAACATATGTGTAGTTTATCACCTATTTTACTGTCAGAATCCATCAAATACACACACAAATGCCCACAGACAGGTTGACAGCTCTTTAATGTAAATGTCCATATATGTCTGTACGTAATAAGTCTTGATCTTAGGGTCGTGGGTTTGATTCCCATGTTGACAGGCGGTGTCAGGCACCCTGGCAGCAGTGACGTGCAGTCAGGTGAGGCAGGTTAGGCAGTGCCGCATGTAGGCTGTCCCCTACCTGATGGGAGACCAACGCCTGAATTACGGTAGCTAACAGTTAGCAAGTTTTATGGTACTCTCTCCCGCCCTCTCTTTCTTACACACGCACGCACAAACACACACAGCCTAGGTTGTCTGTCATATCTGTTGTAAACATTTTAATAATGGCTTGTTGAGTAGGCCTAAAGTTAACATTATTGTTGCTTAGGTTTGAGTGTTGATTAATTGTTAACGGTTTGTTGTGTGATGTGAGCGGTGGTCCAATATTGCAATCATGTTATTGTGTGTTGTGTTGTGTTTACAGCTGATAATAACTGTGTGGATGGCTTGAATTGTTTTTGTTTTTTACTTGGGTTCGGCAAAGTTTGCCTCCTGAAAATAGTTATTTCTAATTGGCTGGAAGGTGAAAATTAATCTTTCATAGCCGGAGGGTATGGACATCTTTGACAGAGGTGTTCTTCTGTAGCAACCATTTTAAACTCTGGGAGAGGACAATGAGAACAATGAGGCTTAGCTGAAGAACTTGGAGCCAGGGTTATTTGTACCCGGGGGGTTTTCTAACTATGCAGGGTTTTTTCCCCAGGGAGGCATAGAAGAGCTGAAGGTGAGGCACAAAGGGAGAGACATGAGATAAAGACACTGGTCGAGGTGAAAAGGACAGGTGCATGAAAACAACAAGAAGATAGCAGTTTGGCTGTAGTCCCGTGTCAATATTCCTGTTGAAACAGTAATAATAGATTAATTTAAGGATTCAATTTGACCATAATTTTCAGACAATGTCATCATCTTGATGTTCATAATGCTCGTAGTAATCAGGAGAAGGCCAAAAGCTGTCTGAGAATATCCATGTTTTAGTGTTTCCTTTAGTCAGTCTGACGATTGACTGTTCAGAATAGTTTCAAAGTTTTCTTGTATCTCACAGCTTCACTCACTGACTCCATGGTGCCATCATATATTCAGTTCCCCAATGCCCCAGTGGGGGCAATGCCACCTGTGTTCACCTTAGAAAACACACAATTGGAGCAATGCCATCACATGTACCACCAGACAGAGACAGACTCAGGGGAGAAAGAGTAGAAGCTGCTGGCTGCAGAAGTGGAATTGTTGCGTTTCATCTTCCGGAGCCTCATGTGAGAGAATTCGATGGGTCATGGTGTGTTTTTGAAACTTATTTCAGGGATGCAGCTCACTCTTTTAATTCCCAAGTGTGATGTTTCTGGTGCAACAAACTGGTGCTCAACAGGTGTGTCCACAGTGTTTGCCTGTGCTGGTATGTCTTTCAGTGCACAGTCAGACAGCACAGAGCTGGACCTGAGAAATACATACATGTGGCTATACCACTCTATTGAGTCATTTGACCTGCTGTTCCATCACCAACAAAATACAAATAGCAGTTCCAGTGTAAAATGAGGAACACAATTAACACAATAAAATAGGATTGGTCTTGCTCTCACATAATGTTGTCCCTGCCACAAGTTTTTTTTTTTTTTTTTTTCATTTTTGGTCACGTTCTCTCTTGTTTTCAGCTGACCTTGATGAGTTTGCTCAGCTCTTACCGAAGTCTCGACATTCAAACGTTCCTTTATTTTAATGCTCTTTCTGGGGACATGTTTTCTTTAGAAAGAAAACAGAAGGACCGAGTGAGTCAACCTAAAGTTTGTGAGAGTGTTTTGTCAGCTACTATCTCCGAGGTCAATACATTTCCTTTAATGCCGGCTTGCTGACAGATGCTGGGTTTCAATTTGTGAATAGAACTAAATTAAAGACCTTGAGGTGTTTGTCCAGGCCCCCTCATTTAACAAGCTGAGGACAGCAAACACGAACCAACTTCAAATGATTTCCTGACTTATTCATCAGGATTAGGCTATATATTTCTGACTGATAAAAACCACACAAAAAAAAGATAACATAACCTTGTCATCCAGGAGGTCAATAAAACCAGATTTTAGAGATCATATAGAGATGACTATTATTTTTCATTTGAAAGCTCATCTTGAAATCACCCTTGGCAAGAGCTGAATGTGCTGCAGGCAAAAAGCACACGCACAAAGTGATGTTCACAAAGGCTTTGACAACTCATGAAACTTTGAATAACAAAGGTACCTTGTACAGGTTTTTTTTTGTTACAAAATAAAATGATTTAATCTTGTAAGGTCCACAGACTTGACATTGGACAATATGGACGATGAGTAGTGAGCATATTCAGAGTCAACATGTTCTCTCACTACTCGTCTATAGCAGCTATGTCTATAGCACCTATGTATCCTTATCCTTGATGTTGATCAAAAATAACAGTATGTCCTCCCTCACAAAAGGTGCTTTAAAAATAATCTTTTGATTTCAAATATATATAATTCTATTTTGTCCTCAAGGCAGCGCAACAGAACCTGCAGCGAGGATGAGCAAAACAGTGAGAATGATGGATGAATACAAAATCTATGCACATAACCTCAGTGACTTGGATTTGCTGGCTTGATGCCTAACCCTATACACTGGCTGTAGAATTGGAAATGTGATGAGCTGGATTCATCATTGGGAAACAATGATGACAATATTTGATTCTTCATAGAAAGAGAAACAAATCTATAGCTTTTAACAGCTGAGACACCTTGGCATTCTCCCATGCATTCAGCTCTCTGCAGTTTTTATTCCAGACTGTTATAGGTTATTAATGTGTTCCGCCTGCCGCTATACATGGGAAGTGAACCTGTGACTTCCCAAAGTCCAATTTCTGTGGGCTACATGAGGTTAATTTTTTTTTTGAGGAAGGGGATTAAAGTGGGGAGCTCCAAATGAATAAATGTATCCAGAGACCCTGTAAAGTAGAAATCAAATTGAACCTTAACCGCCCCGATTAAGCTAATCCAAAGAGTCTATGTCATGCTCCCTCTAAATGCATTTTTTTTCTTTGTCAACCTGATTATTTTTGGCATCTATTTTTAACCAGGAAATATTTCAATGGAACATCTGATGACACTTTTCCAGAATCATCTTTTCCTTTTTTTTCCTGTTTCAGCATCCTATTTCCCTATGTTCACTGAAATACGGTGAAATCCAAAAGTGTGAGGGTGACAGAGAGCTGAATTCACTTTTATGGAATGTGTGTAAATCTCATAATTGATATTTCCAGATTATTAATTGCTCTTCAGCATAACTAAATGTAGCCTATGTTTACTAAGGATTCAGCAAGAGTGTGTATCTTCTCTTAGCTGACAGTGATGTGATCACATTTATCCAACAAAGACTGTACTAGACGTAGGCCTACAGTACTGGAAGCTGAAGGTTAGTAATTGCATCACACTTGTTATTCAATATGATTGTTGTATGTTGTCACAGTGTTAGTTGGAAGTTGTTCAGAATGTGTTGGATGTGCTGGATGCAGCAGGTGGTTGTGGTTTATGTTTGCCAAAAATGTTGGAATAAATAAACCTTCCACGAGCTACAAAATTGTCTCTTTAACATTTTGTCTCTTTGTTGACTAGTTATTCACTGTTCAGCTAACCTGTGATCTCTGTTCAAAGTCAGCTCCTGGAAACACAATTTGTCCTCACGGCTGAACATTTTTGCTTTATTACTCTAAAAATGGACAAAGAAAATTGACTGCCTCCATAAAGCACTTTCATAGCCTTGACAGCCACGGAAAAATGCACAACACGTCATATTCATATTGACACTCTTTTCACCTATTATCTTTTAACACTATTGTTACGTTGATGATAAGTGCTTTTTTTGTACAGTATCTTGCCTAGGGTCACTATGACATGTTGACTGGAGGAGTTAGTTGACTTGAAGCACCTTGTTGATTTAATACTTTTTATTGTAATGGTATGTCATTTTGATGTCTCTTTTTCTTTGCATTTGCATTGTCCCTATCAAACAAACTAAATTGAGGTAAATTGAAAATAGAAGCACATTAGCAAAGTGCTACGTGAAGCTACATGTCTGGGCAAGTTTCATTTCAAATTCTAACCTAAAAGCTAAAAACTGAATTTCACACTGCAAAAATTCTGTTCTCATAAAAACCTGAATGTGCTGGTCATTGTATTATAGAGAATAAGAGGGGCCATCTGAAAATGGGTCCAGGGTGGCTGCAACTGCTTCCTTAAGCCCTCAGAAATCAATCAGCACTCTAAAGTAGTTGATTTGTTATTTTGACTTTTCATTTGATACTCTTAACTTACTGTGCTAGGAAAATAATTGCCAGATACTGATGATTAAAATACTTGGTAAGATGGAAATGTACAACCTTGTCTTGACAGTTTGATAAAAAAGCTAAGGTCTTTGAACTTGATGAAAGACAAAGGTACACAATGAAACATCCTAATTCATATTCTCCTTCAGTGGTGTAAATTTCTGACAAATGTGTGATTATTCAAACGAAATAGAGACAGTTAATGAAACGTTTCCAGCCGAGAGCAGGGGCCCTTTTACGCTTAACTCAGCTGGTAATCTGGATTCATGTGATGCTATAGACTTAAACGCTATGCCACATAAAGCACTTGTAAGTGCCACATAGCAGCCTGTCTGATGGTCTGATGTGCGAGTCAAACAGGCAGAGAATGTGTGCTCTAACCACTTAAAGGGATAGTTCAACATTTTGTCAAATTGGCCCATTGCCATAATCCCTATAGTCATAGCAGTATGTTTGTTGCCTTTATTTGTTGGTGTAAGCTATTTTTAGAACAGCAGAGCAGAGCCACAAGCTGCTCGAAGATACAGAGGCTCATGGGATTTCTTGGTTTTCCTCATCAAACTCATCAAATTCACAATCCAACAACTCCAGAACGCTCTGGTGGATAAGTTGTGACCTGCGCATTCACCACGCTATGAGATAATAACAGAACGTTATGAGACAGAGTTGTTTTCGAGGCAATTACAGAGACTGCTTGCTGGAAAACTGCCCCCGATGGGAACGCGCATCAGTAGTTTTGCATGAATTTACCTCTAAAACAGCTCCGTCTTGTAACGTTCCGTTATTATCTCATAGTGTGGTGAATGCGCAGGTCACAACTTGTCCACAAGAGCGTTTTGGAGTTGTTAGATTGTGTATTTGATGAGTTTGATGAGGGAAACCAAGAAATCCCATTAGCCTCCGTAGTGTAGCTTTCATCAGCTCGCAGCTCTGCTCTGCCGTTCTAAAAATAGCTTACACCAACAATTAAAAGTTACAAACCTACTGCTAAAACTATAGGGATTAGGGCAATGGGCCAATTTGACAAAATTTTGAACTATCCCTTTAAAGATAGTAAACTGTTCAAACACATCTTACAGTGCCTGGATAAATAACATCTGATGGATGTTATGTTTGGTCTAAATCAGGTAGCCATGGTTGGGGTGGGCTTTTTAGTCACTCAGTTAGTCAAATATTTAGTTAGTTAGCCCAAAAGTGACATTGGAAAGTCATGTTTGTCTGATTTGCTGCAGCTTTTCCCAAGGTCTGCTTTGATGCAGGTAGCCCAGGTATGGCCTCATGTACATGAATCATAGTTGGGCGGCTGTGGCTCAGGAGGTAGAGCGGGTCTTCCACTAACCGGAAGGTCGGTGATTCAATTCCAGGCTCCTCCAGTCAGCATGTTGAAGTGTCCTTGGGCAAGACACTGAAACCACACGTGCCCCCTGTTTTGTTGATGTGCACTGGGTGTATGAATGTGAGTGAATGTGTAGATTTCAAGCACTGTGTTTAGTGCTGTTGGATGGATGAGTGTGAAAGGTGGAATGTGACACACATTGTTAAGTACTTTGAGTGGTCCTAGAGATTAGAAAAGTGCTATATACTGTATGTGCAAGTCCATAAGCTACTGTAACATAAAATTATGATTTCTGCACATCACACATGCAAGCAGCTAGCAGACTTTTGTATACGTGTGGGTTATTTTTTATCCTTCGCCGAGGAGCGAACCCAAACAGCCCATTATAATCTTTCAGATTGACAATATAATACAGTATGCACATATTTGTATTCTGTGTCACACTCAAAAGATGTAATTCAAACATGGGAAACATATTCCTCACAATAATAAAGTCTATTCACGTATAATAGTCTGCGTTATCGTGAAGCATGCAAGGTATAGCTCATTTTAACACATCATCAAGTGCTTCACAAGCCAAAGGAAAAAAATGGATGAAATACAAAAGAAATATTGCAATGAAAAGAGAAGTAAGTAGTGCTTTATATATTTAATTTCATAAAATAAATGCATAATGTGACTGTCATCTATCTGTGGTTGAAGAGAAACTTCACACAGAAGTGCCAAAACACTTTTCAGCTCTTTCCCCACAGCCTCCACCCTCCTCAGGACTCATCATGTGTGGCCTGTGTCATTAGCTCTTCGACAAAAGCATTTCTTCCCCCATTTATTACATCAATTCTCCATCAACTAAACCTCTTCTGCCTCAAATGGGCATCGAAACTACTCGGGATATTGAGCAGAATGTATCGACTTTCAATTTGTTCATTTCATTTCAAATTGGACTCTTCAGAATCTGAATAAAACACTTGAATAAGAGACTCCATTATGACTGAGAGAAAGAGTACAAGGGGTGGTGTGAGGACACTGCAATGTAACTCCTACACACACATGGGACACATGAGCAAACACACACACACACACAGCAGATGACAGAGCTATCTGTTTGGACCAGAACAAGGTCATGTACTGACCGCTGGCCCTATTCCATCTAACTCATTTTTTACCCTGCGTTCCTCTGCATTTCTTAAAGAAACACACAGAGCTTTTGGCAAAGACACCGTTTGATCTACTGCTGGGTGACAAGATGCCAGTTTGGCACATTATCAGACATCCATGGTAATGTCATTCATGTTTGAAATCTGCTGAAGCCCTAACTACACAGAGACACTCCTGAAATCCTAAAATAGCCTGTTGTCTTTATACTTTTATGAGTATAACTAATACGAGTTCTGTGATGTGATTATTTGATGGAAGCTCCAGTTCTGTTTCCTCTATGTTACATATTCTGTTATTATTGATAATTGATATTCAGTGCTGTATGAGACGTGAACAGGTGTGGTCCTTCTGTAGCAGTCGGCCTAGTGTCCTGTAAATTTAAAAATTTACATCTGCACAGTGTTGTCTTCGGCTTAACCAGGCAGCTGTTTCCAGCATGGAAGCCTCCAAAAATCAGCTCGGTACAAGCTACTAAGAATAGCTAATAATAGTAATTACGTAAAACAGCACAGTTTCTCTATTATTTCCTGCACAGCCACCCACTAACCACCATGGGATTTCAAATACTATTTTTTTTATTATTATTATTCTTTTTTCCAGTTTAAAGGGACAATTGTGTAACTTCTCTTCTTGTCTATTCACAAAAAAATATTATTTTGATTGCTGTCTGTTTGAAAACCATCACTGCAGTGTAGTGTGAGGGAGGATGGAGGGTCACACTGATGCTGCATTCACATGGAATCAGGCAGACGGAAGTCGGCAAACAAACCGGATGTCATTTTAGAATGTCTTCACTTTCTCAACGAGAGAAAGCCGGTAAAAGGTTCTCTATACTGTACTATCAAATAAAGGCATGAACAAGCCCCAAAATATATACTTTAAAACGTGGGTAAGGTAAACAATAACAGAGTAAGTAAATTTGTGGAAAACCGCTGATGTGCCCTCCCGTCGAGGGTAGTTTTTTGGCAAGCAGTCTCTGCATGAATTTACCTCTAAAACAACTCTGTCTCGTAACGTTCCGTTATTATCTCATAGTGTGGTGAATGTGCAGCTCACAACTTGTCCACCAGAGCGTTTTGGAGTTGTTGGATTGTGTATTTGATGAGTTTGATGAGGGAAACCAAGGAATTCCATTAGCCTTTGTAGCGTAGCTCTGAGCAGCTCGCGGCTCTGCTCCGCCGTTCTAAAAACAGCTTGCACCGACAATTAAAGGTAACGAACCTACTGCTAAAACTATAGGGATTATGGCAATGGGCCAATTTGCCAAAATGTTGAACTATCCCTAGATTAGGAGCCAACTGGTCATAAATCTCAATGCTTTTAATGTTAATTTTGCAGTAATAAATTCCATATGAAACACATCTCTAACTCTGTTTCCATCATGTAATCGTGGTGTGGGAGACTATCATTTTATTGGCGATTAAAAGAATGACTCTTAGAAATGAAATATTATTTTTATCCTAGTGATTCCCCGCACCACATCACGAAGAAGGAGATTGTGATTTGTGTGCTCGCCCCAGAGTGAGAGCTGGCCTCGGCCTCGGCCTCGGCCCGGACACACTGTGAATCCTGTCTGCTTGCTGCCGCCTGAAGCTCAGACAACACTCGAGTCTCAAATCAGGGCAACGCTTTGTGCACATCAAACAATCTGATTTAATCCAACTTCCTACAGATGGAAACAGCCACAGATCTTTGTTATTTACAGAGTGTTTCAGAGTAGTTTAACACCTGCAGATGGAGAGCTCCCCTGTTTTGTTATGTGCTGTGGAGCAGAATCTGGCTGAGCGCTCTGAGAATCCCAGAAACAGCCTCCGAGCTTTACAGCCACTTATTCACGTCCTGCTTCCCCACCACCCCCCTGTTCTCCATATTTATGTCCTACATATTTCTCGTATGGTCTTAATCCCCCCCCTTTTTTTAAGACTCATTTGATTTCTTTCTTTTGCCTTCTCATTTCTCCTCTTCCCCCTCCTGTCTGCCCCTCCCTCCTCTCCTTCATCCTCTTCAGGTAAGTGATCAGCTTCCCTTCCCTTCCTTGTTCTCTCAGTCTTTCGCTGCGTCACTCAGTGAACTCCATACTCTCTCTCTCTCCCTCTCTCTCTCTCTCTCTCTCTCTCTCTCACTCACTTGTTTCTCTCTGACCTGGTTCTGTTGGATCCTGCTGGAAGGCCTGATGTTGTTCACGCTAGCGCAGCTCAACAAACACAAACAGATGCACATTTGGAAACAGAGAGAACAACAACACACATAAAGCTCATCCAAAAGGCTTGTTTTTTTTTCAGATCAGGCACAGACACACACACACACACACACACACACACACACACACACACACACACACACACACACACACACACACACACACACACACACACACACACACACACACACACATACAGATCTAAATACATACATATTTACTCAGCACACATGCAAACATGTACACACAAACACAGTCATACACAGCTTATAGGATTACACTCTCTCTTTGGCTTTATTTTTAATGTCCACAGCGAGACGACACATTCATAAATTTGCCTTGTTAAAAGTAAAAATATGTATCTGTCAGACTGCGGGCCAGGTGGAAATATTTCATATTGCATGTTCTTGCAGCTACACCTCATCATGTTGCCAGACTCTGGCCAATTACAGGCGTTTTCAGAGAGAGAGAGAGCTTTCCTATTGGCTGTGCTAATGTAGGTGAGAATCCAGTATATGTCCCTTCAGATGGTCTGACTCAGTGGCACAGATTCCTACGATGCAAACAATAAGATAAGATGTTTAGTTATACAACAAGTAGTTCCGACCAAGCAATCTGATTGGTCAATAAGACATTTAGAACGTGCTCAAATCAGCATTACAGCACGGCTGACTCATCACTGAAAATATTACTTCGCCATGTCATGTTGTTTATACATCTCCATGGCAACATGGATTTTTCCCCCTTTTATTTTCAGAAACGTCAGTTATTACTCGTGAAAATAAATCACAAACTACATTGACCCCCTGTAGGTTGTTCCTGTCAGCTGCCAAAGTCACATTTATAGAACAATTATTTTATTTTATTTTTTGTTAATATATTGTAAACCTCCCCGTTACAGCCGAGAGGATTGTCTCCCTCCCATGTGTGTAACGTTACAAAGTCGGAGAGTTGTGATCGCGGTGAATATGTTTTTTTAAAATATGGCCTGGAGCTGAATATTTCATTGGATAAAACGGAGGTGATTACCTGTATGTTTCTCTCTCTCCCTCTCTCTCGCTTGCACCTTTGGGGCTTTTAAATAATCTGGAGTAATCGTTTGGCTTTCTCTATCAGCTGTGTCGGCGACACGGCGCTATAACTTCATTTACATGCAGAGTTTGCGGTTGTAGAAGCTACATATGTGAAAGGAAAAAAACGGCATCTTTGTCATAACTTGGGCGAGTTTGTGCAGTGTTGATTTAGTTCGGGAAAGTCCGAGACCGCGTTAAAACATGAACGTCAGCTCAGAGTTCACTCATCTGGGACTAGAAAATCATTTCTGTTGCTAGGTCGTTACTAAGGTTCGGACTATTTGCTGTAGAGGTGAACTAGGTTCCATTACACATAGGAGTCTACTGACGTGACTGATTGTGTTTCAGTTATTAGTCAGACCCCATTTATTTCCATGGAAACGGGAAGCACACTCGCAAAAAACTTTAAATTTTGAGAGCAAAATGTCCATCAACATGAATATTTATTTAATTATACGCTTTATTTTGTTGGTAATTGTTGTATAATCGCAATATTACCCTCGAGGGTGTGCTTAAACGTCATTTGAGCACTTCGGTGATGCTTGGTCCTGACCGCATCACCGTCGTGCTCAAATGACGTTAAAGCACACCCTCTCGGGTAATATTGCTTAAATACAGAATATCTGCAAAAATATTTCAGAGATGGCGACGACAGACTGATGGAGGGCAGCAAACCTCCCTTATCTCATCATGGCTTAAATGAGATCACTGGAGGGTCTTGTAATTGCAACAACAATATCAAAATTACAAGAAATAGAAAATACATGGAGAACAAAATAAGAAGTCCTGTGTGGTGTGTATCAACTCTCTGATATGAGCATTAGGAGCGAATAGCACAACACAGCGCCCTTAGTTGTCCTGGTTACATAATAGACAATCCACTGTGCAGACTACCAATCATCGCATATAACTGCTATAATAATGGTCAAGGCTTGAATAGGTTTAGGCACTAAAACTACTTTGGTATACGTTTAGGAAAAGATTGTGATTTCAGCAAATAAGTAGTTCAGAAGCATTTAACAATATATGTAACCATGGTTACTAAAATAATTATGTGTTTCACTTTGTTTGAGGCTCCTAGATGAAACACTTAGAAAGATTTACCGGTAGTTTCATATGGGAATCAAATGTGGCCGTCCTGTGTTGATGCTTTTTATACTTCATCACCACCTCTCCCTCTCTGCTCCCGTCAGCAGCTGCAGCCACAACTAAATGTAAAGACCACAGGAAGAGACGATGGACCTATGGGTTTTTACAGGAGGACAGTCTGGACTCGACACATCAGATCAACATGTAAAACAAACAAAAGGGGCCAAACATCACCAGACACAGTGTGGCCATGAAGCTGCTGAAATGGCAGGAAGTAACTGGCAACAACAAATGAATTACTGAAGTCAAACATCACAGGTGCTCTCAGGTGCCACAGCTGTAAGTTTGGTGCTTTTCTGACCCAGATGTGCAAGCTCGTTTCAACCAGTTTGAATCTATTAATCCTGTCTCTATCTCTATTTCTCACACATACACACTTCATTTGGGATGTCCATTTCAATCAGTGATACTGTACAAATGTAGTTATCAACACTGATTTAATTTCCATCCAGATCACTCAACACGGTCACACTGAGAGCCATGTATTTTTATAAAGAGGCCGCCTCGTGTGTGTGTGTGTGTGTGTGTGTGTGTGTGTGTGTGTGTGTGTGTGTGTGTGTGTGTGTGTGTGTGCATGTGCGTGTGTGTGTGTGTGTGGAATGAGAGAGAAAGAGAAATTATGTAAGCGCAACATAATTCATCACAGGTCACAAAGGGTTAATTATGTATTTAATATAACAGGGGGGCAAGATTGCATATCTGGAGTTATTACTGTGTGTGTGCGTGTGTGTGCGAGAGAACAAGAGAGAGAGAGAGACAGAGAGTGTGTGTGTGTGTGTGTGTGTGTGTGTGTGTGTGTGTGTGTGTGTGTGTGTGTGTGTGTGTGTGTGTGTGTGTGTGTGTGTGTGTGTGTGTGTGTGTGTGTGTGTACTGCACTTGATATGTGGTGACCCAACTAAATTAAAGTCTTTTTAAATTGATATTTAGCCTGGTGAGAACAAAAGCCTCATGTCCTGCTTCTCTTCTTTGTTAGTGTGTATTTATTCAACATACATGCTGGATTATTCAATTACATTTGCATTGAGGATGTAGTGAGCATTACACTGCGCTGCTGGAAAAGCAAACAAGAATAAATCACAGTTCCCACCAGAGTAACAGAAACCCAGTGCATTACAGCATTCTGGCAATAAACAATGGGAAATCTAATCATTAGCATCCATGAGAAGTGTAGTGTTTGCAAAACATATGATTATTACATGATGTATGTCAAGTGTTTTGCATAAAATAACAGCATTTTTTCTTTTCCCTTTTTTTGTCATTTAAAATCGCCTGTTTGGTTTTTGGTCATTTTCTCCAAAACCACCGGCCCGATTTCAACCAAACCTTCTGCGTTGGACTCCCCTCGGACCCCCAGATGATATATCCGAGTTTGGAGAAATTTGAAGAAATTTGAATTTTTGGTAAAAAAAAACAAACAAGTAAGCTGCGCGGCTGTCGATTTTTTAAAATCGCCTGTTTGGTTTTTGGTCATTTTCTTTTCTTGATTCAGCAATGGAACGTATAAAAAACTGAGGAAAATGTTGTGGACTACTGGGGCTTGCTGAACTTAGACAGTTATTTAAAAAGTTGTGAAATGACCTGTCACCATCACAACTTCCTTCTTTTTTCTCCTTGGCTGTGTTGAATGCAGCATGCTTTTTCACATGGTAGGAATCTGCTTGACTAGAGACCAGATGGTGAGACTTGATAAGACAGAGAGGGAACAAGAGCACTATCAGGCAACAGAAGCTGAACGGAAACAGCAGTGGTTAGGATGTAGAGGAAGAGCCTTACTACCAACTGCTATTTATGCAGCTTTGGATAGAAAAGCAGACAAGTAAAGACTCCTGACTTGGCACAGCGATCATCCTGTTAATTGGAGCTGCAGAGACTGATCAGACAGTGAGAAGGACACTGCACGAAGTCAAACTATATATGGACAGAGTCCCAGAATAAAAGCATTAATCTGCAAAACTGCGAGATTAAACTTCAAAGAACACAGAACATGAAAGGAAATCAGATGAATGCTGGCAGCTCTTTGGTCCAATGAAACCAAAATGAGACAGTTTGGATCAGATGGAGTCCATCATGTCCAGGACCACCAGAGTGGGACTATGAGACGTGTCATGCGGGGACGGCGATAGAGGGGTCATGTAGAGGAGATCGATGGGACCATAAGAACATTTTAGTCCCAGTTTGGTAAAGTAGCTTTAAAAAAAAAAAAAAAACATGACCACAACCCAAAACACTGCAAAAATCACATGAGTTTTAAAAGAGCTAAGAAATATTTGCTATTACAATATAGCATTAGCATTTGTTTAGCACCTGTCTGAGCCTCAACCATCAATGTATTTGAAGTAGGGATGTACCAAATCCATGATTTGGTTCCAGATTTGACCAAATTTGGGGCTTTTTGATGGGGTTTGACGAATCTTAGAACATCAAACTAACCGAACCCTACACTTGCCCTACGCACATCAATAAAAATGACGCCACCAACGGTAACTAAAACTATTATAAAGTAAACTAAATATAAAGTCAGCTAGAAGACAGAAGAGGTTCCACTGCACATAATGTTGTAACTTTAATGTAATTTATTGGTTAAAAGCTTGGCAACGCGTTTCGCCACACAGGCTTCATCAGGCCTATGAAGTCTGCAAGCCTGATGCTATGGGAAATGGAAAACATCAAAGACAGGCTAAAGGAAATTAGCATTGCGGTCATTTTAATCCAGCAAACAGCTGTTATTTTAAGATTTACACAAAAACATGGTCTAAGTAACACATACAATAATACTTACAGGCATATTTTTTATCTGCTTCGTGGAAACATTTTTCAGTTTTTGGTCTTTCTTTTTTGTTTTGAATTAGGAAAAATACTTAAGTCTGTATCCTAAATGACTTGAAGCTTAAATGTTTGGTTCTCTGAGTGTGAGCATTTTTACAGTTAGAATAAAACACACTGCGATGTTTACTGCATTTATAATGTGTTTACTCTATGGGCCAATGATGGGAGTAGGAATTCGGTATTCGGTTCAGATTTGGTTGAATCTTCAACAGTGGATTCTATATTTGGCAGATCCCCAAAAATCACGATTCGGCACATCCCTGATTTAAAGACAGGGGGTTACATCCTTTGACCTGCTAATACTAAAACGGGCAATGTACCGAGAGCAAAAGTTAAAATTACTTTGCAAAATGACCTTGAGAATGACTTTAGGCCTCCTGCTTACGCTAACTGGTTAGCATGCTAACTTCAGCAGAATCATATATTAACCTGATAAAGAGGTTGAAGTTTGATGTTTAACTTCCAGTGTAATTTGTTTGACTGGTAAGTAAACATTTGTTAATTCCAAATGCTAAAAGCATTAGGTATGTATAGCAATAGCAAAGCTTGTGACACTTTTAATGTGTGAGGTAGAGAAACCAAATTCCTTCAGCTGGGAGCAGCTGATTAGTTGAGATCAGGCAGAATATCTCTACACAGATTTAGAAAAGAATTGTTGAAAGCAAGATCAAACTGGATCTATCACACAGGAAAACATACAAAGTGTTTAAAAATATAAGAATGGATTTGCACAAATGACGTCTGTACTGACATTTGTTACTGCTACTCAATCTTAAATGTGAATGCCTCATCACAGTTTAATTAAGCAAAAAAAAAAAAAGCCTTTATTGATCTTGATGTTTGGCTACAATCAATAAAACTGTATGAAATAGACAGGATGTGTAGTTAATTGACATTTTTAGGATGTCAATCATGGGTGTGCTTCCTTTTTGTTAATGTTGTTCCAAATATAAAAGGGTGCGAATACAAAGCTAAAGTTATTGACTCATAAAGTTTCATCTTTGCATCTGGTCCCTTTATCGTCAATTAATCAGAGCTGCTGCTTCTACTGCACATAAAACCTATTCCAGTTGGCAATAGAGTCTTATAATGTACCCTTTGAAAGACTTGTGAAGAAGCATTCCACTGTCTGTTATGTAACATGTCTGAGAAACTGATGTTTGACTTAATAAACATTTCAATGGTCCAGTCTATAATATTATCTGTATCATTAATTTATTGCTAAGGTTTGTCAATTGTCTTTTTTGTATGAGAAATTTCTACACAGCAGCTTCACTGTGTGGAGTCGCCCCGCCTTGGTATGAGATGTGTATGTCTAAGTTGTTAAAATACTGTCTCTCTGAACATATGCCCATGGTTTATCCTGACCCATGGCCTCCTACAGAATGACAAAAAGAACGGAGTTTAAAGTTGACTTAAGTTGGAGTTCGCTGATGAGTTGTATGCCCTCAGCTGTCGGGGAATAAACCATGGACTGATGAAGAGAAGCCTCCAGCAGCTAATAGCAACCCAGCTGTATCATCGGTGAAGTTTCAGGATTAATTCTGGTGCTTCACACAGCAGAGACTTTGAGGGAACTTTAGAGTACCTGCCGTACATTTAAACTTACACTGGTTCTGCTCCGGCACTCTCAACTCTCTGCTGCTTCTAGCAACTTTTCACTGATTAAGCAGTAGCTTGCATGCAGCTCAGATCAGCTAGAATCCAGAGCTTTGCAAATAGCAGAGCTCTCTCTCTCTCTGCAGTTGAACATATTCATCAAAGTGGTTTTGTTGTAACTTGGAGGATTGTGATGATTATTACAATGATACACAGCTCTGCTTGCCACTCTGCCTGGACTATCTTCAGCATCGGTTGGCTGTTACTCCTACACGTGTTGAGTTCACTGTCAGATCTCATGTATATACAAGTTTGCTTCATATTGATTTATATTGTTCAACTGTGGATCCTGTCACGAATCAATGTTGTTATGTGTACTTCAGATTATATGGCTGTTAGTGACCAGACGGTGTAGGCATTGGGGAAGAGCTGATGCTGGCTATGCAAGAAAGAAAAACTAACTGTATGCTAAAGAGGAATTTCAAGCAGTGCCAGTATACTGAGGATGTGTGTATCTCTGTCCTGCACTTTTCTCGGGGACCATTCCGACATCCCACCAGTCCGACATAGGCCTCTAATTGTCTAAATGGCAACACTTAATTTTCAATCAAACGTCCCATCATTCTGACAATTTTTGCCTCTTATGGTCGAAATCTCATCTAATCAGCCACAGCCAACTCACCAACAAGTGCAAAACCACCAAATAGCAGGAAGTCACGAGAGCCGTGAGCGCTGCGGGAGCCACAGCGAGGACGGACAGTACGAAAAAAGTGGTCTGACTTGAATGTGGGTTTCAATCTGTAATATGGCATACTCTGACAGAAATATTCAGGAAATCCTTTATTCCTGCTGCCATTAAGATGCACAACGCCATTTACTTTTTTATATCATTTATATCATATTATTCTAGGTTATGTAATTTGCTGGACGATCTGAATTTCCCTCCTAGGGATTGATAATGTATTTTCTATTCTATTCTATTCTATTCTATTCTCTATATAGCATAATCTGCATTGCAAGTCAACACTGTCACTATTGTTACTGTTGAGGGAAGCAAATAAACGACTGACGGCACACCGCCAAAGTGTTGCAGCCACTGGTGGGGGCCCAGCAACCCCTGACCTCACCCCGGTCGATGTCATGATTGGAGACATCATCGGCACCGGGCCTGTGGAGGGTGTTGTGCCGGTTGAGGAGGGGGCATTGGACATGACCGTGAGGGAGACCCAGACCAGAAAGAACCCGGTAAATCACAGTTTCCATCATTCATTCCTCACTATGGCCCCAGCTCGGTCCCTGGTCCCAGTGCACCACGCCGTAGCTTAGTCCCCAGTCCAAGCCATGCGTCGGACCCCAGCAGGGCATGTGGGCGAACGGTTGGTGGCTCTAACGGAACGCGGTGCTGGAAGCACAGAGGGAGACGCTGAATGCCCAGAGGGACACAGCGGCTGCAGGCGGCAACAGCTGAACCAACTGGGTTCCATCACTGGAGCGCTGCAGCGCATCGTCTCTGGGCAAGAGCAAGTGACGAATGCAATCGTGGCCCTAACAGCTGCAGTCACAAACTTAAAGGGATAGTAGCATTATTTAAAGTGGGGTTGTATCTACAAATTGCCCCTAAGTACTTTAATTGTAGTAGAAGACTCTCTGCACTCCTCCCGTTAGCCATGCCAGCCCATAGCCCTGCCCAGAGATTTACAACTTACAGTGTTGTGAACAGACCCAAAGAAACGGCCAATTTTACTTTACCAAAAAAAAAACACACAGTTCCATTGTTCGCTATAGTATAATTTTTTCCAGCCCCTCAAAGTGCAGGAAAAACACAGTTTTTATTTGGACCTAACCTACTCACGTATCCCTCCGCCCAGGGTTAGCGCCCGCCAATCAGCAGTTGGTTAGGTTCAAATAAAAGCTGCGTTTTTCCTGCAGTTTGAGGGGCTGGAAAAAAATATATTATAGCGATGGTAATGGAACTATGTTTTTTTTTTCCAGGTAAAACCTCTTTTAGGCCGCGAAAATAGGCCGTTTCTTTGGGTCTGTTCACAGCACTGTATGTTGTAAATCTCTGGGCATGGCTGGTGTTGCTAACGGGAGGAGTGCAGAGAGTCTTCTACTGCAATTAAAGTACTTAGGGGCTATTTGTAGAAAAAAAAAATGCTACTATCCCTTTAAAAGTACTATCCCAGACTTTTTGGGGAGATGTGAAAACAAACCAGCGGACTCTGGTGCGGATCAAACAAGTGAACTGAGACCACCTCTGCAGCTGGACTCGGTTCACTTGATCAAACAAGTGAACGGAGACCACCTCTGCAGTTGGGACTCGGTTCACTTGTTTGATCCGCACCAGAGTCCCAAACGAACCCTGGTGCAATGCGCGTCCGGTGTGAATACAAACCGAACCTTTCCCGAACCAAGTGCAAAATCCAAGCGCCTTTTTGGATTCAACAGGCTTCCGTTGTTGTAAGAAAATGTGGAAATTATCAACAATGAGCCGTGGGTCAACATGGAGCACAGATAGACTGCCTCCTGGATATTTGGTCAGTGGAAAACATTTATCAGATGCTGGAGAGGACACACCCGTAGCCATTATGGATGCACATTATTAATTTTTTTTAAAACTGATAACAGAAAGTCGTTATCCGATTAATAACTGTTAACAGAAATAAATGTTACTAGGCTTATGCCGATCGGCAACGCGGCATCCTGAGAGAATGATTCTGTTTTTTGTTTGTTTGTTTTTTGTTATTTCCTGTATTATTTTGTAGTTCTGTGTCCTGTTTTCCTGTGTCATGGTCTGTGACTTTCGTTCCCTGTTATGTTCCTGTTTCCTGTTTTATTTTGAAGTCCATGTGTTACTCCTGTGTTACTCCTGTCTTCCTGTTAAGTTTCCCGCCTGTTTGATTACCTAATGTGTTTCACCTGTCTTGATTGCACCACCTGTGTCTTCCCTTGTGTATTTAGCCTCAGTGTCTCCCTTTGTCTTTGTCAGATTGTCTGTGTTTATCCCCTGCGTTTCCTGCTCCCTGTGCTCCTGTGCTTTCCATGAGTTAAAACAAATACCTTTGTCACCTAACCTTGTACCTGGCTGTCTGCATTTGGGTCCTTCCCCCCTGCAAACCTGACACACAGGAGGGACCCCTCACACAGGACGGGTAGACGTGCAATAGATGTTGTACACAGACTAGAAAGAATACCGAAAACTAAACAACTTTGCAAGATGAAACTGAAAAACCCGTACACACGGGGCGGCGGGTGGGTGGCGGCAGCTTCACAGCCGCCGCACCACCCCAGCTCGTGCCCTTAGTCCCCGTTGAAAACCCTCATGACGGGGAGGGGTCGCTGGGTCTGGGTCCACATGCTGGGGTGGCGGGAGGCCCGGAGGCAGCACCTCACTGCCATATTGTGCAGAATTGCACAGGCCCAGATGATCCTGCAGATCTTTTGCTGGTGGTAGAGGAGCCTGCCACCCGACGCATCCAGGCAGCACCAACAGCCTTTTAAGAGCCCGATGGCGCGCTCCACCACGCAGCGCGCACGGGCATGGACCTCATTGTACTGGGTTTCCTGGCCACCCTGTGGGTCCGGTATGGGTATGGGAACTAGCAGCCACTCCCTCAAGAAGTAGCCACTATCACCCATAAGTCACAACGATGGGGTGAGCATCATTGATGATTATAAGCAGCAGCTCTCAATGAATGAGTATTGTGTATATGCACTCACAAGGAGCCAGCCGTCACGCGCAGTGCCTGCCGCCAGTCTCGCCCCCACACTGCTGTGCGTCAGGATGAATTAATCATGTGTAGAGTCAGGCCATCGTGCCACTACGTCGTTATGAGCATGTCGGCGTTACATATGATTTGGGTATTGATCGTATACATATTTTTACGATTCACATGTGGAAAGGTGAAGAGGGCCCGGGCGGGCTTCGAACCCCGGACTCCCGGGTAAGAGTCATGCGCGCTAACCACTTTTGGTTTTTCAAACCACGCTTTGATCTTTTTAAATGTAATCTCTCTCCCTCGCACACTGCCGTTCTCTGTAAGCAGCTGTGTCGCCAATTCCTCTTGTTCTTCAAAAAGAGTGTAAATCATGGTACGCCATGGTCAGAATGGGTGTAAATGTCCGCACTTCTTCCCGTCAGGTTTTGGCTTGATAGATCCCAAATTTGGCGGAGAAAAGTGTGTATGCACAAAAAGGGGGGAAAGAGAAAAAAAGTGTCTCCACAATGATAAAATGAGGCCCCAGGGCTTGGAAGAGATGGAAAGGAGAAGTGAAAAAGAAAAGTACTGTAGGAGAAGAGTCCCCAGCTGTAAATGGCCACTGATGTTGAAACAACTTTTCCTTTCCAATTGAAAGTTGACATTTGTTAGGTGGTGTTTGCATCGTATCTCTGTTGATGTTAATGTTGAAATTTCTACCAGAATACCATATTGTCTGCTGAAGACTCAGATACTTTATTTATTTGAAAAAAAAAAAACAGGCCTTTAAACTTGGAGTGAGTTTTATTTTAAAGGTGTTAGGACTGTGGGATATCTGCTTTTCTGTTTCATTCATTCAAGTTTTCACTGTAAAAAACTTTGAATCAAAGAAATAGTACATACAGTGAATTATGGATCATCCTGACTGATGGGGACTACATCTGCAGAAAAGTCTATACTATGGGGGGTAAAAGGAGAAATTTCACATATCTTCAAGCCTGGACTGGTAAAGCCCAACAACATCAACCAGCAACCCTTTGTAGATTAAAAAACAAAACAAAAAAACACTTCTTTTCCAATGTTGGTTAAAAGTGCATGAGTCAGATTAAAGCTGATCGTGAAAGTTCAAAGATGTACTGCCCCCCCTACTTTTTTCTCTCTCACCGGTCAGCTCCCCAAGTTGCTCCCCTTGTGTTGTAAACAAACACCAGTAAAATCCAAAACACATGTTTCCAGCCTTTCAGAAAAAGGTTAGGTTGAACAATACCCAACATTTTACCACAGCCACAGGATTATATACACTTCATGGTATGCTGTGACACAGGTTAGAAACTGTCCCAAATATTTCAGGCAGATTTTTATTTTTTATTTCCCAGTAGATATGTTTGAGCAAACCTGTGTAGGAACTGCATTACCCAGAAAGCTATCACTGACTTGTGATGTCATTGTTCAATATGTCCATTGGTCAGTAAACATTACATTAAACCTGTGTGTTTATTGAGAAACGCTTAACATGACAAAACCTGTTTTCCTCTCAATTTCCTCCTTGTTTTGTATTTGTAAAAACCAAAGGCCTGTTTCTGTGATTTACTACCCATAGCCTATTCTAAGACAACTGAATACTAATAAACTGTAGTCCTCTCCGTCCTGCTGTTTCTACAGACATATCTGAGCTATCTGCAGCCATGAACCACTGTCCATATGCTTTTCAAATAAGTGAAAACATCCCTAGAAGGATATTGGATAGATTAAGATATTTCAAATCTGTTGATGCTTAATGTCCTATGGGTGTGATTTGCATTTATGTTGTGTCAGAGGGTTGTATTATTTAATGTATCAACATTGCTGGCTTAATATAAGCTATATGGGATTCACTCTTGTTTTTATGTTTATGTACTAAAACTGCTGGTTTAAAGTCTACCTCATGTTAATACATTCCTGCATTACAGAAATATTGTCAGAAATAAAAGTCAAACTTGAAACATCACATTAGTGTAAATCTTCAAACACTTTGCAATAAATCAGAAATTTAGCTCCAGTACAGCATTGCTTAGGTTCAGCCCTCAACTCATGGATGGATGTCAGATGTCTTCCTCTCTCTCTTAACCTTTCTGTCACTCCCTCACTGTTCCTATCACATTCCTATCACATTAAAAAGCAATCACAAAGAAATGTAGCTTAAATTCTTCAAATTCCTCTTGAAGTCCACCTGTGGGAAATTGAGCTCATTAGCCCTGATCTTGAGAGACATGCTGCTAAAAAGCTGTCACAGCTGACGATGCAGAGCAGAGTTGTGAGTCTCCCCTCTGCGCCTGACCTCTGTGAAGCTCAGCAGTGCCGGTCACCTTTGTTACCAGAGCCCCTCTTCCCTGATTGCAGCTTTGTCCGCTATCAGACCTTTTGAAGACAGGTGTGTGTCCAATCAGCTGAACTGACCACAGGTGAACTCAAATCAAGGTGTAGAAATAGTCCAACGACTTTCTAGAGAAAAGGGAAGCTCCTGAGTTAAAACTGAAGTGTCATAGCCATGTGTATGAATATCAATGTGATATTTTTTGGGGGGTTTGTTTGAGAATAAATCAGCAACATAATCTAGTTCTTGATGTGCCTGTGCTGTGAGTTCATTTTTACTCCTTTTTACTGTATGCTTTTTCTATTGTGGTTCCCCTCCTCTGTTGAGAGCAGCTACTCGTTAACTATACACAGGTCACTTTCACATGGATAGTTTTAAAATGTTTCAAATAGGTTTGGGAAACCAAACCGATTAAAAATACTTAATATAAAAACCTCAAACTGTCTCAATTACCCCAAATCGATTGAAATTCCAATCGGTTTGAAGGGGGTAGTTTAAACCTTTTCTAAAGTGTTCTGTATACCTTGAACCGTTGGTATGTGTTTGTTGTGCATGTTCAGGACTTGACGTACTCACACACACACACACACACACACACACACACACACACACACACACACACACACACACACACACACACACACACACACACACACACGAAAATGTTGAGCAAGAAATCCACCGCCCCATATGTCACGCTGCTGTTTAATAAAGAGAAATATTATAAGAGCAAAGACTGCGCTCAACAAACGATGAATTTCCATGTTTTGTTTTTTTGCACAGCTGTAGTAACGCAATCACTCACAGCTGGGTCCATGTTCGAAACAAATCGGCGCATGTGAACACCCAACCAGTAACCAGTTTGTAACCCATGTAGTATAAGCTCAAACTGAAATCTGCAAACAGATTGACTTAAATCAAACCTATTTGAAACCGTTTAAACTGTCCATGTAAACCCACCTATTGTTTTTCATCAACATTTTATTGGAGAGTATCTTTATTGGAGAGCCCCTGGTATCTTTATGACAACTTTTCAAATTACACATGTGTATATTATGCTGCTTTCAAGACGGCTCGAGTAACCGAGAAGTTGGAACTCCAACTTGGAAATTTCCAACTTCTGACATCATAGCGTTCAGGCTACAGGTTAACTCAGATTTCAAAAAACAAACACACAAAAAAGCATGGATGCCCTGGAAAAGTTTGGCATATTATGGCTGATTGCTGTACCTACAGTACATGTAAAATATATGCAGCAGCAATTTATGCCTATTTTGAAAGCAGATGAAGATGCGTAAAAAAAAACATAGACAAATAACTTTTCTCACAAATCTTCTCACCATTAACAATGACGGCCACCATGTTTCGTTGCTGATGCTGATGTCAAGTCGGAAAATCGGTGCTGAAACCCAAATTTCCGACCGGTAATTCCGACTTTTACACTGTTCAATTCCTTTTTCACAAGTCAGAGCTTGTTTTTTCAAGTTGCAAGTTGTTTTGACCGCAGCATTATTTTTTTTCTTAATCGTATTGTCTATCTTGAAGTTAGAAGACCTTGCGGGTACACACAGCAGATACGTTATATGATGACTTGGCTCTTGGCAGTGACTCAGCAGTGAGGTGATCTTAGACTGAAATTGATTTTTTTTAAAAAGAAAGAAACATTGGCGTGATGCATTTCATTTTTTAAGATCCGCTGGTACCTTCAAAGTCCTCTGCAGTGTCCCTATAGCCTGAAGGCGATAATAGACGACATCTCTCTCCATGTGTCTTTGACTGACTCTGACGGCTTCTGTATTGATTGACGAGTTTTTCCCCCCTTCAACTTTTCTATTTTTTTCCTTTTTTTCCAAGGGCCCTCTGAGCTGAATGATGGCCACTTGCTGCTTCTCTCATCGACCTGACAGCATTTCAAGGTTTTTCCACAAATCCCCAATGTACGCTCCAACAGTCTCCACACCATCTATCCTGATGACCAAAGCCCTAGAAGCTGATATATAGGAGCAATATTGTCTTCAGCAGGAGACAGGGATTGATGTGACTGGATCAATGTGGATCACAAACACCGTGGATAACAATGTGTCCCGTGGACAACAGAGGTATGAGATACAGGATGTAGATGGGTCACATTTCCACACTGACTGATTGTATTGCGCCAACTGCTCTTCAGACAAGCACAAATGACCTGACTTCTACTCTTCCACAGCGGCGGGTAGAGTATTTTCTGGTGAGGGGACCACCACCCAAAAGTAACAAAAACGAAAGCTGCCATTGATCGCTCTCTTGAATATTTATAGTGTACGGTTACACACTGTTTACGGTACGTCTTCATCTTGCTTTTATTGGCCACATTTAATCTTACACCTTGTAGGAATATGTCAATGACCTTTTCATTTTCCACTTGTCAGTATTAAAATTATAGTCAATCAATAATCAACTCTATCTTAAGAAGTCTTAGCAGAATAAGCAACGCAATAACACACACTCCCACACCACATAAGAACTTTAACAACACAGCGGGTGCCCCCTGTGCCACCATGGAAGACCCGCCCCTGCTCTTCTGTGGTGCACACACACTGTGTAAACACTCTTGTCGACACAACAAGTTAATATTAATACCTGATGCTAACTTCACACATAACACCACAGGTTCCTCCTACAGAGGAGGTGATCTGATTAGATTTCAGAGTCACTTGCTGCATTAATTACCATATTAAAAAGTGAAAAAACTCATTAGTTCATGTAGCCTCTTGCTGCTTAAAGACACACTGTTAATACTAATGTAGTTCATGGGTTATTTAAAGACAACATTGTTGTCTTAGAATGAGATATTATGCAAAGTTAATAAGTCTGATTGGCTCTACAAAGGATCTAATTAACCAGACTGATTATGTTGAAATTGTCAGAACGGTAATGACCGAGCATCAGGGAGCCTGTCTCTTAATAACCATGTTGACATAGATGAGTTTTAACCATGCAACCTGAAAAACAAACATCAGACATGTAGGATTTTATCCAGATGATTCACTCAAATTAATGTAGATAATGCACAATCACTTGCTGAATGATGTCTTCAAATACTTTAAATGCATGCACTGCAACCTTGAACTTATCCTGACATTATCCAGAGGAGTTGGATGTGAGAAGACAAATGTGTGAATCAGTTGGAGCCTACATCCGATGGGCTTCACCCTGCCAGTTCCCTGGTGCAAAGACCGTGTGACATCGGACTGAGCCGAGAGCTGGTCGCCGTCTGGAGATTTCACAGCGAGCGAGTAGGTGTGTTGTTTGATCCTGCCCGCTGCCCACGCAGACACACCCAGCCAGCCAAGTGCTGCCAGGATTTGAGAATGCGTGTGCAGATGCTGTGTGCTTCCTGTGTGACACCAGTGTCCGGGTGTTGTGCTGAAAGCTGTAACTTGTTGATTGGGCTTGTGTGTCTTCACGTGTGCATCTCACCTTATCAACTTGTATGTAGTTCAACTATAGCACAGCACATCCAGCAGAGAGAGAGAGAGGGAGTGGTGTGTGTGTGTGTGTGTAAGGTCACTGTGATGGAATGACTGCATATAAAGTTTGGCCAAGTAGCACTGTGCAGCAGGCAGCCACAACTCTGACAGTGTGGAACAGGCGGTGCACCAGTATGAAGAGAACACCAACAAAAACAGAGGAAAAATTATATTTTGGGAACATGAATTTTGCTCCAGTCCCACTCACAAACTCTCTCCATCATTTAAATACTTAGTAGTGGATGTAGACAGCGCTGTCTCCTGGGCGGACCATGTCAACTATGTATCCCTCTTATTACACGGCTTACGACTGAAATAATTAATTTGAGACATAATGTTGATTAACTCATTGAGTGCCGCGCTCCTTTCCAAAGTTTTAGTCAAGTGTACCGGCAATTTAGACCATTTTTGACTTTTTATGTAGAGCCATAGTGTATTCTATATTATTGCCACCAACACATACTGTGGCTCAATTGAAAGGTTTACCTTAATGCTTCAAGTGGCCACAAACCGTTTGTTTCTACGTGCCTCTGTTCCTGAGAAAAGTCAAGCTAAACATGGCTGGGTTTCACCAAAATCCCTCCTTTTTTTCTAGAAAAGGAGATAGAGCGTCTTTTATGAAAGGTGCGCTGTTTGTGTCTGTCGCTCTTCTCACACTCGCATTTCTGGATCAAAGGGCTCGTATAAGATAAATATATACAACAATTGTTGTTCTATTCACAAAACCACCATCGGGGGCGGGGGGGGGGCGCCACTAAACAACAATAACACAGACGCACCGTGCCGTGTCACAGCTTCTCCCCGCGGAACGTGAGGGTCTGTCGGCCACCGCGGCTCGGGAAGACCGGTCCCGCCGGTGGTCGCGGTCCTTCTGTGGTACGGGTCGGTGATGCCGGTCTGCTTTGGCCCAGAGACCATCAGATTTTACCGCGGGAGGACTTTGGGGAGGACACGGTGTTGCTCCAGATGAAGACCGGGCGGACTGTCGGCTGAGAGCTTCCTGGTTCAGCTCCGAGCAGCTGGAGCAGCTGGAGCAGCAGCGCGGGTGAGAGCAGAGCAGCTGCGCTGCATCTGCATGCAGAACTCGTTTGCAGAAGCCGAGTTATGATAAAAACTTCCAGATCATGAGCTGTCATGTGACTTTGATCGTCATCTATTTCAGTTCTCCTCGTCGTAGAGTCCCCAAATTTACATATAATGTGTATTAAAGTGTCTATTTTCATAATTTAAAAAAAAAGGAAAAAACGTAAAATTACGTTTTCGGCACTCAACGCATGGGAACGAAAAACGAGAAATTACGTGGTTGGCACTCAATGAGTTAAAATCTGACTTATCGTTTTCAAAATTGCATAATTTAGCGAAGCTGCAAGTCCTGGTCACTTCTCGGCTGTTTTGCTAACCCTCCTCCCTGTCGTGTGCATTTTTGTTTTCAACGAAGCCTTTGACAATCAATCAGTGGATCAATGGATTAAGATGTGTGTATTTGTGTAGTCTTTATCTGTCATAAACAAGAAATTATGGTTTGTGGGGCGCAGACTTGCGGTGCCACCGGGACAAGAGCTGTGACACCGGGTCTGGGGCTCTGATCGCAGGTTTGGTTTTCATCCACAATGTGGAAGGAGTCTCCACTCTCCCTTTAACAACTTACAAGTCATTTATCTAACATCACTATTAGTCTGAAGCTGTTTAATGATGGTAAAAATGAAACATAAGGTAAATATCCTGCATAGTTTCCCTTTAACGTCTTCTCCTCTGTGCTACTCTGATCAGAGCGGTCTGTTATACTTGACAACAGTCTGTTATGCAGAAATAACGAACCATAGAACGCAGTGATTGACCAGAGTGCAGCATTCAATAGAGCTGTGTGATAAAGGTCCTACTGTCACAGCTTGCTCTGCCTGCTGCTGTGGGCCCCGCCTCAAGTCTCACACACGCATTTTAATAAGTTCACACGCCACACATGACATTTCTCACGTGAGAAGAGATAAAACTTGCTGCACATAAATTGGTAATCTATGAATGAATGATGTAAGTTAATTGTTTGAAATTCATAAATGTATTTTCATATAATTTGTTGATGATGGATTTGATGATTTCCTGTGATTTGGGTTGCAAGGGCCTTGGAAGCCTCCTGTAATAACTGCAGGCCTCCAATTGTCTATACGTCTTCATTAAATAATTGGCTCGGTCCTGGAGGACAATTTGTCGGCTGGATTTATGATGACATTGTCCAAACGTTGGAGGGCCACTAGGGCGCGTCTCTGGTGACTAGTGATGTTACTCTTTTTGTTGTTATTTCTAACAACATTAGCTGAGGGGTCTCTAAAGGTGGAATAGGCGGCAGATTCACAGACAACATGGAAGCTAGCACACATACAACTAAAAACTAGACACACAACCAACACAAGCATACAAATCAAAATTTATATAAAGTTATACATTCCCTTAGTCAGACCGTTCACAAGCATCTCAACACACAAATTGTTCACACAGAAAAACTTTACAACCATTTATAGTCTGAATATTTGACTACACTGTAGTCATTTATAGTGTCCTTACCTTAGAAGTAATTAGAAAAAAACATTAAAGCATAACTCGCATGGGCAGACACCTTAAAATAATCACCCAAAATTCAAATTGCAATATCTACTCACCCTCATGTCGACTTGTCGACATGTCGATGTCAAGTTATCCGTGGCTTCTCTGAGTTACAGGGGGTCTCGGTGTAGAAGTGCATGTATATGCATATAACGGTTGCAAATTGATACCATTTTTCTTCGTAGCTTCCGCCACAAACAAGCTTGAAATATAGACTTATTTAATTTTTTTCGGAACAATTCTGTGTTTCAGAGCTTCAATATGGTGTCAATATGTTTTTTGGTGTGTCTTTTTGTTACGAAGAAAAGTGGTATCCATTTGCAACCGTCATATGGACATGCAGTGCTGCACGGAGCCCCGCTGTAACTCAGAGAAGCCACGGATAACTCTGAAACTTCTCCCAGCCCTTAGTCGACATGAGGGTGAGTAGATAGAAATTTCAATTTTGAGTGAACTATCCCTTTAAAACATGGTGGCCTTGCAAGGACAGAAATAATAATTATTTAATTTATTTGGTTGAGCAGAATTTGTCCTTATCGTCAAAACCCTTCACTACACCCCCCCCCCCCCCCCATAAATAAATCAATAATAATAATGAAATACAAATCTAAAAAAAAACAATCTCACTCCAAGCTATGTTAAAAACTTGACAGCACTGCTCATCCCCAATCAAACCAGCATATAAACAGTCCAAGTCTACACATTTGCCAGATTGTGTCAGCACCTGTGCCAGACCTCTCAGCACTCGTCCTCTGACTCTTGGTCCTTCTGTCTCTTGGTTCTTGTCTGCCTGTGGCGTTGTCCTGCCTCAGTGTTGTTGTGAGTAGCCCAGTATCACCTGCCAAGTAAATCACCCAACCTTCATGAGTGCTACTGGCCTGATCTTGTCAGCTGGTTCCTCGACCTCCTGTCGGTCTGCTCCTTTTGGATCTTCTGACTCATCCGTCGCCGACTCCTTTCTGCCCTCGACCCAGAACCCGGCCGGCCTTCTACGTGCCATCGCCTCGGAACACTCAGCTATCATTCACAACATGATAGATGCGGTTGACTGTACCCATGTGCGTCTGAAGCCCCCATCCACAAATGATTAGGCCACGTACCAAGTATGAAATTACGATATATGACGGGATTTTCAGAAAAACTGTTGTCAGTATTGGTAATTATGTTTGTGACTCACATTTTAAAAGATACAATGGAATTCATTGAAAGCGATGACACACAGGCCACACGCCTTGTTTTATAAGATCTCTCAATTTATCTACTGGACTGATTATGAAGTAGTTGAAAGAAAAACTTCCCTGTTAGATCACACACATTTACTGTCTGCAGGAAGATAAAAGGAAATGACCTCAAACTCTGATTGGCACAGACTTCCTCCCAATACAATTCAGAAAGTAAATTGCTCAGAAAATGATGCTTTCATATGACAAATTCACAAAGTCACCCCGTGTGATTAGAGCGTCCTGCTTAATAAACAACATTATCCAGTCTATTTGTATCCCTGTCTTTCTTCTTTGTTCTCTCAGACACATTTTCTCAAAGTTACACCAACCTGTATGTTTGTCCTGCTTTTGTTTCTCTCTCTCTTCTGTCTACAATGACTCCATATGACTGCAGACAAGCTATTTCAAACGTTTTTTGTTTTTTTCATCCCGTTTTTCCCCCCACAAAACAACAGAAACCCGACATTCTAAAAAAAGATCTACCGTCGGTGTCTCTGCCTCCTTTGTTGGTCTGTGTGCACGCTGGCAGTGAGACGCTGTCTCCTCTGTTCCTGTCTGATTTTTCCTCATCAGTCTCTCTCTGCAACCCCCCCACCCCCCACCCCTCCCCTTTAACTCTCCCTGGGATTCCCACATTTCTGTTGGGACGCCCCTCTCCACCTGGTGGGTGTTGCTGTGCTTTTCAGATTCTATAAAAATAAAGACGACTGACATCTGCGTTTGTTAGAAGCTTCCCACCGGGGTCTAGCACTTCTATTGAAAACCGAAGAATGGATTGCCAACTTTAAAATGATTTCCGTGCCCTGAAAAACTGGCTCTCCGGGGCTCTGTGACTCATATTTGGACGTTGAGAACAATTTATATTTAAACATATCCAGCTGTCACCAATCTAGGCCTCTTTAAGTCACATTTCAGTATTTACCACCATTACTATGGGGAGTGTTTAAACCTGATTTCACTGCAGTGATGGGCCATATTAACACATACTGAGTTTAATCTCGGAAGGTGAAATTCTGAATGGCTTTGCATTTCCAAAAGTTCCTGCTCAGGCTGACAGAGGCTCTTTAAACTGGAGTGTTCTTGTCATGAGGAGATCCACAATGCTTTTCAGTAAGTATTTCCTGTTGTCATTGGGTGGCACGGTGGTGCAGTGGTTAACACTGTCGACTCACAGCAAGAGGGTTCTGAGATAGAAACCCTGTAAATGCATGGTGCTCCGACTTCCTCCCACCGTCCAAAGACATGTAGGTTGAGTTAATTGGCGACTAAATTGCCTGTATGTGTGAATGATTGTTTGTTTGTATATGTTAGCTCTGTGATTGACTGACAACCTGCCAAGGATTTACCCCGCCTCTTGCCCTAAGCCAACTGAGATAGGCTCCAATGACGATAAGTGGTACAGAAGAAAAAGAAGAACCACATTCCTAGTTCAGAATACTGGATATAGACAGATAATAGAATGAAATGCAATTATCATGTCATTAGAGCTTGCTAAAATCTTCAAAGTGAAAACTGCAGTGATCTCTCAGTCACCAGGAGGCTGTATGAAGATAGAGTGACACTATAGAAAATCTAAATTATAAGAGCATCTGGCTGTTTTCACAGAACTAGATAGAAATGTACTTTTTGTCCTTGTTAGGGAAATTTGACTGGGACTCTACAAAGCTGAACCTGACATAAGGGCATAGATCTACAAAGTGTGAAAAAGACATCAAAAAGTACCGAGCATCAGAGTCGGCCATATCCATATAATAAATGGAAATGGGTAACTATAAAAGACATTCTCTGAATAAACTTTTACAAAAATTGATTACTCATCACATCTACAACCCACGCACTCACTTCTCCACCATCTACCACCTCCTTAACCCTCAGCCTAACCTCCTCAGCCTCTCTTCAGGATGTATGGATCAGCAGTCTTTTTCACAGATAAGATAAGACACATCAGGCAGAGGATTGAAAACAAATTAATTATGTGTCCTCGCTCTGAGACGAAGCCAGATTTTTTGCTGTTGACAAAAACCTGTAACGGCAAGTGGGCATTAATCTTAAAAGCTTAACTTGTGATCTTGACCCCCATATACACTTAATTTTTCAAACAACAATTATGGTTCTTTGAAGATGAGGCACTTGGAATTTTTAGCTCACCTTCTGCTCCTTTCTGCCCCTTTTAAAATGGCCGCTGTTAAAACACTTAACAAGATCAGTGTTGCCCCAGGTCTTAATTCGTTTCAGAGAAATGTGAAATTTACCTTTCACAAGTTCCATGGCAATGAGCCTCAGTTTTTGGCCTTGTGAACAGAATCTCAGTAACACACTGAATGTATTTCAAATTTGGCACAGATATTCATTCACATGCATGCAAGGATGAACTGTTCAGTTTTAGGGATCAAAGGTCAAGGGCCAGAAGAACTAAAAACCGGTTCCAGAGTGGCACCAGTTCATTGCTGGGCTAGAAGAACGAACCGCTTACGTCAGCAGAGGGGGCGGGGCTTAGACCAATAGCTAGCTAAGCGCCATTTTTAAAGAGAGATACCGGGTAACATGGATGCGGCAAAACAACCGTGGTCAGTGGAGGAGACCAGCTGTCTCCTCGCTGTATGGTCGTCAGTGGAGGTCCAGGAGAAGTTAGAGGGGGCTACCAGGACCAAGCCTGTATTTACAAAAATACAAGAGGAGATGGCTGCTGCGGGATATGACAGATCCATTGAGCAGATAAGCAACAAGCTTAAAAAAGTCAAGAAGGACTACAGAGACCAGAAGAAGGACCTCGGGAAAAGCGGCAACGGGCGGCCTAGGAAAAACCCCTATTTTGAGGTTATTGACATGGTCCTTGGGGACAGACCAGCCTGTAATGTCACCGGGGCCCTTAACTCCGCCACGGCAATGCTGGAGGCGATGATGGACGACACAGTGCCGCCGCCACTCTCGCCTGGTAAGTTAACGTACTTTTCAGTCATTTTCGCCCAGCAAAGAGTTGTTGAGTGACCATTACTACCGTTACTTTCCTCAGTTAATAATGTTAACCGACCAACGGTTTAGCCGTGGCAGCAACAGCTAACGTTAGTGCAACATACTAAATCCAGATATTGCTGCGTCAGGGGATTTATTACTACACGGGTATCCGGAAACACACAAACAGAAACATACGAGTACAGTTGTTATGGATGTAAACTGCTAAACTGTAGCGTCCCCGGCCGGACTTCCTCTGGACCTGGCTACATGTCATGACAACGGGGGTACCAGCAGCATCCAAGCCAACAGTTACTACTGCCATCTATTGGCGTAAACCATGGTGTAAACAAACAACTGCTTCAGTCCGGCCAGAGGCCTGTACCACGAAGCAGGATCACTGGCTTAGCAAGGTAACTTCAGGGTTAACCCTGGCTTTCCGGTACCACGAAGCCAGATTCATTCCTACCAAGGTGAGTTACCATGGTAACTTACTCCGAACGGCAAACCTGCTCCGGGTCAGGGTAGCTGTCAGGATGGATCTGAATCCAGTAAAAGGCTCCACCCGCCGGCCAATCACCTGTACGGGAATAATGACACGCAGTGTTGCCAGGTGTACGATAATTATCGTATTTGTACGATAATTTGGCCCTCTGTACGATGTACGATCAATAATCCCAAAAAGGGCCAAATGTACGATAATTTCACCATTTCGTGAATATGTGGTTGTAATCAGCCTGCCGCAACTATCTGCCGGATTTTTTTTGTGAACCCTGAAGGCATCTGTTCCCATGTGAGCCAATCACGAGTGACGTTCATGCGTTTGTCTCAGAAAAACGAGCATGATTGGCTGAATGGTCAGCTGCGCCCGCCCCATGAGACATTCAGGTCGAGTCCAGAAGTCAAGCGAGCGAAATTCAAAACAGAAGAATGCAGGGACAATGAAATGAGAGCCCCTGAAGGAGACAGTAAGGCCCTTGCACACTGAGTTGTTGTTGTTGTTTTTTTTGTCCGAAACCGCCGCACGTTTATTCGACATTATGTCATGTTGAAATTTCGCTCGTCCATCTGTCCGTCCGTCCGTGTGTGTGTGTGTGTGTGCGCGCGCGCGCCTGTCAGCCGCTGTTAAGGATCAAATTGGTTGTCGTCTTTTTAATGTGTGGCTTCAGGAGAGCTAAAAATCTACCACTAGTAAAATAAACTGTGGGGGGGTTGCTGATGTGGTGCCGTAAATCCATTCCGTACTGACGTTACAAAGCCGTGAGTGCCCGTAGGAAACTATTATACACTACAGTGACTATAGTGCATCAGCATATTTGACTATAGTGCATCAATAGGCTTGTGTTTTTTGGTTATAAAAGGTGTACGATAATTTCCCTCAAAATACGATAATTTTATGCCTCTGGTACGATAATCCTACATTTCCCACCTGGCAACGCTGATGACACGTGTCCTCTCACCGGTAACCGGAGCCCAGATAGTGAGAAGAGCGTTATGGCTGTAATGTTTGATGATGTTCAGTGTGCCCTTATTTTGAAATCCTTTATTGGATTTGGTTATTGTTACCACAGAGACGGAAATAAAAGTTTGGTGCTGGCTCCAGCACCAGCACCAGAACCAGTTTGGTGGAAAAGAGGTAACAGTGGATAATTCCATTTTGAAGCACTGCTTGACATAGGTTTATCAGGGGACAACCGCCATTCCGACATCCCACCAGTCCGACATAGGCCTCTAATTGTCTAAATGGCAATACTTAATTTTCTATCAAATGTCCCATCATTCCGACAATTTTTGCCTCCTATGGTTGGAATGACTGTATTTTTTTAGTTTTTTAAACATCCTGCCTTCCCAACAATTCCTTTAATAGCATATTTTTTTCCCCAAAAAAGATTTTGCACTGGTTGGGCTTAGGCAATGAAGAAAGGAGTTGGTAAGTTTAGTAAAAAGACCAGGTAGAGGCTAGACAGGCAGACTAGTCCCTGTCTGCGCTCTGCTGCGTAATTACGCGCAACCATGTGGGTATTCTTTATATTGAAAGCCTTGTCAGAATGGTGGGACGTTCGCATGTCGGAATAGCGGTATGCCGGAATGGTGGTAGGTCTAAATGGTGGGATGTAGGAGTGGTGGGACCTCGGAATGGTGGAATGTCGAAAGGACAGCATGTAACCAGGTTTATCTGAGCAGGCTGTTGGCTGGTTTGATCATTATTTGTCTAATAGAAAACAATGTTTATTTTGAAGGCAGCTCATCCACATTGCTAAATGTAAGTTAAGTAAGTAATCTTTATTTATATAGCACTTTTCACAGATAAAAATCACAAAGTGCTTCACAAATAAAATACAACAAATGAAACACAATAAATAAGAGAGGAGAACAATAAAGAAGCAACAAAGCAACAAAGAGAGGAATCCGTCAGCTCTAAAACCCTATAGTTCAAACTATATGCCCGCTCAAATAAAATCGTCTTTAGGTGCTTTTTAAAAGAATCGACTGATTTCAAGCAGCGTAAAGAGAGGCAAATCGTTTTAATGTCTCTACTGGTGTACCTCAGGGCTCAGTTCTGGGCCTGATTCTGTTTGTTATTGATGTAACTGCATTGGTAAAGAAGCCCTATCGCTTCTGTTGTTAAGATGTGTCTACAATTTGTCACATAGTGGCTGTGCTGTGATATACAAGAGGCCTAGTGGGTGTGGGTGTGAGTCACAGTGGACAGCATTTTCATTTAGCATTTACATCAAACTGAGGCAGAGCTCAAGGTTTTATGTTTGTTGACAGATCAAGCACTAATGAGTGGTCTGTTGATAAAATCGCTCACTATATTGGTCTGAGGTCAGCTTTATAGACGGTTTTGCAATGCTTATGTTACACTATTAGCTCATGAGTTGCCTAGTAACCCACAGAGCCAGTGGGTTTAAAGTGAAATCCGATAACAAGAAGAGTGGCTAATGACACATGGAGTAAGATATGGGTACGTTGCACAGAGAAAGTTTTATTCAATTCAATTCAAAATGTATTTATCCCCAGGGGGCAATTAAAAGCACACAGTCGACAGCATTAATATCAAGAAGGTGTCCTTTCTGTCCCTTCATTATGAGTTGTTGTATTGATGGAAAATACTGAGTGTTCATTCAACCATGTTTATCATATGCCCCGTCTTGCAGGAAAGTTTTGTGAGAACATGTCCAGTTTTAATAAGCAAAGCGGCCTTGAAGATAGTGGAGGTATGCAAACGGCTTTCGAAAACATCTTCCTTGCAACCTAAGAGATAACATGGCTGTTGCTAGGCAGTATGACATGTCTTGTAAGTACTCTGCTTTGTGTTTAGATACTGATGACATGACTTTCTCTGTCCGGGATCTCACACCTTGTATGTGTGAGATCCTGTGCACTGCTTGAATAAGGAGATATTGACTTCACGATCCTCGCTGTGAGAGCGGTGACCTTTTCAAGTATTTCAAGTATTAATGATTTATTAAGTGAGACCAGTCTCCTATTGTGCAAATGCAAGTAAAAGAAAGTTGATGTAACACATTGTGGCAAGACTGATCAAGCAAATGACGACAAGTTTCTGCCATACTTATACTTTTTATTCTTTTTTTTTTAAACAATATTTTTTATTGAAATTTCAAATGTATTTCAAACTCAACATTAAAGCAGAACTATGCAGGATTTCGGCTGTAATTATTGTGGCTCAGAGACACTGTGATGGTTGAGTGACCTATTATGAGGTGAATGGGGTCTAGGCCAATGCGCTCACCCCCCCCACTGGCTGAAAACCGCACTTGCAAGATCAGTCCTCCGTCTTGGTGTCCCAAATCTCATCAATGGATAGAACTATCGCGAGAAACTGCCGTACGAGATAAGAACGCAGATGACGTCATGCATCGTGATTGGTTTGAGTTCGGAAAGTCGGAGGAAACCATGGTCCATGGAAACATGAAATGTTTAGAAGTTCGGCTTGTGGCTAACACGGAGCTAATGCTAACACGGACACACACACACCATGGATCTTTTATAAGATAATGTAATACATCATGACACACACACACACGCCTTCGCGTTTTGGAACCTTTATTCATGTGTGTGTATGTCTGTGTCTTTGTGTCTTTGTCTGTGTGTGGCCGTATTAGCGTTAGCGCCGTGTTAGCATTAGCTCCGTGTTAGCGTTAGCTCCGTGTTAGCAGGGCTTAGCAAACACCGCTCTCTACCTTCAGCAGTAAACACAAGCACGTGTAGGGAGGGGGTGGAGGAGGTGGTGGCGGCGAGTTTTTTTTTTTACGACAGTGACATGTGCCTCCCAGAACTGTGGGGGAGCCCCGGAGAGGGAAAAAAAGAGAAACCAACGAAGGAGCGAGCTATTTCCGGTCGACTTGCATAGTTCTGCTTTAAATGTACAAACATTTTCTCCCATATCCCCTCGAACAGACAAAAAAATAAAATAAAAAAGCAAATGGACAGTGACATCAGACTAATGGAGTAAATTAAATAAATAAATAAATACGAATAAAATGGGACAAAAATAAATAAATAAATTAAATTAAATTAAAGGCAGGATCATTTCATAACCTGTTATTCAGACAGGGTTATCTTTTTCATTGGTCAGGGATTACATAAATGATTCCCAAATACAAGCAAACTCCTCCTGTTTACCTTTAACAATGTATGTCAATCTCTCCAGTCCAAGACAAGTTATCAACTCCTTCTTCCATATTGCCAGTGATGGTGGTTCTACATTTTTCCAACAAAGTGCAATCACTCTCCTTGCATAGAGAAGTCCAAAGTCAATCATTTTCGATTGTTTCGTTGTTCTGATGAAGTCCTTGGGGTAGGCTATATTCCAAGTATACAGATTGTTGACGTCAAAGGAATGTTACACTTAACCATCCGTAATAAACATTTAACTACATTTTCCCAAAATACCAATATTTTAGAGCATTCCCATATGCAGTGAATCAGAGTCCCCTTTTCAGTCAGACATTTAACACAAACATCAGGGATGTTAGAGGAGATATGGTGAAGTTTTGCAGGGGTTATATAAACTCTCATTAACCATTTATACTGAATTAATTTTAATATTGTGTTAATTGAATTATTTTGCGCTTTTAAACATGCCTTACGCCAATCTTCTTCACTAATATCTACTTGTGTGTCTGTTCTCCAAGCATTTAATTTATCTGATGCTGATTCTGTTGAGTACTCCGCTAAAAGGTTATAGAATCTAGATATGTGTTTTTTACCATTCAAATTATTAATCACCGTTTCCTCTAGAATAGCGGAGGTGTGACCATGAATGTCTTATATTTTGATGCTATAAAACTTCTTAATTGCAAATATTTGAAAAAATGTTTTTGAGGAACTCCGTACTTATGACAAAGTTGATCAAATCTGAGAAAGGTACCTTCAAAATAAAGGTCCGAAACCATCCCAATTCCTTTTTCTACTTTTTAGTCTTTAGTCAAGATTCACAAAGAAATTCACACAAATGGTCAGAATTTTATTATGGAAACACAACAACATGAGGGGTGAATGCCAATCACACTGGTAATTCTAGTACAAAATGCAACAAAAATTGATGTATTTTGTCTCTGTAGAACAGTGGAAACTGTAATGTCTGACTGCTGTCATCATCAGTACTAAAGTAGAACGTGATGTAATAGCCAAAGGAAATAAATTCTTGCTGAACTGATGTGCTGCCACCACTGATCATAGTATGTTTCAATACCAGACCTCCATTTATTTCTCAGACACTGTTCTAAAAAGGTTGATGGCTTTTCTGGTTCATAGTTCCTGAGTTGGTGTCCCTCATGGGTCTATTCTGGGTCCCACACATTTTAATTTGTATATGATGCTACTGGGAAAGATCATTGGAGTTCAGCAAACTGATTCTAATCCTTACGCTGATGGCACACAGTTGTACATTTCCACCTCATGTGGTGATGTGAAACAAATCGATAAACTGTCTTGTTACATCAACCATATTTAAATGAATGTCACAAATCCTTATGCAATGCAACAGTGACAAAGTCAGATTTATGAGTTCATAGACCAATGGACATTAAGCCTGAGGCATGAGAAGAATCTTTACTTTTCATCTTAGGTGAAAGAAAAGTCACTGAATACTATATCGTACACCCTTAGAAATATTGCCAGCATACCATCTTTCCAGCTCAAGGATGACACCAATAGACTTATTCATGCTTTTTATTTTTTAACAGACTTGAGTGCTGCAATATGTTTTTCTCAGACATCCCAGGAGAAACATTATACATTAGATGATTCAAGATTCAGTACCATGCCTACCTACCAAAAGTGAACCTTTTGCTGCAGTTTTAAAGGGTCTTCATTAGTTCTCCCTTCCATTTTAGATTTACTTTTACTTTATAATGCTCTTAATTGACTAGATTTTTCCTATGTATCTGATTGGTCAGTTAAGTTCATCAGGATGTTTTAGATCCCTAGGATTATCTGATGCGGATCTCTTAATTATGCTTTTCAGAGTAAAACTAAGATCCCACCCTCACTATCAGTTCATCTGATTTACTTGATGGGTTGAAACAAACCATTAACACATTTAAACTTTTAATTCATGTAGTTAATGTATTATGTTGGATATTCATCATTTCAGATACAGGCCATTTTATTTTATATTCTCACAAGAGGCACTTTGTATGAACTGCACTATACCGAGATATAATGAACATTATAATGTAATATAATTCATCTGCTGAGTGTGCAGTCACTATCACAATCTATAGTGGTTTATTTTCTTCTGAACAGATTTGCAATTACCAGCAGCTTTGCAGAACACACTGCAAAAAAAATCCCTTTTCTAAAATAAAATAACACAATTAGACAATGGACAAGTCCAGCGCAGATATACTCTGAATGTTTTCCAATTTCCTGTTACATTCAATGATAAACAATTAGGCAGTTTGATTATACACTTGAACTTTTAAATGACTACAGTATTAACACAGCAGGAAATTAAACAGCAGTTTCAGTTGTGTTTGTATTGTATCTGAAGAGGAAGTGAATTTACAACACAACTCATCTCTCAGGACTGTAAGCAAAGACGATGATTGGTTTTATGGTGCATTCTGGGAGCTAAACTTTCAGGGTACTGGAACAATGCTTTACTCCCTGATCAGTCCAGTGCCTAGTGAACGTTAAAAAGCACTCTCGTACTAGAAAGCCCATACTGGCTCATTATCTGGATGCGGCTACACACTAGGTCTCAGATCATACACTTTTCATGGGGCTGTGTTCTTTAATTTGGCGAAATCAAAGATATGTAGATATCAGAGGAGGGAGGGAGGGAAAAGACAAAGGCAGAAAGAAAGAATGAAGAGTGATAGTGTATAGCACAAGACAGAGCAAGTGAGTCAGGCAGTTGTTAAATTATTCTCTTTTGATTTGCAATAATAAAACCATTTGATCAGTGGAATATGTCCCCATTTTCTCCCCCTGCGGGTGCTGTTCAGCTCCCTCCGTCTCACACTTCCAAGTGAGTTCCAAGGCTGAGAGCCGAGGCGAGCGGGGACAGAATTAAGAATAAAACAATATTTGCTCCAAAGTTAGCACTGCTCAGCCCAGGAGAAGGAACTGTGGGTTTTTATTTTTTTTTGTTTGACTGCAAATCTTTGAATCTACAACAATATGTGTCTGTTCCTTGGAGCCACCTGGAAGATATTAAAATGCAGATAGTTTTTTTTTCTGCATGACCTTTAAGACAAACGGCACAGCCAAAGCAAATCCACTGTATTTGTTGAAGATCAAGTAGTATATGTGTCAGTTTGGCTTTAAAGGGATAGTTCAACATTTTGGCAAATTGGCCCATTGCCATAATCCCTATAGTTTCAGGAGTAGGTTCATTACCTTTATTTGTCGGTGCAAGCTATTTTTAGAACGGCGGAGCAGAGCTCACCACAGCACCATCAGAAACCAAGGGCGTATTCACACCAGGCTCGTTTGGTCCGCTTAAAACAGACTTTTCCTCTGGTGCTGACTTTTTGGGGTGTGTGTGATACAAACCAGCGGACTCGGGTGCGGATCAAACAAGTGAACCGAGACCACCTCTGCAGCTGGGACTCGGTCCACTTGTTTGGTCCGGACCAGAGTCCGAAACGAACCCTGGTGCGGTTCGCGTACGGTGTGAATGCAAACTGAACCTTTCCCGAACCAAATGCAAAATCCAAGCGCCTTTTTGGATTCATCAGGCTTCCGTTGTTGTCAGAAAATGTGGAAATTATCAACAATGAGCCGTGGGTCAACATGGAGCACAGATAGACACGCTGCCTCCTTGATATTTGGTCAGTGGAAAACATTTATCAGATGCTGGAGAGGACGCACGCGTCGCCGTTAAGGATGCACATTCTTAATATTTTTTTTTAACTGATAGCCTAACAGAAAGTCGTTATCCGATTAATAACCGTTAATAGAAATAAATGTGACTAGGCTTAAATGACGATCGGCACGCGGCATCCTGAGAGAATTGTGTTTTTTATGTTTGTTTGTTTTTTGCTGTGCCGTCCTTTTTTTCTTTTTTTTTTAGCGCACCATCCTTCAGACTAGGGGTGTCAACATCTACACGTGTAAACGGGTACAAATCATAACCGTTTAGAAAAATCAATAGCCGTTTACACGTCTTCCCCCCCCCCTCCTCCTCGTTCATTTCGCACCAATATGTGTGGTGGCCTGGGAAAACCCTTCACATGGTGGGATTTTGACATTTTCATTTTTTGATATTTCCATAAACTAGAAGTTTTCAGCCATTCATAACTGTTTGAATAACTGAGATAGCCCTTTCAGATCAAAAGTTATGGGCATTTTAATCTATTATGACCAACAAACTGAAAAGTGAGAAAAATGGCTTTAACTAGAACGTTGCTGTTTAACCCTCTAAAGACGAGTGTTTTACAAAACATTAAACAGCTTCTGAACCGTTTATGATAGAGATGAGCTGTAAACTGTATCTGAATCGTGTGATTTTCTGCTTTCCGAGGGTCCCTGAATGGTGCCTCTGTGACAAGAAGGGACCGTATAGGGTGCGTGTAATCACGTGGTACGGAAACAGACGCTAACCTAGCATAGCATCGATGCTAATCCGAACGTAGCATCAATGCTAAACAGAACGTAGCATCGGCGCTAAACCGAACTTATCATCGGCACTTGCACAAGTTTTACAAAACATCAACAACAAAAATAAAACCTCCCGAACCGTTTATGATGAAGACGAGCTGTAAAAAAGCATCTGAATCGCGGGATTCTCTGCTTTCCGAGGGTCCTTGAATGTTACCTCTACAATAACAACGGACGTCCTCTCCTCTAGCGCTGCTGCTGCTGCGGCTCAGCTGTGCTGTGGCTCAGCTGGAAACGAAACGCTCTACTCGCCATAAAAACATAAAAATAAGTACTTTCTGTTTTGTTTTCTTAAAATATTTATTCACCACGATGTAGGGAGTTCAAAGTACCAGAATCACACAAAATATCAAAATCTTGGAAATAGTAGGTACTTTTTCACCTATTTTGGCTATTTGCCACAATCGAACGTCCGCGACATCCGACGAGTTTTCCCAGGCCGCCACATATATAGTATAGGTTATAGTATTTTTAGGGGTGACAATGTTGCCTGAAAGCTTCAGATAATAATGGACTGCGTGTCAATCCCCCCTCACTTCATCTCCGCGTAGCCTACCCGTCTCTCTCCAGCTGTCCTTTCAAAATAAAGGCCGGGGGGAAAAAAAACACAGACTCCTCCGGCCTGTACTGCGAAGGAGGCTCAACATAGCCAGGCTTTGTGTTCATGTTCCAGTTTAACAAAACCTCAAGCCACGGGCCGGGATTAACTACTACGAAGCTGGTTATCAACTTGCTCCTGACGCGAGGAGCATTCCCTCATCTGAACATCTGCAGGAGGAGACGCTCAGAGAGAAAGTAAACAGCAGCGGATCAGCGCGATCTCTCCGTACAAACGCAGACAGACGACCGCCTCAAAATTTATAATGCAGAAAAAACCCTGGTCTGAGTACGCTGATCATTTTTATCCAATGATTGAGCGACTGTGGGACACACGTGCTTTTGTTTACAAAGTTGATCCGCTTGTGAAAAAATGCAATGTGAATACAAACCGCACCAAGTAAAAAAAAATTTTGTCCGCACCAAAGCAAGTGAACTATCGGACTTTCCTGGTGTGAATATGCCCCAAGTCTCTTCTAGTCCCATAGCAGTACAGTTCGCTGAGGCTAAACACAATGGGTCTCATTTATGAAACATTAGTAAATCTGTGTGTAGATTTAAAACTCTACTTCGGATTCATGAACGGCGCGGGAAACTCAGATTTGATCATAAGCACGTATCATGAATGCCAACCCATCGTAAATTGACAGCGCGCCCCCGGCGATCATCAGTTAGCATAAATCCCTGCACATGAATAGCAAATGATCACCATATAAGGACATAGGCGCACCCGGTCGGCTTGCGATCATGGCGCAAGGAAAGAAAGAGAGAGAGAGAAAAAAAAAACTTCTCAGAGAAGTAGATAGGTTTCAAAATTGATTGATTGTGCATTTCGGTTTCCGTTTCTTTCCATTTACAAGTTGTTTCCTTCTCGTGTTGTATTTGTGAGTGGGTAAAGAACTTGGGATGAGATGGCAGAGTCTGTCATTGAGTCTAAATTCTACATCATACATTACACAGGCATTGTGGAAAGTGTTGCATTCAGTGAGTTTCAGAAGTTTGTAACTGCAGAAAAGAGGATCAGAGGGGGGATTTAACTTGGTCCATGATATTACTCGAATGACTTTATTTTGTAAAATCTGTAATTTCTCGAGATAACTGGGATATGTATTACACCATATAACATTACAATAGTTCAAATGAGGCTCAAATAGAGACTGATACAAGTTTAGAAGAGCTTCAAGAGGAAGAAAGTGTCAGACTTTAAAAAACAAGCCAACATTTTTAGATAATTTCTTTGTCAGTTCATTTATATGCTTTTTGAAGTTTAAGAATTCATCAATGTATATTCCCAAAAAAAAAATCAGATTTTTGGGAGAAGTGGAGTCCTTGGCCGAAGGACATGGCGTCACAGCCAGATGTTGGCGGATCATTTCCAGACAGCATTCATTCGCTATTATCTCCCTACTCTACAAACCAGGTAAAAATGGAAATCTGACAAGGAAAACTTGGATTCAGGTCAGGTTGCAATGATCGTTGACCCCCAGTATCCTCGAGCATCATGGCCCATTGGAAGGATAACTGAGGTATACCCTGGAAAGGATGGAAGGGTCCGCAGTACCAAGGTCAGTATTCAGTGACGAGAATACACACGACCTGTTGCCAGACTAATCCCACTTCCTGAGATCACTGATTGAAGTAAATTAACATATTTCCTGCACAGATCCGGGGGCGGCCGTCACAAACTCCAAGACTGAGCACTCCTTTCTGCAGGAGAACCAAGTCTGTTAGCACTGGAGTGACAGGAACAGGCAAAGCAAAGGCCTGGATGGAAGTAGCAGATGCAGTAAATGTTGTCTCCTCTGTTGGGAGGACCATTCAGGAGGTGAAACATAAATGGTTCGATATAAAGATTGATGCGAAGAAACGTATTAAGGGGAATAAAAACAACACTTAAGCCATGGGAGGAAGAGGAGGACCTTCCCAGCCACCACTATGCGCAACAGACCAGCACATCGCTGGCGTCATTGGGGAGACCTCCTTATCAGGAATCATTCCTGATGGAGACAGCGACATGCCTCCATTGGAGCTGTCACCATCAAACTCAGAAGGTAAGGTCACACGTGTCATATCACAATACATTCTGAAAACCATCGATGATAGCTTAGTACTTTGTCAGTAGGTTATGGGTCCTATAGTCCCACCAAACAAGAAGAAGAAGCATGGGGTGCTCTCTAAATTGAATGAACAGGAAACCAGAAATTCTATTTTGTGCAAAATAGATAAACATCGGTGATGGCTGTCGGAATGTATACCTATAACCCTTTTAACAAATGATAAAGACAACATTTAAGTCTGACAAAGAGCACACACAGCTCGAAATATGTCACGGTGCAATAAATTATTTATTTTTGCAAGAAGTCCTCCATCCTTTTTTCATGACTATACAATTGACTCAGCACCTGCCCTTCCCTGATGTGCGTGTCTTTTTATTAGATTTTTCAAAGACAACATTTAGCCTACAGCATTTCATAACTATAGGTCATTTATAAAAAAAAACATTGTGGTGTTCAAATTAGTTAAGTAATTAGTTAATGTGTTTTTTAAGTGTCTTCTGCTCAATAATGCCTATGTACCTTGCCAAATGTACACATGGCAAATAAACTTTATCTCATCTATCTATCTTATCTCACATGTCCATCTCCTCACTTCATTCTCTGTCATCTTGATTTGCCTGAATATCTTGATTTGCCCGAATGTGGCAAATTGTCAAAGAAGTGATGACACTCGACAGGCATCACATATTTCATGGACTGAAGGTCCTGGAACTTCCTCTCTTTGATTGGCAGAGCTGTGCATCCCACTCAGAGTTTTCAGAGAAGGATAGCTTGTACTGGACCGTACTACCATGGCTAAATTGAAGAGCCCGCAAATCATGCACAGTTGGCTCTCCTGCTTTTCTGCCTGGTCTGATGCTTGAGAAGTGAGATCCACTCAGTTTCATGATTTCATCACGTCTCGATGATCGTGTAGTCTCTCGGGGTAATGATGTCCGCTGTCATTTTGTGCTCGATGCGTTTGCCACACTTACATTATGGTTCTGATAACCGCAGCAATCGCTCCATACTACTATCTCCTAGATTTGTGGATTTTCTTTGATCGCTCTTCCAAAATGGCGGTACTGAAGGTGTGTGAAAACATTGCTGCTGAGGTCCCCCTCTGACTCATCCCAGATGTAGGAGTAGCCTACCCTTCCTTTGAATGCAAATTGAAGAGGGTAAAGTTGTGGACCTGCAGTTTTCTTTTGTAATACAGGCAGCTGGCCTGGGTTTTTGGACACAGCAGCACAGCTTGTCCTGATTGTCCATACAGATTTCTCTTTGTTTGCAGACTCCTTGTCACAGGATTTCTCTTGCCGTGCTTCATCTTTTTTGTTCACATGTGTGTCATATTCAGCCCTACTGATATTTCCATGCTTGTGTAGCTGATGTTATCTGGCCCTCTGCGTTGTGTTCGGTGCGGACTGCCTCAGGTGGGGTTTGAACCCTGGACTCCCCCGCACGGCGGGTGACGATGCAAACCATTTTGCCAAGAGGTCAATGACCGCATAGCAGTCAGGTTTGCACGTCCTTTATGGGTGAGTGAGTGCACCTCGGACCCTCCGTTACACTTGAATGATACACAAACATCACCCTAAGCCTAACCCATCTTTTCTTTGCAGGTCGCTATGTTTCTGCAGTAGTGTGCATCAACACTTGGCAGTTCCTTCAACCAGTCCAAAATCAGTGACATTGATTTGCACTTTTGCATGCTTGCCACTTTTTGGTCCAGATTTGGTTGGTGGGACTGGTGCTTGTTTGTCAGGGCCTTCGTCAGGATCTTTGTCAGAGTCTTTGTTCAGCCAGTGTGTGATTGTTCTTACAGGGAGACCAAGTGTAGATGCAAAAAGTGCTTTGCACAGAGTGACCAGATAACTTCCGTTCTTCCCACGTTTCCATTAACCACACTCTTTCAAATATCCACTGCCTCTGCTCTTCTGTAATGGCTTGGCAGCCTCGAGTCTTGATTATTTGACAGAACTTCGAATTGCAGGGAGGACCCAGAGCCTTCGCAGTCATTTCTTTGCCACCTTTGGATTTGTATGACATTCCTTTGAGACATTTTCCCTTGGATTAATTTTGCTTCCATGTACATTGGCTGAAGCGTTTCCGTCATTTTATTTTGACTGAATTGTTTTCTTTAACATCCTCACCATGCTGTGGTGTTGCTGCCCCTACGGCTTCGCTGTCTTCATTTTCAGGGGCAGATGACTCATCAGAGGATGGGTTACAGTCTGGATCTCTGATATTATCATCATCATCTGTGCCTTCTCCATTGTGTTGCTGCACCTGCTTAGTATCTTCAACAACACTCGTTTCATCAGTGGTAGTGTTTAAGCTATTGTCTGCTCCAACTGAAAGAGGGTCTTGACTTGATACATCCATCTCAATCTCTTCAAAGATGTGCTCAATCTCAAGGATGGTATTATTTTCAGTGGATAAGGCAGTGTCAGAATAGTCAAATACCCCTACCAAAAAGAAAAAAAACAAACATTTCTTTAATTTTAAAACTTTGAGGGATATCATTGCCTTGTGCCTTTTTTTTCTTTTTTTTTTTTTTGGGGGGGGGGGGGGGGGCAGCATTATCAGGAGATGATTTAGGCAAAAAAAACAACAGAATTTTCGTCAAAAAATGACTTCTTCTTTCTTTAAAAATGGCGTCTCTACCCATTCCTTCTCTAATCTGACGAAGAGCCAATGGTGTTCGAAACGTCATGCACTATAGGTTTAATAAATAATTGCATTGGAGCTCCTTTGGTGTTTTGGACTTTTCTTTACCTTTAGGTTTCCTGCAGAGGCCACATCTACAATACAATAGACTTTCTTGGACACTGGCTGGGACTGGAAAATGCAGGTTGATCTAAATCATTGATCGGACTGGACCTGATCTTGTACATTGTGGAGTTAACTGTGCCATGGGAGGTTGCAGTGGATGAAGCAACGCAAAAGGCTAAGGGAAGCAGACGTAGCAGCCGAGGCCTAACAACGCGGCTGGTGTACTCAGTAGAGGTAGGCTGCAGAGGGTTTGTAGTCAAACCGGGGTTTCTGAAGGGGTGGGAAGTTGAGAACAGGCCTTTCCAACAAGCCGTCAGGTTGCTTTTAGAAGCTGCAGAGCGAAGCAGCAGCTGGATTTGGCTGAAGAGGAAGTATCCCAACTGGGCTGCAAAATGACAAAGGGGAGGGGTAATAGTGTCGCTGTTGAGCCCTCTGGAGGTGTGGTGGGCCTGCCTACCAATGAAACACCAATGAAAGAGGGTGCTCCCTGATAACCCCAATGAAGTTTTTACCCCATCCATTCAAAATCAAGTGCAGTGCCGACTTATCCTGGGATTCTAATATAAAGTCTCATAAGACTGGAGAGTTCAACACACTACACCTTAAGACAAAAACAACATACAAATCGACAATCGATAAGCAAGTTAAGGAAATATCCTCATCAATTTGATACCACATTTGTCACAAATACTCTCAACCTAACAGAAGTGGTGACTAAAATGAGATAAAGTGACTGGGACACACTTGTTATAAAACTATGAATATCCCAGCAGGCTCATCACTTTTTATTTTTAGGTTGTTTTCTTTTCTTTTTTTGCCTTAGCTCTGATGATGAGAGTGAGACAAAGGAGGGATGATATTCTTCAAAGATCCACAGGTTGGCCAAAAGTCCTGGGTGTTGCTGTTAGATTTACACCTTCATGCTGCACAAAATTACACCACCTATTTACCCCTGTTTGTCTCCACTGGAAACACTTCCATTAAAGATTGAATTTCAGATTAGATTTTTCAAAATGTTGGCTTGCATCAGTAAAAACAGATAAAAGGTCCTATGTGTTTGTCTGAATGAATTTATCTTTGGTTTCAAGAAGATTGCACAAGAGACTGTTCTGAACCGAAGGGGAATCATGGCACCAATCTAACTTTACAAAACCCTGGATTCCAACCTCTCTATACCAGATTTAACAACTTGGTATTTTTCTTTCAGCATGGCCCTGTTTTAGTGAAGGAGTCAGAAAAGTCCCAAGTACAAAAGCAGGTCATTGACTAAGAAAAGGAAGAATAAGGGTGCCCCTTATTCAGAAAGCGAGAGCGACAGAGCTTGGGAGAAGGCGAGCAGCGAGCCTTGTAAAAAGGGCTGCGCTGAATGAATGAGCAGCAGCAGAAGAAAGCAGGAGAGAAAGAACGTGGAGAGGAGAAAGAATAGAACGAGAAGGAGAGAAAGGAGAGGCTGTCTTTAATAGAGTCTTATAAAAAAAAAAAAAGCTTTGTGAATGGCCTCTGTCTGTCGTTCCCACACAGGTCATCACAGAAAGTCCTCTCCACTTGAAAAGGAGGTGGCACTGAATAGACTTTGAGGTTCCACTTCGCTGTGATGAAGAAACATTCCTGCCTTTATTGAAGAAGCTGCCGGAGACTCGATTTCAGGAGTGACAAGAGGGGAAGAGATTGAAGGAAGGGGAAGAAACAAAAATGAGTGAGATAAAAAGAGATTAGAGGAAAAATGAAGAAAGACAGGAGAGGAAAGAGGAAAACAAGAGCCAGAAAATGAGAAAATCTCAAGCAAGACGAAGAAAAGGAAAAATCAAGGACATGAAAGCTTTGTAGTTCCACTTCTCCAAAAAGGCATTTTTTGGGGGTGGGGGGTTGGGGGGTGGGGTACTGTAACCGGTCTGAGCTTGTTACAGGAAAAGTCCTAAACTTTATTGCTGCAGTTGTAAGATAGCGGAACAGTTGAGTGGCTACAGAGACCAAAGAGCAGCACTTTGAATATGAATGTGGCTGGTGTAAATCAGAGCACAGTCAAATAATAATAATAATGAAAAAAAAAAATTAGCACACACACACTCATACACACTTTTGAAGCCGTTCAAAATGAGCATGCATTTGAAAACATGCAAATGAATCCATACGCACACACACACACAGTTTGCACACACAGCAGTTCAAAAAAAAAAAGAGCTTTGCAGCCTTCTTGCACTGCAGCCACTCAAATGTAAATGCGCGGAATGAATCACATAAAAGTTCTTCAAGTTCTTTAAAAAAGTGGCATTAAGAGACACATAATGACAGAGGACATGCAGTTTTTGACATTTAGGGACACATTAAAAGGAGGGGGGAGAAAAGGATGTTGAATAAAAGCGGTTTGTGTGTGTGAAAGCTTTCCGATGAGTCAGAGGCTCCCATTGAAAAAAAAGGAAACAGAATGTATTGGACCTGATGGAGAGGGCTTTGTAGCTCATTAATGGTGGGGAAATGGTGGCAACATGGTGTGAAATGCTTTTTGTTGACCTCTCTTTACGTTCTCCTGTATCCTCCTGGCTGTGGGTGACATGTCGAGAGGAAACATTTTTGACCTGACAAAGATCCATTCATATTTAAATATTTTTACCCCACTAAACGCCCACCCTGACTTCTCTTTATCTTTTAGATGATGTGAATGTCAGCAGCCTTTTTGGAAAAAAAAAAAAATCCTTTCATGATTTGAGCCTTTCAGCCAGTTGGAACGTTCTTCTTCTCAACCCCTAAAAGCATGCATCAAAAAGAGAGAAAGAGGGTATGAGTATGAAATGAGCACACACACACACACACACACACACAAAAAGGAAGGATGGAAGAAGATCTGTAATTTGGCTGGAATCGTTTTCTTTTCTCTTTGGTTCCGTCATCAAAGGATTTCAGCTGTGGGAATGGAAATAGCAGCTGACCTTGGATGTGTGCGATTCAACTTTTTTTGGGGGGGGACAAAGACCGAAAGAGTGATTGAACCAAGGTCGGGATAAATTAAACCCATGGGGAAAATGGCTGAAAACAAACCTCATCAGGGTTTGTCATATAGGGACGCACCACTCAGATGTGTTTGCATACTAATGTTAACCATGGATTACGAACCAGTAGCGTGTCAGGGCCGTGGCTGACAAGAGATTCTTGCTTTATGACAGAAATACACTGTTACAGCAGGACAGTGAGACTGTTTTATTTATGAGCAACATCATGGCAACACATCAGAGATGGGAGGAGAGTTACACACGCATTCACCTGTACCCCTAAGCCAGTGTTGGGCAGTGATTTTAATTTGATCACTTTTTTAGTAATTTATTTTTTAATTATAATAATAATTTAAAATAATTTAGTAATGAAAGAGTACTAATGTATTACAACTATGATAATTATAATACACTTTGATCCTTGCAACAAAAAATGGTTAGCAAGGGACCAGCAATCATAAAGTATTATAATACTTGACCTTATAAGCCATTATAAAATGCTCTGTTATGCTTATTGTTGTAAAGCCTAATATGATAATTTATGAGAGTTTATAATGATAGTTATAGATGTTTATAAGCCAATTATACATGTTTATAAGCCAATTATAACACATTATTATATGCATCGATGTGGGCACTGTCAGTGAGTTACCAACAATTATAACATATTATAATACCTGATCTTATATTTCATGATAAAGTGCCTTATAGTGTGTTATGATTATGGTTATAAAGCATTATGATAATTTAGGAGTGTTTATAACTATAGTTATACAGTGTTATAACACATAATAAGCATGGTTATAATGTGTTATAGAGATAGGCATATATTTTGAAATAAAGTAATAAAGACAGTTATTTTACTACTTGAGTAATAAAATTACTGATTACTCCTTTTCAGAGTAACTTGCCCAACACTGCCTGAAGCACACGGGCAGGTGGAATCAAAATCTGTTACCAAACATTTTAAAGACTGCATCCCCAAATCATTTACACAAATAAAATACCCCAAGTGACAATTACATAAATATATTATGGACTGAATTAAATAAACTAAGCAATACTCACAACTTAAACACAAAAACACATAACCAATACATCTTGTAATTACAAACTGTATATTACACATTAGTGACACAAAACCCATAATTAAAAATAATAAACATTATAATAAACTACAAGGTTACACCAACATCCTTACTCCTCACCCTGCAGCATTGCGTTCTATGAAAGTCCACTTGGAGGGACTTGAGACTGGCTGCAGATGGCTCATCCATCATATTCAGTGTTTGTCAGCTGTATTTATTTGTCAGAGTTACTGTTGTCTTACAGCGTGATGCAGCTGCAAGCAAAGAACAGTCTTACTGTTGTGTGTGTACGAGGATTCTCTGACATCTGAGGTTCGTTCCCTTGTTTTATTTTTTTGGGGTCACTTATTGCAAACAGCAGAGTTCACATGATCCTCGACACAGTGGCCATGTTTGTTCACCGCTTTCCCTCTGAATTAGAGTTTTTTACACAACAGCTGACTTCAGATCTGAAAGTTGGTACCTTTGTAAATTTTTGAACTTTTTCTAAACTCCAACCACAGCATTGCACAACCATTATTTAAAAAAAGGCCATACTTCATTTAATTTATTGTGTTTTTTTCCCCCGTTACAACAGATTTCTACATAATGCTATGAATTCAGGATTGCATGGAGATCACAGTTTAGACCTGTTCTTCCTCCATTGAACTGTGGTCGCCCCACATTTCAATGCATCAGTTTTTTTCCCCCCATGTTTCACACATACACTCCTGTTTATGGAGTTTCCATGTCACCTGACCTGAGTGTCTCTGGAATGTCAATGAAAGACACTTTAATAGGAACTGCTAAAAGCTAGTTCAACATACATTGAGTTTTTTGTCCGTATTTGTTGATTTTTGGACAAACTGCCATCAATAATGACATGAGTGTCTCAAATATATGATGATTTATACATTTAGCTCCATATAAGATTCTGACTATTGCATTTATGTTGTTTAACTTATCAGAAGTGCTATGAATTATATAAAATACAGTTAGCAGTATAAAGTGTGGTATATTGATGTGTTGATGAAAAGAAGGGATCACCGCTGACACGTCTTCGCTTGTATTCAAAAAAGACGTTTATTAACAAGAAGAAGAACAGTGTACAAAAATGCCGAATCCTGGAACATCTCTGGTCCAAAATGAGATCTCTCTCGACTGGCCCAAAAACCTTTCTTTTTATATGTTGGCTTATCTCCAACACTCCACCTTCTCCGGACAGAGAGAAACCTCCCGACCAGATGGTCAACGACCTTTGTCTTGACCTTTTAACTTTTAGGCTAGTGAAAAACCCCATATCCTGTATCCCACCAAACTTAACCTTAAAAGAAAACAAGGAACCTGTCATTCACATTGATCAGGACATCCTTCTTGGCGTCAGATAACTTAACAGGACATTGATTCACACATTCCTTAAGTTACAGAAAAAGCACACACACAAAGAAGAACATAAAATAATACAAGATATCTAAGCAAGAAAGTAAAGGTGGATAATATACTACAAAAGCTTGGTACATAACCTCATCGTTTGACTATTCATCATCTTTTCATGCATGGATTCCTAGTTATCATAAAGGCCATGAAGGTTACACACAGGACACTTATATAGAATTGTGAATTCATAAGTAAAACCTTGCTAAAATGAATGTACAACCAGCCTTTAATAAGCACTCCTAAATCAGGTGGAGAAGTACAGTAGATGCAAACTAAGATTTACCTCGCCTGATGAAGTGGCCACTGTGTTTCATTTTCATGCAGCGTGGGTAGATGTCTGCTATTCAAATATTCAGTTGCTCAAACATAATGCAGTGGAGTGGAGAGAAACAACCATCATATTCTTAACATTTCCATGTGAATAAATGCTATTCACATGCACTGAAATGTTGATGAAGAGTATCTTAATTGGTATAGAAGCATGATTCAACATTAACTGTGGTTTTGCAAAACAGGACCTGATGACTTTTAATGAGGTTCAGCTGTGACTGAGGAGAAACAGCAGTCATGGTGATCAGTGATTGGATCCCCAGCTCCTCCAGTCCACATGGCAAAATGCTGAACCCCACATTGCTGTATGAATGTGTGATTGGGTGAAGGTGTGATGTGCTTTAAGACCAGAAAAAAACACTATACAAATCCGGTCCATCTAATGGCTTGTTTAACATAAGCAGAGGAACTGGGTAGTTAGTATGAGCTGTAACTGCAGCAGAGGAAAGGCAGATCATCGCCTACACACACCCGACAGAAACAGCATCAAAGCAAAAGGACATCACAGTGTTTGACTGGCGCTAAATGCCCACTGCTTTAGGTTTTCACTATGAGACATAAAAGAGACAGAGATAAAGCTGAGGAAGGTATAACAGTGTGGTAACCTTAGACCCAACGACACTATAGGAATGTGAAACTATAAGCGAAAAGTTGGTGATTAGAGGCTCCAACATTCATGCACTGTTTCATTTCTCCCCATGTTACTCATATTTGGCCTTTTCCCTCTGTCCCTGCTGTATCTGTACCAAAATAGACATGCTTGACCTTTTTTTTTGCTTGTCTAATCCCCTTTTTCCTTTCTCATTTGTTTTCCAATTCGTCTTTAAGTCTTGTTTTATTTCATGCTCTTTGTCGCCGTGTAAGTTCCCCCCGCTCTCTGCATATGAAACAGAGGCTCAGATGACTCGAAGTAGAAAATCTGATTCTGCCACTAACATGACGTATTTGACAGCTGAGATGCTGGTTTTTGCCAAATGAACTTTTGACGATAAGAGCCATTTAATTGATTGGCTGAGCTGGAGTCACGACTCGGTGCTGGAGCTGGGTCACTTTCTCACAGTAAAAAATGATGAGCCCCCTCTGTCAGAGAGATAATCATAATATGCTTTAGTGGCTCCGCCGAGCCAAAAAGCTTTACAGTAATATCACTGCACTGCAGAGGAGGCTGGTCCATTGAGGCAGAGGAGGTTGGTCCTCCTCTATTTTTGAGAGGCAAAAGGAAAATTTATTTTTTATTTAAGAAAGAGTAACTGGTTGAAATAAATCATTACCAAATCTCAGTATAATTTATAAAATATTATATATGTATTTTATCATAAAAAAAAGTTTGTTTTTTGGAAGAAAATCCACTTAAAACGGCTCAACTGCGCCGCCAGCAGGCTCAGGAGACAGAGCAGTATGTGTGAGGAGCAGGGAGCAGGAAGGTGGGGGCTCTACGGAGGTGGCAAGATTTTTACCTCCCTAACTGGCCTCGGGGCGGGATCTTCTTCCATTGACTCAATGCATTTAGGATGTCTTCATCCTGACCTGTGATTGGCTAAGACACGTAAAATGACGTCATGACGGAGGAGGCTCTTCTGTACCAATCAGCAATCAGAACACAAGATTGACAGCAGGTTGGTCCAATGACAGTTCTCCAACCCCCCTTGGTTACTGTTGCTATGTGCGCCAAACTTTCACTCCCAGCCGTGCTGCTTATGCTGCTCCTAGCACAAGAAATACGGAGTTTTCAGAGATATTGGCATCGATTTGAAAGGAAATATCAGCAGATTTCTGGATAAACTGTTAGGAGATATCAGAGAGAAGCAGTCAGAGAGATTGTTAATAGTTTTCAGTTACGTGACCTGGGCAGCTGGAGGGTAAACAAAGACACGACCGGACTTTTTTTTTTTTTCTCCGCCATCAGCTCAGGTAAAAGCATAGCTATATCTAAGAGGTAAAAGCCAAATATGTATGTAATTTGAGTGGAACACTTTGTTTTGTTATTAATAATTACAGATTTTCATGGTTTTTGTTTTTCCTTTTTAAATCAGAGGGTGTAAATCCCCACTGTGGCATTTACAGGTGTTGAACACTGGCCTGCTTTTTTTTTTTTTTACATCCCACATCCAAGATCATGGCTCTGTCTTTTTCATTAGGCCTGTGTTAATCTGAAAACAGTAAGATTTAATAAAATTATGTTGTTTTTAAGAAATCTTGTAAGACATTGTTTTACTGTTTAATTTTCATTGAATATAATAAAGTAGGGAGAAGTAGTGCTATAAAATAAAATGAGGCCGTGGACTGGTGTTCCTCCTGTCCTCCCTAATTTTTTCAGTCACCAGCCGCCACTGCTGCACTGATATTCAATCAAATGTTTCACTCTGGCATCGTCACTCTGTCTGAATACTTTATCATTGCTACATTGATGTATTGACGGTTGGGCACCGTCCTGTTGCCAGTGCTCTTACTGTACCGTCCTTGGGGATTGGTGCTTGTTGGTAATGGCCAGTTGAACTTTTCCCAATGAGACAGGATGACTATCCATATATGGTCAAAGTTATCTGAGAGCTCAAGTCTCCTGGGTTTCCTATTCTTTTGCAGGCTGCTGCTTTGTTTTCCTTTTTCACTCTAAAACTGTAGAAAACAAAAATAATACACAGATATTGCTTCAAATATTGAAAAAGAGTGTTTTGTGTTTAACTTTATGCCTTTAAGATCATTTAAAGCAGAAGTAAGTGGAATATTTGTGTTAATATAAGTCTTAAATAGTTATATCTTCCGACAGCAATCACTTATATAGAGTGTTTGGTCTGAAACACGGGTCTGTCAGTCACTCTGCTCTGCTATAAGCCGAGGAGAAAACTTTCCTTGTATCCTACAACCTTTATCCAATGAGGAGAGAGAACGGCATAAAGGGGCGGTCCTCTCTGTGTGTGCAGCCAAGGGATGCGCGTGAATGTGGTGACGTAGGGAGGAGGGCGGGGACTGCTAACTCCATCGGCTGACAAGAAGTTAGCCAAAACGACCAGATCGCTTACTTCTGCTTTAATCTTCCAATTGCTTAACTGTTCACATAAACAGAAATTTTGACCAGGGGTCCTCAAACTTTTGCATCATGCCACTGTATATTAAGAACCCAGATATATCTAATGTGTTGTGTAATGTGTGTTATTCTTTTATGACTTTTGAAACTACAAACATGTATCTGGTTGTACCCCTTTCATTTTCCCATAATGGAGCTATTTGTAAGTCTAGCTATTGCTACTTAAACAGTGTTAGCATACTTACCAGTCTAAAAGAGATGGTATGAGTTGAGCAGCAAACATCATTTATTTATTCACCAAGAGTTATCGTCAGTAGTTGAAAGAAACACCAATGCTTAGTCTTGTTTCTATCACATCTTTTCTTCTATTTATTTTAGCATGCTAACCCGCTAGCCAGCTATCTATTGTTATTGAGTCACTGTAGCCTGATCCTAGGGCGTATTAAAACCCTTTTCTCACAGCTGACAGAATCATACATCTTTCTACATCTTTATGGAACTCAGGTTAATATGCAAACCCAAGACTTCCAAGATTTTCTATCCATCCATTCTGTGTAGGGTCGCTGGTACACATTTTTGGACTGTGGGAAGAAGCTGAAGCGCTCAGAGAGACCCCCAGAACATCTAAACTTCACCCAGAAACCGTGGCAGGGAATCGAACCCCGTAAACTTCTTGCTGGGAAGCAATAGTGCTAACTACCACAGAATACAAACATTCTGGATATCTTTTCAGTTATGTTCTATACATTTCTTCCAGACTTGCTAGTTTCAAAACATCACCTATGTTCAAATGATGTTTGGCTGCAATGTATAAGTTAGTACCGACATAACCAATGATGGGTTGCGAGGTTTCAAGGGTAGGTCACAGTTTTTGATAATGATGCATGGGTAGGACTGTGTAACCACAGACTAGGATGACCCGAGCACTCTGATACTAAAACCTCAGGATGTGAAGTGTTTAATAAACAGTCAGCGAAGCAGGATTCAACACAAAACACGCTTGTGGAAAATGATAAACGACAAAGTCAACAGCCTGACTTTCTGTAACTATATTCACTCTGAGATCAACCTCATCTCAGATTCGGGGACGCTTGTTTTTTTGAGTGGGCTATCTCAAGGCTATGTATTCTGTAGAGGCCACACAGAGGTCGTGCTGCATGAGTCAGGGTACAAATGCTTTCATAAGGAGGAAAACAAGTTCTGTTCTCTTACATCCTGTACTACACATTTTAAAACTTTAATTAGTGACTACTAACATTAAAAGATACCCCAAGAAGTTTGCTTTTGGTTATAAAAGTGTCTCATATGAATGTGGATGAATCTACATTACCCACACTTGTTAATGGGTCCATTTTGGATAAATACATCATTTTGTCTTTATAGTTATTTTGATATTATTATTTAGTGGTCAACTCGCCTTTGGCCTTACTTTTCTTCATAACTTTCATCATTAAATGTGATTTTTAAAGCTAAGTTTGTTGCTTGTTTTATAATAGCCAGCATCTTGATTGAATCCTGTTTTCCTACATGCTGCATGTAAAGAGTGTTGCTGGATATTGAATCAGAGGGTAGAACCACAGGGAGAGACTGTTGGTCAGGTTGTTTCTTGAAATGTAAGAAGGCCTCTAGCATCATGTTAAAGTTAACATGAAGCAATGCAGGAGGGTCAGATAATTCTATTTTCATGGACATTGGATAACATGCTTGCAGCCATGAAGGTCTCCAGAGATATAAAAATTCAATTCCTGGATGTATCATTTGAATTATTAATTTAGTTTGTATTACACCAGCAGCAGTTGCAATGTTGTGCTTGCATTTTGTTAGCACGGTGCTCTTTTTCTATTGTGAGAAGAACAGCTACTGTATAGTATGTGTTCTCAGAAATACATTCGGATCAGCACCACGGACAGCGCACGTGGTATGGGCGCATTCACCTTAGCTTTCATTGTGATGCTATTATATAGGTCACATGTGAATGCGACAAAGACAAAGTGAAACTTGCATTATTTTTTAGACCAAGTGAGAGTTTGAAGGTGGTGACGGAGAGTTGATCTTATAAACATTATGGTGGAATTAATGTCAAGGGCAAATGAATGAGGGCGTCATAATTCCCATCAAATATAATCCCTGCCCTCTAAAAGACAGACAGTAAAGATTTTTCTACCTTGAAATGATTCACGTCATTTGCATAATTCTCTGAAATAAAAAACACAAACTCCTGTTTTATTCCATAACAGCAACTGAACTTCAGAGGCAGAACAGAACTGATTGTCACTGCATTAATTGTGCATTGATAAATTACAGTTAAGAAAACCAACTATGACAGCTTCTTTGATGAGGAGCAGCTAATTGGTCTGTTGGGAGAGTAATTTTATTGATATTCATGTGTCACATCACTGCATTAATCAGTGGACTGCCTAGGATTAACTGCATACACACTCATATACTCACACCACAAACAAATGTATATAGTTTTTCCTTCTTCTTTTTTTTCTTAAAGTTTTATCACCACTGCAGCATTTCAGTTTAATTGATCGGGTTGCGGTTAATTACACAGAGTGTCCCAAAAAAATAGGGCAGAGTCGACCCTCTCGCCCCTATTAGCCTTGCCCTCAAATCAATACTTGAAGTTGTGGGAATAAGAGGGTTACGGCTATTGTTACTGGCTCGGTGAGGAACCGGCACCTGGAGATGAGTTGAGTTTAAATTGCTTGGGGATTATTAAAAAGGTTCTGGTGGCAGGGCCTTTGGAGAATAATATCTCTGAGAAGGAGAAACAGGAAAAAGAGAGAGTGAGTGGAGAGCAGAAGAGAGATAAGATATCTTATCAGCTGATAAGAGTGCCCGTCCCTTCCTGCTTGTATTCCGCGAAGACACCTAATTAAAGGCCCCCGAAATAGAGGTGGCCACACCTGGCCTGATTATATAAAGTGAAGTTATTAATCTAGATTCCATATCTGGTTAAAGACCTGAGAGAGTTGGGGAAAAGTATCAGCCATGCTAACTTTACAGTATTGCCTCCTCAAGAGGATTTTCTTTTCCCCTTCCTCTCATTTACCACTAAAGTCAATAAGCTGTTCAGGCCTTTTAGTTTGATAGAACACATTACCGACTCTGTAATCACACACACAAACTGAGAAAGAGTAATGCTGGCAATTCAACAACATACAATACCCTTAAAGTATCCCTACAGCCCTTGGCTGCCACTGGGTTGAGACAGTGTTTTGCATTCAAGAAATGCACCCTCAGTCAAATTCCCCCCCTGAGGTAAAACCTATGAATTTACCTTCACCCCCTGAACCGTTTCTCCATCGCCTTTCCCACACTACTTATCCAGTTACAGTGGCATTAATCATAGAAACTCCTCCATCCTCCATCCTTCCTGCATTGGAAATGTTCTGGCCTCTGCAGCCGCAGCGTTCCTCACGTGTTGCACAGAAAGGCTGAACAAGCAAATTAAAAGACGGAATTAAAGTGTGATCGCTGCCAACAGGGCTGAGGTCAATTCACCGAGAGAGCAACGGACTGGGGGAAAGTTAATATGCAGAGTTGAAATGTTGAATTAAGCGTCTAAGAGAGTGTAATTCTGCCACGGCTTCTGCAGTATGATTTTTGTTTAATCATCACTGGAGGCATTTGGAAATGCACCATCAGAAGGAAAAAAAATCCCATTAACAGTGCTTGTTGTTAAAAATGAGACTTTTGTGTCACACCATTGCATCCATGGTGGACAAATTGTAAAGTAAGCAATAGCTAAAAATGCTGCCTCTAACTGCTGTTCCAAATGTCTGAAGTTGATAAGAGCTGACGTCCTTCTAAGAATGAGTTTTCCATTATATAACTATGTGTCTCTTTTATGAAACAACACATAAGTGTTCTCAGGAAGATAAGGGATTCTGAATTTCACAACAAGCAGTAATGGACTATGTTTTATAAAGGGTGAAGGACTAACATCATTCATGAGCATGTAAAAAATGTTATAATTGTCCATTTCATGATGGAGTTACATGTTAACGTGTTATTAATGAGGTTGTTTGTCTGTATGAGTCAGTGTACCCCTCCCTGACCCTGACCCTGCAGTGAGAAGTGGTGGAGCAAATCCGTACCCGCAGCCTGGCTCTGCCCACCTACATACTTCCGCTCAATTTTCAATTTCCTTCAGTACTCTACCTGGGATTGAACTGCCTTTTCTTTTTCTTTTTTTATTGTGCAATACAAGTGACAAACTATAAGGCAAACATAAAGACATGACACTGCAACACGGCAGCCCCAAAAAAGTAGAGAGTTAAATAAGAGATAAATTGTGATAAGAGAGAACAAAACATGAGAAGAATATAATATAATATTAATAAATAAGTAAATTAAAAACAATAAACATCAGCAGCCAATCGATCAATCAAACAATCAATTTTTCCCTTTCCCTTCATTTCCCTTGAAAAGCTTGCAAGGCTTTTCTACTGCAGAACATTTACCGGCCAGTCAGATAACAGAGGGCGGGGCTGAGAACAATGACGTTGAAGTTGTAGTTCATACATAATATAATGGTGGAGATTGATGTTCACAAAGCCGTTCATTCCGTTGTGGCAACACAGCTAGCACACACTCGCTTCGCTCTGCTCATTGCAATGGATGGATGGTCGTCGTTTACAGCGTGCAGCAGCTTCATTGGGTAAAGGCAGATCTTCCTAAATAGTTTTTAACTTCAACATAGTGTCCATTTACCAAGAAGTAAACATTTCTCAATGGAGAGTGACCAGTCTCAGTGCAAATCACTGGTTAGGACCAGCCTAGTGTAGCTGTGAATGTCATATTGCTGTTGTTACTGCCCTTAGCTTATTTATTTACGGTATGTGTTTTAGGCTAATAGTTAGATGCAAATCTATAGCTGTAATAATAAAAGCAGCTTAGCTTGTGGGTTTGATTGATAGACCCTTTGGAAGTACATATTCAAAGTTACCGCTCAGCAGAACGTTAAAGTAAGCATGACAGAAAGTGACAGGCGTCTCATACAATCCTCCACCTTTGTGTACAGAATTGGGAATTTATTTTATAAGCAGCCATCCATGAGGCGAGTGTGTGTGTGTGTGTGTATGGGAGTATCAGTAAACAGATGTGTAGCCATGTTGTTTATCGCGGTACAGGTTATAGTCCATCAACCTACCAGCTGACCCATATGTTGTGTTTAGTGCCGGAGCAGAACAACACATACTTGTTGAAGTAAGGCATTCTGCAGCCTTTGTTTATGATACTTGCTCATGCTGTTGTTATAGAGAGATACGGGTGAGGTGCTCAAAAGCATGTCTATGGTCACACAGTGTTGTGGCTTTAACAGCTGCTGTCACAGTCAGCATCTCACCTATTTAGTCACAGCTAGAGAGTCCAGGGAATTCAGATGAGCTGAATTAACTTTTTTTTAAAAGGCAGATGTTATTCATTAATCAGTCAGATCAACATAATATAAACAAATAAATAAACATGCCCACAATGTTGTGTGATTCAATTCAACATTTGATTGTATTTATTTTCATCAAAATGTACATTAATACAGCCACATTAAAGGGGACATATATGGAAATATCACTGTTTGAAGGCTCTTTAACATATATTTGGGTGTTTGTTTTGCCTCCTGCCCCCCAAAATGTGAGAATTGACAAAAAAAATCTGTAATGTGCAGGCTCCCAGGTTGAAACCCATGTGGTTTTACGAGCTGTTCCCTCAGTTGTCTCCCCATGATGTAACTAGTTTTCAAATTTGCATAATCCCACCCCTACCTGGTACCACTAGAAGAGATGGGGCGGGGCGAGCAGTGCTTCATTTGCATTTAAAGGGACAGGCACTGAAACCAGTCGTTCTGAACAGGGCTGTTTTGAGCGGATGAAAAGAGCTGTGATGTTTGATCCTTATCCTGTATTTTGACCAAATCATGCCACAGACATGTCTTGAAGACACCTAGGAACTGTTTTAATTTGTGGAAAGGGGACAGAATATGTCTCCTTTAACATTATAATCAGTCACCATAGCTGTGAAACCGCCTCCTGTCTCAGTGAGGAGAAGTGGTGTAGTCGTCCTCTGCTCTTTGGTGGTGAACACAATTATCTGTTTCCTGTTTTATGCAATTAAGGAAAGACACATGGAGACAACTTGCTGTTGCACATAATCAGCAAAAACAAGTATGTCTGAGGCAGAGGTGTTTCTTGGAGAAGAAAAAGAACAACTTGAAATACATAATCACATAGAACCGATGAGGACGCCCTTGTCTTTGCGACTGGAGGACACAGAAGGAGTTCAGCTGCTTCAGTGGAGCCCACCTCTGCAAGCATCTGTCTCAGAAAACGTCTTCAGGTTGAGGCCACCTGTTCTGAAAAAAAAAAAAAAATCAATCAGTACGATAAGCAGTGATTTTAAATAAGAGTGGATTGTAATGGTGCATTAAGAACAAACGCAGAACCAAGGGGAGCACTTAAGGCTATAAAATCATCTATTTCATGTCTTTCAAACCAACAGAGGTGACTTAAGAGACTGATGTGATATTATCGCCTGCATTTATTATTGAGGCAAACAAAAAATAATAAGTGGCTTTTCTTCTGCTTTCAGGTAACGGTGAATGCATACAGGCAGAAAAACAAATCTTAAAGAGGTGACAACAATCAGTCTTATCCCTTTACTCTACTTTGGCTTCCAGAAGGCAGGCGTTTGAGGATTAGTGGCATAGGGGATCTTGGCAAGGCACTGTATGCATGTGTGTGTGTGTGTGTGTGTGTGGGAGTGCAAGTGTGTGTTTGTGTATTAGTAAAACATTTCTAGCGGAGAAACACAAAGCTTTCTCTAAACTGTTTTGACTTCCTTAAGGGAGGGATTGTCAGTTTATATAGGCTTGGGAGTATATAGGCTTCCTGGCAGGGCTGGGCGGATTAACACAGCACAGGAGAAGATTTGATGAGAGCAGAAAGATGATGTGAGTGCATTAGCAGTTCTGATTGACAAACAAAACAGATTAGTCTCTCATCACTGTCTCTTTTCTGGGAAAATTGCAGGATTGTACAATTTATATACAGTATATTTCCTACATGGCAAGATGTCAAACTGACTTTTTTTGTTTGTCTCTTTCTTCCTCCTCCTCTAGTTTCTACATTCCTCCAGCTTTCACACCCTTGACATCCCGCATCCTTCTTCCCTCTCTTCTGGATCCAAACTTTCTCTACCTTCCAGTGCCTCCTGTCATTTCTCCGGGGGGGGATTATCTGAACCCCGAGCGTCCTGCGGCTCTTTTTCTCTAAGTAGCCTCACAGCTGCTGCCGTGCCTCAGCTTTATAATTCTGGATGGATGGATGGATGGATGTGAGGGAAAGCAGGTTCTTTCTCCTTCTCCATCTCACGCCGAGGCCTCCGCTGTTTTCCTCCCACTGCTTGCTGCATCTCACCAGGAGAGGATGTAATGTTCTTTGATCCCTCTTTCTTTCCACCTCTCTTCCTCTCCTGTGAGGCTGTGTCAAGTAGGCAATACTTCCAGGGTTTGCCCTTCACCCCCCCCCCCCCCCCCCCCCCCTCTAAAACCCTCCCTCCATCTATAATCACCCCCTTTACAGTACATTGTGCATTCCCTCATTTTCTCCTCATTTCCCTCCTTCATCCTCACATTTGCATGGCTGCAAAATGGAAGTCGGAAAACGGAATACTCTTTTTTTTTCAACTATTGATGACAATCCATCCTATTTTTCCTCTACAACTCTCCGCTCTCTCTGCCCAGACATCCACCACTTAATGGCCCTGACCTTTGGGATTGTAAAAGGTCATCATCCATAAAGTGAGAGAGCTTTTACTAGTCATTAGCAGAGAGGGACTCCTGGAGCGGCGGCGGCTGCAGAGCCACATATGTGTGAGAATTTCCACATCACATTTAATCCATGATGTGCTTTGGTAGCTTCGTGCAGAGTTCCCCACAGTGCTCCAGACACACACTGACGTGGAACTGATCAGACGCGACAGAGAAACTTACACACCAGTTACTTCATAGAAAAAGAAAAGTGAACTACAGTAAAGTTGTACTGAAATGTCACGGTGAACTGAGCACCCCCATATCCTGACATGCTAATACTATGTTCATCATAAACAGAAGAAACCTAAGTAAATGCAGAGGTGTGTTCTGTGTGTGAAGATCTACATCAGGGTTATATAGTGAGAGTAAATGGGATGTAACTGAACTGTGAAAGAGAGAATCAGGAGGGAACACACAGTGACATTAATGACCTGGGCTAGCACACCCTGACACTACATGTGTTAAGAATGATTACCTGCACTGTAATAATGTGGACATTACAACATGTTCAGGCTGGAAATAGCCATATGACCCAGGCCAATTTGAAGAAAAGACTTATAGGCCGGGAGCCAGGTCCACCCCTCAGGATGTTTTTTGCTACCTTTTTTTCACTATTATTTCTTGTTATCCCATACATTGGGCCATCACAAGTTGATAACCTCCACCCCCAGCAAGGGGCCGTTTGGCCCCAGGGGCCAAAAAACCCCCTTTTGGGGAAAAGCTTCTGGCGAAATGATGTAATGGCATATATTAGGGTACAGCAACTGCATACATGGTCAGATAACTCTGAAATTTTGCATGGTGTATCCTGACACATAGGGGAAACTATCAGAATAATATTCTGGGGCTTACTGCCTTTCTATTTTCAAATATCACCCTCAGTTTATCCCAAAAGACAAAAAAATGTGTTTCCGCCTGACAAATTGTCATCAAATGTGATCATTTTCAAGCATTTTATTATACATATCACTGCCTTAGATGGATATGAAAAACTTCCCACATTTGTAAGCCTCAATTTAAGCCCAAGATGACCTTTCTATCTAGAAGATTACACCTGCTATGACCAAATTTTCTTCCAGTGTCCTACCTCAAATCAGAGAAAACGGAACTTTCAGCATTACCATTCCAAATGGGATTAAGCATGATTTCTTGCACATAAACTGTATCTTAAACAAGATTGGAGACTTTAGTTATACTACTATACTATCTTAAGTTAATTACATGAAAAGTGAATAATGTTACACCCCCAGGTGGACCAGGGTATCAGGGTACAATATAAAAATAAATGCTAACCGATTTACACACACCAACACACTTACCAACCAACACACTTGAACCAAACAACTAGTCTATGGGCCAGACCAGATTTTGGTACCACTCAGGGTGGCAAAATCTAGTAACATTTTTTGAAAAGGTACATGTCCATAGATTATATTTTGGTATGATAACCCATCCTAAGTGGTAGCTTTATGACAGTTATCAGCTCATAAAGTTATCAACCCCCTGCAATAAATAGGCCTCTAAACGCAGGAGGCATATCTTGTTTTGTGCTCATTTTCAGACCTTTACTCATGTTATGAGGGCATGTTTGGTAGCATTTTAAAGTGTACAATCCTAGCTTTCATTTAGACCTAGTTTTGAGCCTATCTAAAAAAATATAAAGGTCACATGGTCAAAGGTCAATCTATCTCAACAACTATTTTTCCACAATTTTCGCCTAAACTGTAGTCGTTTTTATAGCACTGTGAAATGTAGGAACAGCACTGCCACAAATAACAAAAACTGAAATACTCACAGGACTGTAACAATTCAGGAAATGTATAATCTTCCCATAATTTCCTACTATAAGGGATGATTGTGGCCCTTAAAGTGGAACATGGGCCCAGGCGAGAATTGTCAATAACTGCTTATTCCTCTGTATTTCTCAAAGAGTTTTTAAGTTTTCTATATATCTTTGCCCCAATTATCATCATAATCATGATTATAGTCCAGAGTTAAGGCAACTTCTTCATCCTCCTCCACCCTCTGATTTGTGCATGTTTGCATATTTCTGCATCTACTCCTCCCAATATTTTGCACGTTCTGGCAGAAACGCCCATATTTGCATATTCATTAAGGCAAACACGCTAAATGGATTGCACGTGCAATTTTGACAGTTTGAGTGATGCAATCCTCGGTGCACCCGATTAGTAGATCAGCTTCAGCATGTGTTTGCGCGTGTAATCAAGTTTGCACGCACAAACATGTTTTTATACACACAAACCTTTAGTAGATCCGGCCCATAGTCAGAAGTTAGTGCTTATACAGTAGCTCTGTACACTGAACATAGGAGTGGTTAAGAGCTTTTCACAGGGATTGACCACAAGTCATTGACCATTGGGGGGGCACACAGGGTGGCCAATCAGATTTTAGGGGGGGCAGGTGCCCCTCCATGCCACCATGGCAGACCCGCCCCTGGGTGAGGCAGGGGAAGTCTGGAAGCCTACAGGTCTTTGTATGTGGTTGAAGGGTCTGACGACGCTGAGTCCAGGCCAAATTTACCCCCAGGGGACAGTAAAGTATATAGTATCTATCTAACTATCTATCTATCAACCAGGAGTTGTTGAAGGTCAACCAGTGTGGTTGTGTTGGTCACTGTAGCATGTACAGCAACTCCCAAGCTGATCCCACAAGAGTTCAATGGGCTCTTTGCACAACTCCACTACTTCCTGAACTTAATGCTGCTCCTTCATTTCCTGTCTTACATTATTGGATTCATCCAGGTGTGTCTGACCATTGTGACTCCTCAGACACACCTGGATTAATCAGTTTGTCCAATAATGTAAGACAGGAAATGAAGGAGCAGCATTAAGTTCAGGAAGTAGTGGAGTTGTGCAAAGAGCCCATTGGGTTGAGGTCTGGACGCCAATCAGGTACCAGTCATACACCTGTGACTGACACACACATGGCATCACTTGGAGCTCAGTACAAGAGTGAATACCCACAGGAGGATATTGCAGGGGATTTTGGCGTTTTTGGGGGGCGCTACCCACTCATCCTGACATCCCAACTCTTCTTAAAGAATTAACCTCAACCTGCGTGCTTGATCCCATCCCAACTGTCTCTCCATCATCACTCCTCTCATCACTTCAGTTATCAACACCTCCTTCACCTCAGGCTTTGTCCCTCCTTCAATGAAGCTGTTGTCACCCCCATCCTGAAGAAACCTGGCCTCAGTCCCAACATCATGAACAATTTCAATTTCAAACCCATCTCAGCTAACAACCTATTTGAACCATTTCAATTTGGATTCCATAGACAACATACAGGCAGCTCTTAAATCACCAATGACATCCTCCTCGCCTCAGACTCCGACCACCTCACCATCCTCATCCTTCTCGACCTCACTGCAGCCTTCGACACCATCAGTCACTCCATCCTCCTCTCCAATCTTTCCTCCACCCTAAACATCACTGGAACTGCACTCTCTTGAATTCCTCCCCAGGTGTCCCAAGGTGCCCCTCAGAGTTCAGGGCTTGGTCCCCTCCTCTTCATCCTGTACTTGCTAACATCATCCATCGTCAAGGTCTCCAGTTTCACTGTTGCGCCAATGACATCCAGCTTTACATTTCTACAAAATCCATCACTACTACCAGCCACACCACTCCTATCTCCTGCCTCAACAATATTAAATCATGGATGCAACACAACTTTCTGAAACTTAACTATGACAAATCAGATATTCTTCATTGATCCCAAATCTCTCACTAAATGTACGAACAACTTCACCCTTTCCATTGTCAACATCAAAACCTTCACTGGCTTCCTGTTTCTTAACGTACTGTACAGTTTAAAATCCTTCTTCTCACATTGAAAGCACTCCATAACCTGACCTCCTCGACCCCCACTCTCCTAACCGCTGCCTCCACTCTTTCGATGCCAACCTCCTGTACTACCCCCCATGACCAAGTGTAGCCAATGTCAATCTGGCCCTCTGCGTTGTGTTTCTCGGTACAGACTGCCCCAGGTGGGGTTCGAATCCTGGTCTCCTGCACGGCAGGCGACGATGCAAACCGTTTTACCAAGAGGAAGTCCACTTGGAAGTTGGGTCTGTGGGAGGAAGCCGGAGTACCCGGAGAGAACCCACGCATGCACGGGGAGAACATGCAAACTCCACACAGAAGGGCCGCAGCTGGCCGGTGGGTTCGAACCCTGCTGTGAGGCGACAGTGCTAACCACTGCACCACCGTGCCGCTATATAACTAATTTATCAATTATTATTTAAAGAGCTAGGACACTCAAACCTACAAAGCTACATACTTTGGACTGATGATGATGATGATTAGGGTAAAGATGTAAAGAGAGTGCACGAAAATGTGCAAACTGCAAACATGCACAAATCAGAGGGTGGAGGAGGATGAAGAAGTTGCCTTAACTCTGGACTATAATCATGATTATGATGATAATTGGGGCAAAGATATATAGAAAACTTAAAAACTCTTTGAGAAATACAGAGGAATAAGCAGTTATTGACAATTCTCGCCTGGGCCCATGTTCCACTTTAAGGGCCACAATCATCCCTTATAGTAGGAAATTATGGGAAGATTATACATTTCCTGAATTGTTACAGTCCTGTGAGTATTTCAGTTTTTGTTATTTGTGTCAGTGATGTTCCTACATTTGACAGTGCTATAAAAAAGACTACAGTTTAGGCGAAAATTGTGGAAAAATAGTTGTTGAGATAGATTGACCTTTGACCATGTGACCTTTATATTTTTTTTAGATAGGCTCAAAACTAGGTCTAAATGAAAGCTAGGATTGTACACTTTAAAATGCTACCAAACATGCCCTCATAACATGAGTAAAGGTCTGAAAATGAGCACAAAACAAGATATGCCTCCTGCGTTTAGAGGCCTATTTATTGCAGGGGGTTGATAACTTTATGAGCTGATAACTGTCATAAAGCTACCACTTAGGATGGGTTATCATACCAAAATATAATCTATGGACATGTACCTTTTCAAAAAATGTTACTAGATTTTGCCACCCTGAGTGGTACCAAAATCTGGTCTGGCCCATAGACTAGTTGTTTGGTTCAAGTGTGTTGGTTGGTAAGTGTGTTGGTGTGTGTAAATCGGTTAGCATTTATTTTTATATTGTACCCTGATACCCTGGTCCACCTGGGGGTGTAACATTATTCACTTTTCATGTAATTAACTTAAGATAGTATAGTAGTAGCCTATAACTAAAGTCTCCAATCTTGTTTAAGATACAGTTTATGTGCAAGAAATCATGCTTAATCCCATTTGGAATGGTAATGCTGAAAGTTCCGTTTTCTCTGATTTGAGGTAGGACACTGGAAGACTTTGGTCATAGCAGGTATAATCTTCTAGATAGAAAGGTCATCTTGGGCTTAAATTGAGGCTTACAAATGTGGGAAGTTTTTCATATCCATCTAAGGCAGTGATATGTATAATAAAATGCTTGAAAATGATCACATTTGATGACAATTTGTCAGGCGGAAACACATTTTTTTGTCTTTTGGGATAAACTGAGGGTGATATTTGAAAATAGAAAGGCAGTAAGCCCCAGAATATTATTCTGATAGTTTCCCCTATGTGTCAGGATACACCATGCAAAATTTCAGAGTTATCTGACCATGTATGCAGTTGCTGTACCCTAATATATGCCATTACATCATTTCGCCAGAAGCTTTTCCCCAAAAGGGGGTTTTTTGGCCCCTGGGGCCAAACGGCCCCTTGCTGGGGGTGGAGGTTATCAACTTGTGATGGCCCAATGTATGGGATAACAAGAAATAATAGTGAAAAAAAGGTAGCAAAAAACATCCTGAGGGGTGGACCTGGCTCCCGGCCTATTAAGGGTAGAGTCTGGAGTTTTGTTGCCCCTCCCCTTAGGCTCAACTATGTAGCTACTGCCCCTGACAGCAGCAGTTGTCAGGACTGTAAAGTACAGCAAAGCAGTCCGAGTGAAGTGCTGGAGCCGTGGGCCCATACCCGTACGTCATCAACAACGGCAGCCTCCAGTGTTATGTTGTAACGAGGAGGAGGGCCGTTGTGGTGAGCTGGGAAGACGGTATTAGCAGCGGACGCTAACTGCTACCGCTAGCTGACGTTAGCATAGACGTCACCACAACGGCCGTCATACTTGTTACCACTTGAGGCTTTAGTTGTCAGTGATGGCTGGTTGTCCGTCCGCAGCTCAAGCGCTTCATTAAGACTTTGTGGTGCGGCTGCTGAGAGGGAGAGAGAGACAGAAGCTGTTTTCCCACTAAAATTAGCGAGTTGACGCAGGTTTTTTAAACGCAGGTCGACCCGCTAACAATCGGCATTTGGCTCCTTTCCCATTGACCAAAATGAGCCGAGTCTGACTCCCCGCTGGGGGATCAGATAGAGCGTAGACCAGTCGCCCCGGGAGCCGTCTGGCTGACCTGCGGAGCACCAGGACCGCGGAGGACAGCGAGTCTGCAGCACAACACGTCAGTTAAACAGACTGTCGCTTCTTTTTTTTGGTCAGTGTCGTTTGATCTTTTGATCCCAGTTTCGAATTAGAGCAGAGCTTTGTTTTGGTACGTGATATGAGACGCGACCGGCGCGATGATGTGGCATCACGTAACGCTCAGCATCATCATGTAAATTAGCGGGTTGACGCGGGTTGGTGCGCCTTTCCCACTGCCACCAAAAGCCGATTGTTAGCGGGTTTAAACTGTTTTTTTGGCCAGTGGGAATTGAGTAAGAGAGAGAGGTATAGCACTCGTTAACATCCGGGACAGATAGTGTGGCTAGCAGCCCTGAGCCCCACTCTGCTGCACGCAGCTTTACCTGAGCTCTGTCTTTGGCTGGAGAGAAAACACCAACTTCTCGCTCTCTACCCAGAAACGTCCCCGTGCACAACAAAACAAAGCAAAAGACCAAAATACAGGCAGGGGGAGGGGGCGCTGCAGACACAGCCACCACCACACAGGACTAGAAGCCCATAGGTGATGATTTAGACAGATTTCATTTGTTTAAGTCTAGCGTTTATTTTTGGGCAAAAAACTCCAGACTCAACCTTTAAGGTTATTAAGACTTTTTATGTTTTTTGTGTTGTTTTTTTACAAAATGCTATCATTATCATAATTAATCTATATCAACAATTCATGTATCAATCAACACCAGAGAGCTGAGCAAGTTCACTTGGAGGGTTGAACTGAAGTCTTATGTGTGCTGGTAGTCTAACTATTAGATAAAAGAGCAGTAGATCAGTACATCATCATTTTATACAAGCATCATTACATTAGGTGGATGTATATGAGCAAAATAAAATGTTTCCATTCAACAATTTAATTTCAATGTCAGTGTGGTAGCTGCTCCACAGTCCATTATGGTTCGAGTTAACTTTTGCAATAAAGTTTCACTGCATCATATCACAGCTAAAATATTAGTATGCTCATCTCAGAGTGAATTAAACACGTTCAACACAACAGTCCTGCAGCCAAACTGCAAAACACTATTAAATATACACAATGTCAATACACTCTCATTTCACGATGGTCACATAAAGCAGAAGAACAGTCATACTGGCACATTTAACTGTGGCAACTCAGTGAAAAGTCCTGTCTTGTTGTGAAAAATCATACAAATGATCACTTTTTGAACTCTTTGACTGAGCCTGCAAACAGTTTGGAGGCAACAGAGAGTTTGAAGTTCTGTAGTTGCTTCATTTAAAATCATAAATGTGAGTTTCCCCTTTGTTGTGGTAGCACTGCTGTTCAGTATTGAATTCAGTTCATTGTTATTTCTAACAATTGTTATGATGATGATGACAAGGATATATCATTTGAGCATCTTAGCACTGGCATAGCAGAAGCTTGAGGGAGGGGGTACTCCCTCTGTGTCCACAGGGGCACAGAGGATTACTGTGTTAAAAAAAAAAAAAAAAAAAGTTCTTATGCGCTTTTACGCCTTCATTTTGACAGGACAGCTGGAGAGAGACAGGAAATGCCACACAGAAAAGGGCTGCCGGGGGGAATCAAACCCGGATCCGATGCCTTTTTATGGGGTTTATGAAGCCAGACCCGAGTTATTTGTAAATATTTTCAGCCTGAACCAGCGCTTCTGTTTGGGTGAACTTCAATTGGGTTTAATGGGCCTGATCATGTGTCCCGCCACCCCCCTTTGATTTATTCTGCTGGTGAACAGAAGTATTAAAAAGTGCCTCCCAAATATATAAAAAAAAATGTATGTAAATGTATAGTACACAGTACATAATTTGGATATAACACCCATTACAGGCTCAGTTATTAGACAGTAACAGTTCAGCAGCAGATATCTCACTCACTCACTCATCACTCGCTCAATGTGCAAGAGAAACAGTGCAGCTGTGCAATCTTCACGTCCATCTTCTGTGTTCAAAAAGAATAGGGGTCAGGGCAGCACACTCAGATGGGTGGAATGTTGTGTGAGAACTGCAACAATGCAAAGTCTATTTCACAGACTGCAAGTGAATTCACACGTGTTATTAAGTGGCACAAGGTGGTTCCCTCAGCTTTTTCAAACGGGTGTAGTTTTACAGCTTTCAGATCATGTAACATGATGTCGTTGTCGTTGCATTTTCTTCTACATAGTGACATAAAGGTTGCATTCCCTTCATGTGCGGTACGTCCTTGGGGATAGCAGTTGACACACTTTTGCCTCTGTTTGTGTTTCTTTTACATCTCAGAGTTGTTTGTATGTTTACAGCTGATATACAGTATGGATTGAAAAAAAAATGCACCCCGTTGTCTCATTGCTCTCCGAGTATCCCAGGAATAAGATGCTATGACAGCACATGAACCCTGGAGTCACAGGGGGCATGATGAGGCAGTCCTGTGCCGTATAACATGAATGCATGTGCTGAATAACTTAATCAAACATCCTCTATTTCTCTTTAACCAGAATGTGCTCCATGTCACAGCACTCAGCCAATTAGGTGACAAATGCACCACATTGTAGAGCAGATTTTTTTTTTTAATAACGTCACTACAAAGAACCCACAAGAGCAAAGTCATCAGTCATTAAAAAAAAGTAATTTATGGAAGAAAATGACATGAAGCAATCTGCTCTTTGAAATAATATATTACTCATGATGGCAGTTTGCATACTGTCCAGATCTATCTATCTATCTATCTATCTATCTATCTATCTATCTATCTATCTATCTATCTATCTATCTATCTATCTATCTATCTATCTATCTATCTATCATTTTCTTCTCTGATCCATTGAAAGATTGCACAAAAAAAATGAAAAAAATCTTAAGCACCAAACACCCCTCCACTTTTCTCTAACCTCCCTCTATGTCCTTCATGAGGAAAATAGATTTTCAGAGGCAGAATGGGAAATAGGAGTTTCTTGGAACACATCCATGAATGCAGATTTGCCAGCCTGTGTCAAAATTCATACTGTTTCCAAATAGTCTCTGAAATGATACAGCCCATAAAGAGTGGAAAAAGCCCATTATCACTCTTGTGGCGCATTGGAAGATCTTCAACCCCTGCTACGGCCAATCAGGAGAGAAGAGAGCTTTCCAAAAGTAAAACTCTGCAGGGAGCCACAGCCTCATGGCAAAATGAAATGCTCTCCAGGGGAAAAAAGCTATTCAACAGAGCACAGGTTTGAAGACAATAATAGAGGAAATCGGCTTTTCTTTATGGAAATTAAAGACAAAAATTCAAAATTGATGTGTGGAAGTAAAAGGGAAATCTGCCCAGAAGTACAAGTCAACTGTCATCTACCAAGAAAGAAAGAAATATATTTTCTCACTGTAGCTGTTGAGACTACAAACTGAGTACTACAAACCTGTAGTTGGTTGCTATTGCAGCTCTCAAACAAACTTTTGTATCACCTTTTAAGTTTTAAGTGTGCTCTTGATAGTGGACATTGTCTATAGTGGACATTAGCATTAACAACTTTTGTAAACACAGCTGTTTATAGTCTAAAAGGAATGTTGTAGGGTCAGCATCAGACTTTAATCTTTTACTCACCAAAACCTGTTGTCATTGGTGGAAACCAACACCAATTGTGGCCCTTGCCTCAATCACATCCTTTCTTCTTGAATTTAGCATGCTAACCAGCTAACCACAGCCCATCTCCTCACTTTCCTAGCATCGTACTGTAGACCAGGGGCATGTTCGCCTATATAATGTGGCTCTTTGCAGTACCACCGTAAAACATTTAGCTCTATGACCCTGGCTGGTTGGCCACCCCTGCTGACCTTTAGTCGGCCAAATGTAACACTGCTCCAAGGAAGTATTATAGCTTCTTGTCTTGTAAATTGATCATTGGCTGACAGTGCTGTCAGCCTGTCAATCATCACCGCCTGACTTATCAGTACTACAAACATGTGGTCCTACATCTGAGTTTGTTGTCAAACTTTACATTTTCATTGAGTATTTCCATCACCTCCAGGTAATTTCTTGTCGCCACTATTAAAACCCAACATGCATTGTTTATTATGTGACAGTAAAAAGAACACAGTCATACTATCAACACATTAGGTTTTGCTCTTGCTTTTGTGCATATTAGCATTATGAATTGACATAGCACTGTAAACACAGCTTTTTATGGTCTAGAAGAAATGTTGTTAGACTTCAGTTCTTAACTCAGTAAAACTTGTTACCATTGGTGGAGTCAACGCCAATTGACATGCTAACCAGCTAGCTGAAGCCTGTCCCCTAACTTTCCAGTAATTTCCAGACTCTGCCATGAAGGTGTAGCACTGCTCAAAGAAAGTATTAAGTACATATTATACAGTGGCTGTAGCTTCTTGTCTTATTGGCCGAAGCAGCTGTCAATCATCACCACCTGTGTCTAGCAAGAAACACATTCAGCAGAAGAGAGAACCCATAAGTAACCCTTTAAAAGTGAAAGAAACACACTTTCGCTGACCTCATAATATTTTTAGAGATAATTCACATTTGTCAATTCCCATTTGATGCATGATTGCATGTAATGTTAGTGTGTCCTGTGCTCTTCTCCCCTGAATTGTTTATAACTGGAACATCCTGGTTCTAGGTATGAACCTTTTTGACATGTCACAGTAGAGAAACTGCGGTACAACTAATGAAATAAATGATATCTTTATTCCATTTGGTTGAGCCAGCTCGAGCATTTTGCTCACTGAAGAGGCCTCTTAGGACATTTGCTGTAACACAGTCATTATTAATCCTGCTCAGAGTCAAAATGTCTGCCTTGAAAAAGCTCTGTTGGTCTTAATAATTGTCATTTTGTGCATTCCTGTAGCTGATTTGATTTAAAAAACTGTTCATAACTTGTACTTGTTTTTCAGTGGAGTGTACTTATTTTCATTTTGCTGCATCATGTCCCAACATGCCCTGAGAAAAACCACAGGAAGTCCAAACCATTCACACATGCTGATATATTCCATTGATTCGACTGCTCTTGTAAATAGCCACAGCTGCAGCGTGCTGATTCGGGCCACTATCTACCTCGCTATACACTTTGCATTATACAGCGTTGTTGCCTGCGCCCTAACAATCAGATTTATCGAAGGTGTGTGCTGCATTAATATGAAAAATGGAATGTGTTGTACTGGTTTGTCTTGTGGGAGCTAGTTAAGTAATCTTCTCTGCTTTCTCCTGTTTCATTTTAATCCTCACACAACTCTGCATACAACTTTTGGAACAGTGCACGGACACAGGTCCAGGAAAAAATCTTCAAAAGAGCTTTAGTTTTTAACTTCCCTGGGGGTGAAGCTAAACTGTTAAATACAACTAAAAAAAAAAAAAAAAAAGAACACAATTAAAACTGAAGTTTGATTGGCTTCTATACTCTGTGGGTTTCCTTTGGGTTTTATTATCCAGCATTTTTTAATGTTAATTTATTAGTATCCAGCAAATGGAACAGAAATAAATGTGAGCAACTACCATAAAACCAGATGACTCAAGAGTTTATTAATGACCATATGAGAAAAAACACATCCTCAAAATTAGATGCGAGAGTACAGACATGGATTTCCCCTTAATTAGTCTGTTAATTTTATGTAATCTGCCCCTGATTGAACAAATTTAAGTCAGGAATCATTTGTATAACACACCACTATCAATACATATGGACACCCAAGTATTTTATATTGTTTCTCAGGGTCATATAAAGTTACATAGGCTACCTATTTAACCCACATGTGGACTTGTATGGAGAGAGTACAACTTCCAGTAGTGATGGGTGATGGAGGGAATGATAGAGAGATAAATATAACATACTATTTCCATTCCAAAGAACTGAGGATAGACCAGAGCAGCTTTTTTATGCAAATGAGAATGACCGATGCATTCTGGGTAATTTAGGGGCAGCTACCGGCATTTTTACATTGCACTCAGTGGCTTTTTGTGTTTTGATGGAGCGTAGACTAACTAACAATTAATCTGAATGTTTTATTTTTTGTTTCTTTTGTAGCACTATGTCTCATAATTATTTTGACACCCCCTTTGAAACCCACCGTTCACGCTATCTTGAAAAATTACAATTAATGAATCTGCCGGTATGCTCATTTAGCCTCCCACAGTGATCAATGACCCCACAAAGTGGCCAGAAATGTCTTATCCAGACATCTACACGTATTTGGTCGAATCACCGGGTAGGTTTTGGCTAAGTGTTGTCTGTTAATAACCTGTTAATAGCCAACTTTTTTGTTAGTTAGTTTGTCAAGCCAGTTAGGCTGAACTTTTCAATGGAGGGATGCTGGTAGCTGCCCCTAAATTACCCAGAATGCATCGGTCATTCTCATTTGCATAAAAAAGCTGCTCTGGTCTATGGCATCTTTGGCTACATGCTGTCATGCCGACATCCCACCATTCCAACATACCACTATTCCGACATGCCATCGTCCCACCATTCTGTGCGTTACTCAACAGGTGACTCCCTCCTACTTAACTGGACTCTCTACTTCTGGACTCTCTATCTATCTGACCTGTCTAGCCTCTACCTGCTCTTTTTACTAAACTTAACCAACTTCTTTCATCATTGCCTGAACTCAAGCAGTGTGAAATATTTTAGAGAATGAACTAGGGTATTAAAGGAATTGTGGGAAAGGCAAGATGTTAAAAAAAAGAAAGAAATACCATCATTCCGACCATAGGAGGCAAGAATTGTCGGAATGATGGGACATTTGATAGAAAATTAAGTGTTGCCATTTAGACAATTAAGCCGTTTTCCCACTAAAATTAGCGGGTCGACGCGGGTTTTTTAAACGCGGGTCGACCCGCTAACAATCGGCATTTGGCCCCTTTCCCATTGACCAAAATGAGCCACGTCTGACCCCCCGCTGAGGGATCAGACAGAGCATAAACCAGTCGCCCCGCTCTCATCCGCGGTGCAAGAGACACACACAGTCATGCCACAGCCGCCCGCCGCGGAGTGTCCGTCCGCCGAGGCAGACTCTCTGGCTGGCTGACCTGGAGCACCAGGACCGCGGAGGACAGAGAGTCTGCTGCGGCCGGATGACGGACGTCCGCGGCACAACACGTCAGTTAAACAGACTGTCGCTTCTTTTCTTTTCTTTTTTTCTATCGTTTTTGGTCAGTGTTCTCTGATCTTTTGATCCCAGTCTCGGATGAGAGCAGAGCGGAGCAGAGCTTTGTTTTGGTACGTGATATGAGACGCGACCGGCGCGATGACGTAGCGTCACGTTCAGTGTCATCACGTAAATTAGCGGGTTGACGCGGGTCTGGCGTTCCCACTGCAAGCTGTTCGGAGCCGAGCCGATTAAAGGCGATTTTAACCCGCGTCGCTTGCTCGGTGCGCCTTTCCCACTGCCACCAAAAGCCGATTGTTAGCGGGTTTAAACGGGTTTTTTGGCCAGTGGGAAAGGGGTATTAGAGGCCTATGTTGGAGTGGGCTCTGGGCATGGGCGTAATTTATAGGGGGGTTGGAGTTAAAAAAAAAAAAAAAATCAAATCCAGCCAATATAACCACCAAATAATCATATGCAGTGAATACAAATTTCTACAAGTTGGTATGAAGAAGCTGTCATATTTGCAAGCAACCAAAATTATCACTCACTTCACACAGTGAGCTGACCAGATGTGATGTGTGCAGGTGAGAAATGAAACGTGGGTTGAACTTTTCAGCACCATGGTAAATCCTGAGCCAACCATCATGAGACTGCACAAAGCTGTGTGCCAATATCAATCTGTGTAATTCTTATTTTACCACCTTCAACTTTAGAACGATTGTAGACACTCCTGTGTTCAAACAAACTTAACAAAGTTAAGATTGTCTTAAAAAAGTCCAATGTACCTGAAATTATCACCACAAAAGTTAGGAAATTACTCCCTCACAGACCAGGTAATCAGCACACCCCAAACAATAAATCACAGACAAACAATAATTACCACTTCCTGGCCAATCAGCATGGGTAGATAACCCTAAATCTCAGCTCATTACTCCTTATCTCACCTGTCAACCTCCTGGATTAGCAGGAAACACATTGAAGTGTTTTTGCAGAAAGAAATCATTAGTCTTACAATTAGTTGTATTGATATTAACACGTCTGTCTGTCTGTTCACTTTGTACCCAAATCAGTAGTAAGTAGAAGTAACAGCAGAGTGGCTGTGTATGTGTGTGAGTGCTGTTAGTTACATAACGAAGGAAAATGGTCTGAAATAACTAAACTCACTGTGTTTGTGTGTGTTCTCACTTAAAAATACCCATTCATTAAAGGGCATTATGAAACTAGCTTTTGAGCATGGGTGGCCTCAGGGACCGTCAATCCTGAACTTATCCTCAGAGTCATGCTTCTCTCATGAATTAACAAGAAAAAAGAAAAAAGCACTTCTTAGCCCATCTTAACCCCAACCCCCCACCCATAAAAAAGGAAAAGGAAAAAAAACGAATACGTTTGAATAAACTGTCACCTTAAATTTTGGCAAACGCTTTGAAAAGTGCAGTGTTTCCCATTAAACTCAGCCGAGTTTAAACGCCTTTAAATTAAAGTGTCATATCCTTTCTGTGATTGCTCATTTATACACAAATGCATGAACATGCATAGCTATTGAGTTGTCACAGCATTTAACTGGGATGAATATAAATACAAGCGGCCGACAAAACAGGTCCAGGAATATACAGCTGCCCAGAATGGTAAACAATGGCCTGATTTGGAAAGGTACAGCGACGAACATGATCACTTTGCATCTCTCTCTCTCTCTCTCTCCTCTGCTGTAATTTAACAACAGAATACAGCCAGGCATTTAGAGAGCTGCGACTCTGCATGAGCCTGCCAATAGCTAAGTCTTTACTGCGTTGATGTAGAGGATTCATTTTTTTTTGTCCCAGTGCCATTTTGTCTAAATGCATTGTCTGGTTTTTGGCCAGCAACTGCCCCATGAAAAAAAAAGAAAGAAAGAAAGAAAGAAAGCAGGAATCAATAATAAGTCACTAGCAAGTATGTAGCTAGTAATTCACTGTTGTCAGATCACAAAGAAACTTGTTGGCTCCACTGACATCTATTCACCCACAAACCATTCATCCATCGATCCAAACATAAAATCACAGTGAAACACAAAGAACTCAGTGGTAGCGTTCTCGTGTAGCTTCTGCCAGAAGCTGCAGCGCTAAAGTGATGAATGGCTTTGAAAAGCTAAAACTTTTTTTTTTTTGCTGTTGTTGTTCTGTTTCCTTCACCACCAAGGATAAAGTTTTCCGATCGGTATGCACTACAGCAAAATCACAATGCCGATGGTGTTGCTGTCCACCTGCGATCGCTTCATCTCTTCCTCTGAAAATGATACGATGTTCCACTGTCAAAGAAAAGGTATGTCATCCATCATCTGTTGCTCTTCATCTTGTGCAGGCACATGAGGGGAGTTGGACCCCCTGTCTGTCAGTTATCCTTGTAGCAGACTGTGACCTGTCAAAATCCAAACCCCCCCACTGCTTGGGCTCTTTGGATGCAAAGAGGGACACCCATTCACTTAGCAGATGTGTAGAGTGAACTCAGTGCTGTGTTAAAACAAGGCAAAAGGTATGTCTCATTATGGGGCGTCTTGTTCAAGGCCCCATTGGGACTGTGGAATGTCCAACGAGGTAAGCTGGGTGTGGGAAATACAATTAAATGTTGTGTCTCACCTTCAATTCAGTAGTCATCTCAAAACAGACCTGCTAGATTCCCTTTAGGCTGATGATTGACCCGGAATCCAAATCAAAACTATATTTGTCTTATTGATCTACTCATTTCAAGTGATGGGAATAATGGCGTTAAAATAAACTACGTTAACAGCGCTACTTCGTTCAGTAATGAAAAGAGTTACTGTTCCCCCCGTTACAACGCCGTTACCGTTACTGACAATAAGATGTGCCGTTATCAGCGTTACTTGACTCAAGAAGTACCATCAGAAAATAATACACCCGTTTAGAGAGGAACTATGCAAGTCTGGTCTCTTTTCCTCTGTGTTCCTCACCCTCCACCTGGCCATGTGCATTTGTTTACAACAAAGCCGGCGAAAAATCAATCCATGGAGCAGTGGACAAACAAAAGATTGTGGGTTACAGAGCTCGTTTGTGTCACAGTGCTGCAGAGATGTCCTGTGAGAACTCTAGCACAAATGAAGCACCTTACAAACTGCTCACATGGGCGATCCTGGGCTTCGAAGTGTCTTGCACATTAACAAGAACTTGCAGAAAATAGAAATAGACCCTGCTTCTAATTTGCTCAAACCTGCAGCCAGACCTGGCCAGTACAGGAGACTGGCGTCTATTTGAGACTTGGCTTCTATTTGAGAATTTACGCCATACAGCTATTACTAGGCAGTAATTAATGCTTATATCAACGGTGTTCCGTTAACAAAAGTTATACACCAGGAAGGTGCACTTTCATGCACATGATTGACCAGTACCATGGAGTCAGGGGCTGTGCTGGCCTTTGCAACAGCAAAAGTTGAGCCAGGCTTAACTTATTTGCTGAACAGCCTATAGCAGAGCCTCCTGTGTTGGTATTCCAGCTTCCTCTGTTCAAATAATTGACAGGGACTGTCTGAACACCTGGTATTAAAATGCATCCTCATTATTTCACCTGTCTCAGCATCTCAGTGTGCACATTAGTTTGCTGGGACCATTGGACATGCAATAAACAAAGCAACATCCCGAGTATCAGACTGGCAAAACACATGCTAATGCAAAGGGTAAATGCACAGAGAACACACACCGTGATGTAAATGTAATCTGATTGGTCAGACCAACTCCGGAGGTAGTCTGACTTGCATGGTGATGGGATCTCTGACAGGCATTAATAAAAAAAAAAATCCATATACCCTGACAACTTATTTATAAACTGGGATGAAACTCACTCTCTATCTTCCTGTTTGCTGAAGCTGCCCTGTAAAAACTATGAGCAGTAACATTAGTAAGGAAGTTTCCCCTTGCAGAGAGTGGTTTAAAAAACAATAATGTCTCTCCATGGGATTGCTTTGCTTGACCGACCGACAAGCCTGGCCACCTCATCTAATAACTTCCAAACAGTGAGGGCAGCAATAAGAGGAAGACTAAAGGAAAAAGTCAGTCAGATAATTAGACATCATTACACACAGTAGGCCTATATGATTCAACCAAAGAGCACAGTATAAAATGATTGAATATGTTTTATTACAATAAAAAGTTATTGTTACAATAAAAAGGTAGGCTATTTCTGTGATTCCCCACCATAGCTCTTAATGCATTTTATTTTGTTGTTAATAAGTTGTGGTGATTAAAATGTTTATTCTACAGGAGTAAAGTAGAAAAAATGTAAATTACATTAGTTTATCATATCACCACTTGCCACTGTGTGTTTTTTTTTTTTTGTAACATGCAGAAGAACTAATGACACAATTTGTGTTTCAGGAAGCTAGGCCATGACAGTGCTAACAGTTAGCCTGCTTGCAGAAGCATTATGAACATAGCATGCACACACACTTTTACATTAATAAAATGTAAAGAACAAATTTGCTTGAGAGAGAAAAGTCGATCAGTTTTCAGATCAGCTAAATGCTACCAGCACATTGATCCTGTGGCAGCCTCCTCTAGTTTTACCTCTTACCACTAGCAAACTAGCAACCAGCTACACATTGTCAGATTATTAAAGGTATAATTTTGGTTGCTTGCAAATATGACAGCTTCTTCATACCAACTTGTAGAAATTTGTATTCACTGCATATGATTATTTGGTGGTTATATTGGCTGGATTTTATTTATTTTATTTTTTTAACCCCTTAAACCCCCCATAAATTACGCCCATGCCCAGAGCCCATGACCATGATGGGAAAACAACAGGGGATGTTCAGGGCACCACTCTGGGCTGTTGTGTTTTCTTTACCTGTGATGGCCTATTACTACAGACACAATTGAAAGCCTTGGGATTGACATACTATCCACAGTTCAAAACATATATTCTCAAACCAAAATACTAACGATCAACAAAAAAACAAGAAAGAAAATAAGTGTTTAGACCCCAATTAACCTTCACTGAGAATTCTTCACGGTAGCGGAAGATTTGAGGGAATAAGCATTGTGTCGTCAAGGTTACCGCTCAGTCCGCCGCATCCCGGCCAGGACAGCCTCTTCATTCCTGAGAGTTAAAATCCAGCGTGGAGAACAACATCTTCATGCTGAGAGGGTAAACAGGATAAGGTATATGGTGCTGAATGAATATTAACTCATTGAGTGCCATTGACGTATATATACGTCAATCAAAATCCAACGCTTGAGTGCCATTGACGTATATATACGTCAAATGCAGTTTTCTGCGGCTGGTAAATGGGGACGCTGTTGCGCACACTGTGAGTAATTTTGGGGCTTCTGGGATGTGTAGAACGAATGAGACTGTAGATCAGAGCAAGAAGTGAAGAGGAAGGAGAAGACGAGTGCGATCGGTACAGAGATAAAAAAGTTGGGAAGAGTTTCTATTTCTAGAGGAAAACGACGGGCAGAGCCTGGAACAAGTGTAACGTGGAGCTGGAGGAAAGCTTAGCCACGGTGCTATTAGCATAGCTCCAGCATGAAGTGATCGGAGGAGGCAGGAAAGGTAAACTCATCTAGATGATCAGCACCAAAATGCCGAAGCGAAAGCGGATCGCGGAGTCAGTTTCACCAGTTGCTGTAAACCGACGTCGTGACGACGAACCGAGAGATCAGCGCGGTGCGTCGCTGCCGCGGCCGCGTCCAGCAGAGAGGCTGAAGACGCCATGACGTCTCCCTCCCTACTTCAGAGACGAGGGGAAGCAGCAGGAGGAGAAGTAGGAGAGGGGAGGGGCAGAGAGGGGGTGAGGGGAGGGGGGAGGAGGGGGTTAGGAGAGGGTGAGGGGGCAGCAACTGCAGGAGGAGTAGGAGAGCAGGCATCACTCTGCATAGTAGGACTCCTACTTGTTGTATTTTAGTTTTTTTTTTTTTTGTAGCTACAATGAAAAAACATGTGAAATGAAATTTTCAGATGTCTTACATGTTTCTGAAGCCAAAATTAAAACGGATAAATCACTGTTTGTCTTGAGAGACTCTCTTTCACAAAAATGCATTTTTCTCAGCTTTCTAGAAAAAAAGTGGTCTTTTTGGTGCAACCAGGCTCTATTCAACTTAAGATAAATTAAGAATGGAACAAGGTACAAACAAATGGTTTTTCCCTAGTTAAATAGAGAGTCTCCTCTTTCCTTTGAGCTATTTTGTGTTTTCAGAGTCATAATACAAAATATTCTCTTGGTCTTAAAATATTACTCAAAATGCCCCGAAACGCTGGCACATGGCACTGACCATTTTATAAAAGGGCTGGCACTCAATGAGTTAAACATGTTTATTGAAATTACACAAAAGATGAAGAAGCTCCCAAGAAAATGGGCCTCTGTGGATTTTTTAGTTCTTCTAGTCATCGGATCTGCCCACTTGCCAACTACAGTTTCATCAAGGGTTTCTAAGATTCACACACACACACACACACACACACACACACACACACACACACACACACACACACACACACACACACACACACTGTTAGCAATTTGCATTTCAAAGACTACTTGTGTTGCAAAATCTATCTGACTACATGCTGCACAGCTGGGGACAGTCAAACACAGACAGAAAGAGCAAAGACTTTAAACACCAGATCAAAGAGTAAGACACAGCACACAACAAACCTGAAGGCCACGAAGGCAACACGGCTGTATGCTGAGATATCGAAGCTGACAACTGAGACAAATACCTCCGGAGAATTAGGAGGCATCTCTGTCCTTCTTAAAAACCAATTTCAGGGTACTTTTAAAGATAACCCATTGTATAGTCAGATTATTGGGTTATCTGATCATTCTTTTATTTTATTGTTTTTTAACATAAGCATCCACTTACATTGTATTTTTTTTAAACATACAGTGTTGATTTCCAGTAATAAAACATATTTTCACAAAAATGATTTTTTTAATGTACCAAAATGTATGATCATAAATTGTATGTATCCCTCCATGCAAGGAATCCCAGAATATAAACACCCCTCCCCACAAAAAAAGAAAAGAAAATGCAAAGCCTACAATTCAATTTCATGTCTAATCTCTCAATATCCCAGTCCTTATTATGTTACTTTTGTCTTTAGATTTGAAAGAGTGAAATAATGTGTGAATGCTTGACTTTATATTATTTTCATACTCACTTGATCTCACTATGTTTGGAAATCTCCTTATTTCTGTCTTTCTCAAATACGAGTTTTGATTCCTCTCTCTTGCCTGTGAGTCAGGACAGAGAATAGAAGGTGGTGTTATCCAGCAAACATTTCCAGTATGAAAATTATTGTTGTTTTTTTCCCCTAATAATAGTAGTAGAATAGTAGAATAGTTGTGACACACAATGTTCAGCACTAGGCTTTACCTGGGTTGGAAAACTGGGAACAGAGCCAGGTACACTGTTGCTGTTTGTTTCTGCAATATATGTTAAGGTATAGTCTGATAAGCATTTTCTTTCTTTTTTTTTACCCAGAGTGGTCATACCGTAAAAAGCCCTGCACTTAAAGGCATGTTTTGTATAGTCTTTAGTTGAATAGCCAAATCTGCAAAAGGGAGCACAATAGGCTATTTACTGGTGCAGCTGCATTCTCATTCTGCTACTCAAGGATACATGCTCTGGATTGTATGAATTTCTTTAAACCAATCACAACAGAATATTGTTAGATGGAAATATTGTGGACTGTTTGCACTGAGTATTGCTGAGAACAGGTTGTTAATGGAAAAAATAATCCAAACAATCACATCAAAAACATGGAATAATAATGCACATGTGGTGGCTGAATGTCCAAGTTCAGTGCTGTCAAAGTTACTCTCAGGGCTGTGAATACATATTCGTGTGTATAGTCATTCTTATCAATAGCCTGAATGATCCCATTTGCACACTGCACCACATTTTGGTTAATAGCAGCTTGCCCTGATGTATTGCCAAAGCCACGGGAGGCAAATCTGAGCTGACAGCAAGAGGCTGGACTCTCTTACATTCATGACACTTAAGTTTCAATTTTCTGGACAAAAAGACAGTGGGGATATTGGGAGGGCTAAAGGGGAAGAGCCAATGCCTGATTTTACTAATGGAATATATTTTAAATGCCCTTGCTAATCTCCCAGTGGAGAGCAAAAGAGGACACGGTCCTGATTGGATGACAGAGTTAGAGCCATAATGAGAGAGAGTGGAAGAGATGAATAGATATCACACAGAGAGAGGCCATCTTTAGTTAAATGCAGACTAAAAGAGTCTGATTCCCACAGCAATGAGTCTAATCTGCCACATACAGGGTGGGTTAATGACCAGAGCGTGAGGGAGAGGAAAACTAGATTGAGGGAGTAATTTAAAACCTTCTGTGTGGCGAGTGTGATGTCAAACTGTGACATGGCTCAAATCAAATGTGATCAAAAATCAAAACTAAAAAAAAAAAAAAAAAAAAAAAAAGACAAAGAGGTCCACATGGTCTAACGGAGGACAAAGCCTTTGTGGGGCACATAGACCAAGTCCTCCACAGGCTGCAGCCCTTTAATTGAGACATTTCCCTGGTGGTTATTCGCCTCGAATGCAAAAAACCTTTAAACTGAACATTTTCTTTTCACTTTTAAATAAACATGTTGGTGAAGGCCCTTCAGCAGCAGTTACCATGTTTAGTTGTTTAGTTTTATGCTGGTGACAGCAGCAGCTCTGTGTTGTGGAGGTCACCCAGCTTTCATGTGTCGAGTTGATAGTGAGGGAAGAAGCTGTGAAGTTCTGTGTAACTAAAATAAAGACAGTACTGATAGAGTTGCAAGTATCTAATCCAATGCTAATTCTTCGTGTTAGTTTGCATCAATTATTATCATAGTATTGGAACCTAAGAAGCTCACCTGTAGGCTACTTACATGAGGGCTTATATGTGACCCGTTCCATCAAAATGAGTCGGAAGTCGCAACGTTCTATTTTTAGATAATCAGCTGATAACATTGAAAACCCATAGAAAGTAAAAAAAAATGTTTTACCCTAATTTCAAAGCAATGACATTCAAAAACAATCTCCCAAAGTTTCACAGTCCAGATAATTGAGAAAAAGCACGTAAATGATGACTAAAGTTGACCTGCAACTTAAACCCTCTGAAAATGAGTGCTGCTTCGGTGCAAAACATGAAATATCTTCTGAACCGTTCATGATAGAGACGAGCTGTAAACTGCATCTGAATCGCGGGATTCTCCGCTTTCCGACGGTCATTGAATGTTACCTCTATGACGAGAAGGGACGGATACAGAAACAGATGCTAAACCGAGTAGCATCGACGCTAACAGAGCGTAGCATCAATGCTAAACCGAACGTAGCATCGATGCTAACCCGAACGTACACGCTTGCACATGTTTTACAAAATGTCAACAAAACATGACAACTTCTGAACCGTTTATGATAGAGACGAGCTGTAAAAAGCATCTGAATTGTGAGATTCCCTGCTTTCCGAGGGTCATTGAATGCTGCCTCTATGACAACAAGGTACCGTATAGGGTGCGTGTAATCACGTGGTACAGGAACAGATGCCAGAGTCACTGGCAAAAACTTTAACTGCTATTTTCTCAGGTTTTAGAACAGAATAAGAGAGTAGGAGATCGTAATTCAAATGGCCACATCTAGAAAACCATCAAATGTATGACTCTGACTAGGGTATCATTTTAAAGCTTATTTTCTAATCTTTCCATTGATACCAAAATCTCAACTTTGAAATTTGGGTCACTGTGACTCATTTTGATGGATCGGGTCACATATGCTGACCTATTGTGGAAGGTGGCAAAAAATGAAAAGAAGTGACGCCTTCTAACTCAAACCTAAAATCAACGTTACCATGGTAACAATAGATAGATAGATAGATAGATAGATAGATAGATAGATAGATAGATAGATAGATAGATAGATAGATAGATAGATGGTGTAGTGGCCACGACCACCCAACAAGTAGCAGGAAAACATGACTCATCAAAACATGACTCATCATTTGTGTTGTGGCTGTGGACTCACCAGTCTTACCAAGAGATTCACCCACCGCGGCCCGGGCTTAGGACTAAAATAAGAGTCAACAATGATACTGCTTAGTGAAGACATATTTTGGTGAATAAATGAAAAAGTTCGATGCTGAGCTTGCAGCATTTCTACTGAACTGGTCAGAGAACATAGCAATTGGCAAAATGTAACTCCTTGCACTTTATGTGACCCGATCCATCGAAATGAGTCACAGTGACCCAAATTTCAAAGTTGAGATTTTGGTATCAATGGAAAGATTAGAAAATAAGCTTTAAAATGATACCCTAGTCAGAGTCATACATTTGATGGTTTTCGAGATGTGGCCATATGAATTACGATCTCCTACTCTCTTATTCTGTTCTAAAACCTGAGAAAATAGCAGTTAAAGTTTTTGCCAGTGACTGTGGCATCTGTTCCTGTGTCACGTGATTACACGCACCCTATACGGTCCCTTGTTGTCATAGATGCAGCATTCAATGACCCTCGGAAAGCAGAGAGTCTCACAATTCAGATGCTTTTTACAGCTCGTTTCTATCATAAACGGTTCAGAAGTTGTCATGTTTTGTTGACATTTTGTAAAACATGTGCAAGCGTGTACGTTCGGGTTAGCATCGATGCTACGTTCGAATTAGCATCGATGCTACGCTCTGTTAGTGTCGATGCTGCGCTCTGTTAGCGTCGATGCTACTCGGTTTAGCATCTGTTTCTGTACCCGTCCCTGCTCGTCATAGATGCAACATTCAATGACCCTCGGAAAGCGGAGAATCCCGCGATTCAGATGCAGTTTACAGCTCGTCTCTATCACGAACGGTTCAGAAGATATTTCATGTTTTGCACCGAAGCAACACTCATTTTCAGAGGGTTTAAGTTGTAGGTCAACTTTAATCATCATTTACGTGCCTTTTCTCAATTATCTGGACTGTGAAACTTTGGGAGATTGTTTTTGAATGTCATTGCTTTGAAATTAGGGTAAAAAATTTTTTTTGATTTTCTATGGGTTTTCCACGTTATCAGCTGATTATCTAAAAATAGAACGTTGCGACTTCCGACTCATTTTGATAGAACGGGTCACTTATTTATTTACTCATTGTTTACTTTGATTCATGTAGGCCTACTTTCTGTTTTGTTACTTTTTGTTTTTAATGATCTTGTCCAGGTGTGGTAGCCTATTTATGAGGTGACATGTCAAGACCGAAATAAACTAAACTTAAAAAAAAAAAAAAAAAAAACTTCTGATAATGTGGAAACTATAAAAAAATAATGAATATCATTGAAAATAAGTTTATGGTTTCATCTGAGCCAAGTAGTGGTTCCACCTAAAGAATCCCACAAGATTTGAGCGTGATGTAATCTTAGCATTGTTTTGCGAAGAAAGAGCGTCCTCTTTGTCTAATCCCTGCTCTGCTGCCTTCAGGCTCCACCTAAAATTAGGCAACCAAAACTACTTCATTAAAATTATTGGAAAAAAATCACAGTTGGGACAGATGGAAATCAAATAATACATGAAATGGGAGAATAAATACATCTTTTTTCTGCAATGTTGAGTGTCCTAGTGACAATATTGTCCTTTGCGCTCTTCCATCCTGAGGGTTAACATCAGTGGTGACTCAGTGTTGACAGAGCATGCGGCCGTATTGTTTTAAGGATGTTAAATCTACAAAAAAGACATGATGCACAGTCACACGAGGGAGGAAGAGAAGGGCATAAAGAGAGAGGGAGTTGTCACCCTTGACCGATATGAGAGAGGAGATTGGAGGGGGGAAAAAAAGAGGGACCGAGGGAGAGGCATCGCCCCGAGCCAGAGTGAGAGAAAACTGAAGTGACAAACAGAAATAAATGTCACCCCACAGCCAAAGGAAGAGAGAGAGGAGGGGAGGGGGGGAGTCAAAGAAAGAACTGAGAGACAGAGAAAGGCAGAAGGGAAGTTGCCCACAGCTAGAGGGGAAGTGGGGCTTTGAGAATCCAGTGGAGGGTCAAAGTTACTTCATCAATCACAGCAGACACCTCAGTGAGAGACAAGAGAGGGAAATGCAGAGTTAGGACTGGCGGCGCTCTGATCACTTGTTAAAGCACAGCGATGTTCTCCTTCTTTCAGGCGCCCTGGAACGTTTCTGTTCAGAGGTCGGAGGTGGGGTTCAGCTGCTTTTTACACAGAGGAGCCTCTGTTTAAGGCTGCTGGTCACTTACCTCGGGGGTTGGCTGCCGGGTGTATCTCTAAATGAAGTAAAGTGTTGGCCAGGCAGGGAGTGTTTGATGTTGTGCTGAGGTTAATGGAAAGGTTCGTGGCGGACTGGGATGCTCACAGTAACAACAAGAGACAAGGTGGAGTCACCAGAGGCTGAAAGAAACTTTTCATCAACAAATCCAATGGTGTTATTTTTCAAAAAATCATCTACGGACTACAGAACACAGTCTTTGAACACAGTTCCTCATGTAAGGCCTTTTTTGTGCAATTTTATTTTGATCAAATAGTCATTGAACATGTCACAGTTAAAGCAGAACTATGCAGGATTTGGGCTGTAATTATTGTGGCTCAGAGACACTGTGATGGTTGAGTGACCTATTATGAGGTGAATGGGGTCTAGGCCAATGCGCCAACCCCCCCCCCCACTGGCTGAAAACTGCACTTGCAAGATCAGTCCTCCGTCTCGGTGTCCCAAATCTCGTCAATGGATAGAAGTATCGCGAGAAACCGCCTTACGGCAGTACGAGATAAGAACGCAGATGACGTCATGCATGTCATGAATCGTGATTGGTTTGAGTTCGGAAAGTCGGAGGAAACCACGGAAACATGAAATGTTTGTGGGAAGTTCGGCTTGTGGCTACACGGAGCTAACACAGACACACACACACACACCATGGATCTTTTATAAGCTACATCATGACACACACACACACGCCGTAGTGTTTTGGAACCTTTATTCATGTGTGTGTGTATGTCTGTGTCTTTGTGTCTTTGTCTGTGTGTGGCCGTATTAGCGTTAGCTCCGTGTTAGCATTAGCTCCGTGTTAGCAGGGCTTAGCAAACACCAATCTCTACCTTCAGCAGTAAACACAAGCACGTGTAGGGGGTGGAGGAGGTGGTGGCGGCGAGTTTTTTTTTTTTTTTTTTTTTTACGACAGTGACATGTGCCTCCCAGAACTGTGGGGGAGCTCCGGAGAGGGAAAAAAAGAGAAACCAACGAAGGAGCAAGCTATTTCCGGCCGACTTGCATGGTTCTGCTTTAAAGGGATACTTCACCCAAAATTGATGATTCACCAATTTTCTACTCAACGCCACTAGTAGCTCCCAGTGGCTCTGTTGATGTTTGTGCGCATGCGCGAGATTTGCTGCAAGATGTTCAATGCGCGTTGTTGTAAACCATTCGCACAACCACTGGGAGATACTACTACAACAACAACTTTTTCATGTCGCCGCTTCAGGACACTTGGGTCAGTATGGACGAGCAGTATGGAGGTATTTGGATGTTTCATAGTGTGTGTTTTTGGGCAATTCAAAAGTGAGCACAATCCATCACCATTATGAAAATCCATTGAAAGTTGGTGAACTGTCGATTTTGCTCTCAAAAATCTGATTTTGCTTCCTTATCATGTGTTTGAGGGGAAAGGAAGGGTTGAGCTCTAAAGCTTCATACCGTTATAGAGGTGTGGACAAATCCATGTGATTTACCAGGTAGTAAGATATAGCCTAGCACTTCTCTGCAGAGACTTGTGCATCGTAGATGTCTCCAACCACTGAACAAATGAACAATGAATTTTCCTTTAGGGATTAATAAAGTAAGCCCTGTTCTTAATATGTCATGAAGAATTTACAACCTTTTCAGGTTGTAATTGTAAGGTTCCACGCACACGTGTGCTCTGACTGTGTAAAAAGGCAGAGTGTATACCCATTGTGCACCCACGTATGTATTCCCATATTACCCATATAATAGTGAAATACTGTGCCACTGACTTCAGCCCACAGTGTGTCTCATTGTTATTTAAACAGCCTGTGTGTTGGACAGGAAAATGACAACTGTGTTTGTCTGACACAAGTAAAGAGATTTGCGTTGTGCCAGGTCTTTGATGTACATAGGTGGTTGATGTGGGAATGCGCTGTTGAAAGGAATGTAGATCATTCCTCCTCCGTTTCCTTCTCAGCCCAGACTCTCTCTCCTCCCTAGCAGCTACTAGAAATCAGTCCATTTTGCCACATGCATCGCAAAGTGTTAACCAGCTCTTTTTTTCCCCCTGACACTGCCTCCCTTTAAGTTGTCTAACACACCTCACACTTTAAAAAAGGGAAACTTTCAAATTAAAAGCCTGAGAAAGTTGTCAGTGATCCTTTGCCATATAGGCTATGTGGAACATGCATTTTAACCTAGAATCTTTCACATCATGGCCTGTAAATGTCCCCCATAATATATATATCAGAGGAGGCTGGTCCATTGAGGCAGAGGAGGTTGGTCCTCCTCTATTTTTGAGAGGCAAAAGGAAAATTTATTTTTTATTTAAGAAAGAGTAACTGGTTGAAATAAATCATTACCAAATCTCAGTATAATTTATAAAATATTATATATGTATTTTATCATAAAAAAAGTTTGTTTTTTGGAAGAAAATCCACTTAAAACGGCTCAACTGCGCCGCCAGCAGGCTCAGGAGACAGAGCAGGCTGTGTGAGGAGCAGGGAGCAGGAAGGTGGGGGCTCTACGGAGGTGGCAAGATTTTTACTTCCCTAACTGGCCTCGGGGCGGGATCTTCTTCCATTGACTCAATGCATTTAGGATGTCTTCATCCTGACCTGTGATTGGCTAAGACACGTAAAATGACGTCATGACGGAGGAGGCTCTTCTGTACCAATCAGCAATCAGAACACAAGATTGACAGCAGGTTGGTCCAATGACAGTTCTCCAACCCCCCTTGGTTACTGTTGCTATGTGCGCCAAACTTTCACTCCCAGCCGTGCTGCTTATGCTGCTCCTAGCACAAGAAATACGGAGTTTTCAGAGATATTGGCATCGATTTGAAAGGAAATATCAGCAGATTTCTGGATAAACTGTTAGGAGATATCAGAGAGAAGCAGTCAGAAAGATTGTTAATAGTTTTCAGTTACGTGACCTGGGCAGCTGGAGGGTAAACAAAGACACGACCGGACTTTTTTTTTTTTTCTCCGCCATCAGCTCAGGTAAAAGCATAGCTATATCTAAGAGGTAAAAGCCAAATATGTATGTAATTTGAGTGGAACACTTTGTTTTGTTATTAATAATTACAGATTTTCATGGTTTTTGTTTTTCCTTTTTAAATCAGAGGGTGTAAATCCCCACTGTGGCATTTACAGGTGTTGAACACTGGCCTGCTTTTTTTTTTTTTTTACATCCCACATCCAAGATCATGGCTCTGTCTTTTTCATTAGGCCTGTGTTAATCTGAAAACAGTAAGATTTAATAAAATTATGTTGTTTTTAAGAAATCTTGTAAGACATTGTTTTACTGTTTAATTTTCATTGAATATAATAAAGTAGGGAGAAGTAGTGCTATAAAATAAAATGAGGCCGTGGACTGGTGTTCCTCCTGTCCTCCCTAATTTTTTCAGTCACCAGCCGCCACTGATATATATACACCGGTAAAACAGGATTTGCTCCATAATATATGATTTTTTTTTAAATACCTTTTGAAATGAAGGATTCTGTTTTAATGCTCTTTTTAAGTCAAGTCTTGTGGTAGCTCGCTTGGTAGAACAGGCACCATCAGAGGCTACAGTACAGTCCTCGCTGCAGCGAGTTTGATTCCAGCCGACTGCCCTTTACTGTGTGTCATTCCCCCTCTTGCTCTCTCATTTCCTGTCTTTCTCTAGCTATCCTGCCAAAATAAAGGCATAAAAAGCCGGAAAATAGTTTTTGAAAGATCTCAGAAAGTACAGGTGCATCTCAATAAATTAGAATATCACAGAGGACAGCAGTCTTCACTGTGATAGTGAAGCCTACTGAACCAGACCATTTAAATGCCCAAGAAACCTTTGCAGGTGTGTTTTTTTCTTTTGAATTTATAAGGATGCACCTGTACCAACTCTGATTCAGTTTCAAGTCAATCCATCTGTTAATTTTTATTGCCTATGCAGCACCCTTCACCAATGTACAACAACAAATAATGTAGATGTGACTGATAAAATGAGGAACTTGAAATTTAATGTGACTTATTCATTCACATGTAGAATTCAATGTGTAATGTTCTAAAAACGTAATACAAAATTGACAGCATAGGCAAGGCAATTAAAGTGGTACTCATTGCACTCTACAGGGCATGTCAGGAAAGATAGACTTTAGGTTTACATTCATTAAAGTCAACATTTTCCTTCCCAAAGATCCTCAGGCCAGCTGTTCCAACAGCTCAGAGCACAGGAGCTAAAAGCTGCCTCACTACAGGTTTTTGTCCTGCACTTCAGACAAACTGAAAGGCCAGTGCCAGAGGACCTGAGGGGACATTCTGCTCCCTACATTAAAAGCATTTTTAGATAAGTAACCCAGTGCAGGACCATGTTGTGACGTCTGGGACTAAAGGAGTGAGGCACAAGGACACATGGTATGAAGAGCAAAAAAAAGTCATCTGCTTAGAGGAAAAATAAAAAATAAATTTCTACCTAAAATGACCTTTACAAATGATTTTATTTTTGTATTTTACTGAAATCAACTAAACGTACCAAAATCAATATTAACCACATGAATAATCTTAACATACATGTGACCTAACGAGGGTTTACAGGACATTCACAGCATCTGATGCTGTGTCACCAGACATTCGGGCTCAGTGAATGTGACAGTAATAAATAAGGTCACACAACATTAACAAAAAACATCAAGTAATTATAAGTAACAACACTAGACAAATCCATTATTAAATGTAAAATACTGTTAATTTGTAGATTTTAACAATTTATCTTAGTCTTAAAGGGATAGTGCAACATTTTGGCAAATTGGCCCATTGCCATAATCCCTATAGTCTTAGCAGTAGGTTCGTTACCTTAAATTGTCGGTGCAAGCTATTTTTAGAATGGCAGAGCAGAGCCGTGAGCTGCTCAGAGGTACACTACGGCGGCTAATGGGATTTCTTGGTTTCCCTCATCAAACTCATCAAATACACAATCATACAACTCCAAAACGCTCTGGTGGACAAGTTGTGACCTGTACATTCACCACGCTATGAGATAATGACACAACGTTATGAGAGTAAATTGATGCAAAACAGCTGATGCATGTTCCTGTCAGGGGAAGTTTTCCAGCAAGCAGTCTGCCAGTTTTCCAAAATGTTGAACTATCCCTTTAACTATTGCACGTAAACTACTGTTTTTTGTGTCTATTGAATGTTATTGAATATTGTATTGTGGGTGTGTTGGACCCCAACACATTAGTGCTAATGGGGATCCAAGGTACTGTAAAGAGGCGTATTGACATTGACATTGCAGTATATCTCTTTGTCCTGCTATTGACACTTGGGGACTTCACCTCTGGTGCCGAGCTGCAGACTGTTGCACTCTGAGGTGCTGCTGCATAAAATGGATTTGGTCAGTTTCAAGTCCAGGCAGAGGTTTTCCAAGTGGTTTGGCAGTCGTACTGAGGATTCTCCCCCTCCACATGGACACTGTGCTCTCCTGCAGCTAAAAGATGTGAAACATTTTAGTTAGGCCTTTTTACGTTTCTTCTCCCTCTCAGCAGCCTGTCCTACATCCTTCACAACAAAGTCATGCTCTTCTTACTTCTTTTTTTTCAGATACTCAGCACAGGCATGTTTCTCCAGCCATCAGGGTGACATAGAAGTTGTCAAACGAAATGCTCAGAAGATATGTGAAGTTAAGTGTTACATGTTGTTTCTATAAGAACACAGAGTTTGTCTGGGCTCGAATCCAGTTCCAGGTTTTTTGCTGTGTTTTTTGTTTTTGTTTTGCTCTCCATCAGAAGCAATAGACTTGAGAGCAGGACCCCCCCCCCCCACACACACACACACACACACTCCCACCCTCCTCATTCTGCTTCCACTGCTTTGCCGTTGTAGCATCTTGCTGAGCCACTTCCTCTGACAGTTTTATTTGTGATTGCTAATTCATCCATCACAATTGGCGCTTTCTGAACTTTTCTGCTCGGTCATTTTTATGAGGCTGCTGCTTTTTTTTTCGCTCTTGATCTGACTGAGCATGTTTTATTTCTCTCTCCACCACGTTCAGTTCATCTCCCTCTTCTTTCTTTCCCCTGTGGAGGTTTCTGTTGGAGATATCCTCCCACCAATATTTCATATAGGCCACTTTTTCTTTAACTCTGCCTTTTTGAAAGTCTTTATTCTGAGCTCCTGTGCAGCTCTTTAACAAGGCCTGTGTGTGTGTGTGTGTGTGTGTCTCTTCCTCCTCGTTGTTTCTCTTTCAGCCGTTTCTTCTCCTTCATTTGCTCATTCCAATAAGCAGCCACAGACAGACCAGCTTTGAAGCTGCTCAGATTAACTGTCTCCTGATCTCGTCTCAGAGCTCTTTCCCTCCGTCTACGCCTCATCTCCTCTTCAGACTGACTTATTTGTTGTTTTGTAATTTTCCTTCTGCACATATCAGTCGGACTTCACGGCTCAATTATCTGACCCCAACAAAACAAATCTCCTTCCTGTTGGTTTGATGATGTGCATTCTGCCTGTCCTGCTTCTTTATTACTTCATGCTCGGATGCAAGGATGTTCAAATAATCCCTATAGTTTTAGGAGTATAGGTTCATTATCTTGAATTGTCGGTGCAAGCTGTTTTTAGATCAGCGGTGCAGAGACGCGCGAGCTGTTCAGCTAACGCAACAGAGGCTCATGGTATTTCTACTGTACGTTTCCCTCAACAAACTAAATACACAATCCAACGACTCCAAAACGCTCTCGTGGACAAGCTGTGACCTGCACATTCACCACGCTATGACATAATACCGTAAAATTATGATACATGAAACAAATACTCGGAAATACTTTTTTGAAGTCACTCTGCCGAGCAGTCGTGTCTGAAATGTGGTTCCGGTTACGTATTTACCTCGAAAACAACTCATTCCATTATTATTTCATAGCTTAGCATCATTGGATTGTGTATTTGATAAGTCTGATGAGGGAAAGCCCGGAAATACCGCGCGTCGTGCAGAGCTCACGTCTCTTCCCCGCAGATCTAAAAAAAAGCTTGCACCGACAATTAAAGGTAATGAACCTACTCCTAAAACTATAGGGATTATGGCAATGGGCCAATTTGCCTACATGTTGAAATATCCCTATTAGTGAGTGTTTTGGGTCTCATACCATTATACACTCTTGCCCAGCTGACCTATCCGGGGTTGAGAAGGCCCCAACATGCATCTCATTCGCATTAAACCACCAAGTAGCCTTTCTTGTAGCCTTTATTTTAAAGTATTTAGAAAAGAGTGGTCTGGCAAAGCCTCTGCAGCATGCAGCAGTGGGTGGCTGTGAACTCACCAACCCTTCTGGCATTGCTCCAAGTCTCTGGTAATTGGTATGTTTGCGTGGTCTGTGACAGAATGAAAATATTTGGTCATTAAGTGGTTGCTATGCATCAGTGAGACAACTCCTGTGTGATATTTCCTTCTGTTTGATCAGCTCTGTTTCAATGTTTCTAGGTGCTCTTCTTGCTCCACATCAACTGCAAATCGATTCCAGTTCAAACTTGATTTCCTGGGCGTCAAAGTTGAAATTTGACAAATGTTTAGTCACTACATTCAGCCAAACTTTGCATCAGTCCTGTATGGATCTGATATTTGGGCTGCTCATGCCCTGGCTTCATGATGGACAAAGCTACTCTGACACCTGTACAAGGTGGCCCTAACTGCAAATCCTATAATAACCACACTCTTTTCAAATAATTTAGTATCATTTTGGGCCATTTCATAGATGAAAAAAAAATAACATGCTTTCAACAGGAAAGAGGAAGCCTTATTCATGAAATCGTGAGCTTAGAATTATAGGGTTCTATCTCCGTTTTGGGTGGTTCCGAGATATTGAGCATCAAAGTTCCAACTTGGCTTGTGTTTTGGTTGATAGAACCTTTTTATTTTATGAATAACTAATTAAAAAAATGTTGAAAATTTAAAAATAACACCACACAGGCATTAACAGACCACTAATGGATGATATTATGCAAAAAACTCAATTTTGAAAAAAATGGAGATAGAACCTTAGAATTCTAAGCTCACGAAATGCAATTAAAAAATGTATTGTAATTTTTCTCATGATCATAGCACATGTCTAGTTATCTGTTTCTGTACTTGTCAGTTTTTGCAGTTTTCAAATAACAAAAAACATAATAATTAATGATAATTTGTAAAATCTGAGCAACTGTAAAGTGAAATCATCTGAGGAATATTATGCCCAGCAGGCACTCTCAGTGGTTAATAAAATCACATCAGAGCCGAATGTCCGTGCCTTGCATGTTTGCAGCATTTTCATATGACAGCAATGCATGATGGTCTAGCTCAATAGATGCGACTGGACACTAGTGGTGCCTTGCAAAAATATGGATGAAACTTGCTGTCTAAAATGTGCACTTCTCTACACATAGTGGATTATATTGTGTGCATGTTCTAAACAGGGCAAAATGGTGTTACATTTACTGTTTTAATATTATTTACGTCGTCAGTGTTTTTATTATATAGCTTTAAGCCACACCTTGTTATACACCTTGTGTGTGTTCACCTTGACCCGGCCCGCTGTAATCCCTCACTGGCTGACAGTTGAGTTCAGACAGCCTGATTCTGGGGCAGACCTCTTGGGCAGCCTGCCTCACAGCTAAAAGCCATCTTCTCTTCAATCCTCACCTCAAAGCAATCTATCCAGCCTTCAAAAGCTCACTCCTCCTCCTCTCTCTCTCTCTCTTTCTCTCTGCGCGTGGCTTTACCTCAGGGTGACTCTTATTTTGACCGAGCATGATCTCTCTCTCTCTCTCTTTTTGTCCCTCTCTTCCATTCATCTTTTCTTTAAAGACTGCAGTAGTTTACTTTGTGCACCTTTTAATGGCTCACCAACACAGAAATGTCACTAAGACTTGAATTGGTGATATCAGGCTCAGTATCTTCAGTTGATGACTGCTGTGCTATTTGTACACATCTTAAAACCCTCATGACTAGAATTACTTATGTTATAAATAAAAAATATTGAATGGCGCCTGTATAACACTCAGTTCATTCATCTCTGAGTGTTAGGAAGAATGAGTGCTACACTTTCTGCTTTGATACTACCACTGGCTAGTGATTTTTTTTTTAATCCACACAGACATTTCACAACATGCTCTTTGTACAATATCACAATTCTAAGCCTTGCACCTACATACTTTAACACATGTTTGGACAGGCTAAAATCAGCTAAAGAATCTACAATGTAAAAAAAAAAAAATTAAAGGTCCACTATTGGATAAAGTGATATTTCCATGTATTTCTGGATTATAGAGCAGGGCTAGGTTCTGTATTCATACTGTGAAAGTATCAAAGTGCTCAGTCCACAGAGTAATGCACATGGCCTGCATTCAGAAACTGCAACCTAAAATAAGCCATGAGGACTTCTATAAATTTGTGATGTCATCAGGCAGATGCCCCGAGCCTCGCCCACCTAGACTCACCATGCAGTTCACCTGCACCTGTTGATACTAGAGGTCAGGGCGTAGAAAAACTTGAGATGTAAAATCATATGTGACCTGATCCAGCAAAATGAGTCGGAGTGACCCAAATTTCAAAATTGAGATTTTGGTATCAATGGAAAGATGAGAAAATAAGCTTTAAAATGATACCCTAGTCAAAGTCATACATTGGATAGTTTTTAAGATATGGCGATTTTATTTATGGTTTTCCACTCACTGCTTTTGATTGAAAACCTGAGAAAATTGCATTCAAACAATTTAGAACGTCTCTGGTTTAATGCCTTCCGTGAATCTGGCGTCTGTTCTGTACCATGTGATTACACAAACCTTGTAGAGGCACCGTTCAATGACCCTCGGAAAGCAGAATGTAACTATTCAGATGCTGTTTACAGCTCGTCTCTATCATAAACAGTTCAGAAGATATTTCATGTTTTGTAAAACATCTGCAAGCGTTAGCATGCTACTACGTTCGGTTTAGCATCGATGCTAACGCTCGGTTTAGCATCGCTGCTACCGCTCAGCTGAGCATCTGGTCCCGTACTACGTGATTACACATGGCTACCCTTGTTGTCACAAATGCACCATTCAGGGACCCTCGGAAAGCGGAGAATCTCACGATTCAGATGCAGTTTACAGCTCGTCCCTATCAGGTTCATAAGTTATTTAGCCTGCTAATGTTGTGCTCCTCTCTAGAGGGTTAAAAGTTGTAAGTCAACTTTAATCGTCATTTACGTGCCTTTCCTCAATTATCTGGACTATGAAACTTTGGGAGATTGTTTTTGAATGTCATTTCTTTGAAATTAGCAAAAAAATTTTTTTTTGAGTTTTTATTGATTTTCCACCTTATCAGCTGATTATCTAAAAATAGAACGTTGCGACTTCCGACTCATTTCGCCAGAGCGGGTCACATATTGAGATGATTTATTGGTACTTAAAACAACACATTTAGGATATTTAGATCGGAAAAGTGAAAAATGTGGGACATTTAAAATTTTTTTTAACTATATAACATCAACCTTTTATATGCTAATTTTCACCAATCATAGAATTTAAGTTTATAATATTAGTTCAGGGTTACATTTACATACTCACATTAAATTTAGCTTGGGTCTGGCTATGTGCACATATGCAGTTTTGGCTTTAGATGTGATGTCTCTGCAAGGTAATTGACACCCTAAATTTAAGTCTGAAACCTTTGGACACCTCACACGAAACAGAACTTTTTAGAGACAAAACCCTTACAAGCAAAAACTAAAAATAATTGCTTTTACTAACCATAGTCTGCATACTGTTTGAGAATGGGCTTCTTAGGTTTTGTTAGTCAAGTCAAATGATTACAGAGGCATAGCACCATAGTGAATATCTAAATGAAGGACTGTAATTAGAAGTTCTACGAAAAGGTCAGCAAAAGGGTAAAACAAAAGACTCAGCCATGTCAAACTGCAAACCCTGGGAAAACAATGAGGGTATGATGAAGGTGAGTCAAGACTATTGCTCCTCTGCCACAGGGTCATCAATGAGGTTGGAAGAAGACAGTTTGATTTAAGTTCTGCACTCCTAAAGTCATAGGAGTTAGCTTTAGAAGGTCACGTCAATCTGTACTGCATTTAACCTTTGTTTAATACATGGAAAACACTGATTGATGAGACCGTGTTTCCCACAAGTGCACACACAAACACAACGGAAAGAGCAGAAAGCGTTTACAGTCACGACATTCATTGGTAATCAGTTCGAGCATTCACTGAAAATTCCTCAGTGCTCAATACATAAGAGACGTACTAACACACACACACACACACACACAAATTAGATAAATTAAAACAAGTACATATTAAATATATAGCATGTTATTGGAGTAAAGAAGAAATAAGTAAAAGCCCTGTGGCAAAGAGAGCAACTCAAAACCATATAAAAAAGGTTTTTTTTTAAATTGATGAATGAATAAAATAATGAGGAAAAATCTACACAGGAATAAAATATTGATGTTGATCTGTTAATTAAACAGTGGCATAGTGGCCTACACTGTTTGAAATTCAAAAATAGTCTACACAACTAACCCCAAGATTTAATAATACAAACAGAACACATCAAATGTTAATTATGAAATACGCAAAACAGAGTGTTCCTGGGCTTACCTAAGGTGTGGCTCCTGTTGCCTATAGCAACCTTAACAGCTGCAGCTCATTCAGGTAATTACTCTCCACAAACATCACATTTACAAAGAACTTCAATTACTACACAGAAAAAAAACACACTTAGAGCCCATCCACACGGATACAGGTTTCATTCATTCATTCATTCATTCATTCATTCATTCATCAATTGTGTTAATATAAGTCTTAAATAGTTATATCTTCCGACAGCAATCACTTACATAGAGTGTTTGGACCGAAACACAGGTCTCCCAGTCCCTCTGCTCTGCTCTGAGCCAAGGAGAAAACTTTTCTCGTATCCTACAAGTTTTATCCAATGAGGAGAGAGAACGGCATGAAGGGCTGTGTGTGCAGCCAAGGGATGCGCGTGAATGTGGTGACGTAGGGACGAGGACCAATAGATCCATGACGAGGGCGGGGGCTGCTAACTCCATCGGCTGACAAGACGTTATGGTGCGTTCAAGGCAACCCGTAACTCGTGTTTTTCCGACCTGTGAAGTCGTACCAGTTTGATCTGGTACTTGTGTCCAAAATTTTGCATAGAAGTCAATGGGACGGGCGGGAAAAAAAGAGCGAAAAAGACCAATCATTGGAGTTTAACAAACGTCTACTGCTCAGGCATACTTTCACCTAGAGACTCCATTTAAACTTTAAACAGTAGACACAAGTCTTGTGTATTGGTGTATTACTCCACGTTTTGATAGGTCATATCGTTTTTGATCAGTCCCTGTTCAATGACCATGATCATTTTTGGAGAAATTATGAGATTATAATGGTTGTGTATTGCACGGAATGTTCGTGTCAGAGCACGTGACATCATCGGTTAGAGTGGGAGAGATGCCTGAAAAACTCCAGATTTTTTCTCTTTCCAAACTCCAAACGGCCACAATTTACACTCTACACACATAATTTTTTCAGAATTTGTAAGACAAACTTGTTCTGTCACTCATTATCTGCTCAAAATATCAGAGAGACTTACAGAATTTAAACTCGGAGCCTCTTAGTGCGGCCACGTCTGTCTCTGCTCCTCATTGACTCCAATACAAATATTTTCTGAGAGAAGCAGAACAGCCTGATGTTTTAAAACTGCCAGCGTCGCCAAAATATTTACTGTAGAAACACCAAATCGTACCAACATTTTCAGTAAGTCCTTAGAGCAATGTGATCTATGTTTTGTTCTGATAGGAGTTACCGTTTTCTCACGCTAAGCCTAAATGTGAGACCGGTGCAGAGGCAGAAAATCGCTCATTTTCTCCACGTTTCTGTCTGTCTCAGCCTGGGGGGGCCCCTATCGCCGTCACGCCGTGGTAACCTCTGATCCTCAGGCCAGAGCTCGTTAACTTCATAAACAATCCACCTGGCGCTCGTTTAAATGTTTATAAACACAGACACAGCTAAATCAGACTGACACAGGATGCAGCTCATAGTCACACACACACACAGACTCTAGAACCAGCTTCATGTGATTACAGTTACACACACACACACACACACACACACACACACACACACACACACACACACACACACACACACACACACACACACACACACACACAGTTAACCTAATGTGATTACAGCTCCTCCATATCAGTGCTTATAGAAAGATGATCATGTGTCTGTCTGATCAGCTCTGTCTTGACCTTAAGATCGTGGGTTTGATTCCCATGTTGACAGAGATGGCAAAACCGGCAGTAGCCCCGTGGGCCTTTCAAAATTTCCATAGAGGAAATTTTCTAGTTATTATTGTTTTGGTGTTTCGTCTAGACGGAAACAGTTGTTTAGTAGGGAAGAAATGGTATTTTTTGGAAACAGGTCCCATAGTGAGAAAATCTCAAAATACCAGCATTTTCATGTAGTCATCCAAAACTTATCTTTTGTGAAACGATGATGTCAACCTGTAACCTGAGCCACACCGCTACATGTTACAGTCTATGGACGTACATAACAACAACAATGGCCGCCAACTGTTGGGTCCTTGGACACTGCAGCTGAATCGCACCCGTTCAATCACCATCGATCGTCATATTTGCACTGACACGACTCCCAGTCAACATTTAATCAACCTAATGTTTGGAGTTTGAATACAGCGGGGAAGCTTTCTGTCTTCTTCTCTGTTGTCGGTGTTATGTGTGGCAGCATTACAGCGCCACACAAGCTCCCCACAGGTCAGGTACTACAGTGTTTTGAGTCGTTTTCAGTGGATCCATGTACACGCAAATATTTCTTTAAATGATTTTTCAAAACAAAAAAGAAAAAGATCATTCAGGCTGAAGCTCCGTTTCTGTGTGGACTGTGGACAAGGCCTGAATAGATAGAAAAAGAGATACAAAATGTTATTTAGAAATATTTTAGTTCACATTTCCTCGACCACCGCCATTTCTGTGGAATTATTCTCAAGAAGACCAAAATGTTTTGTTGGAAAGGTTGGCCTGCAAAATATCCAACAGTTGTATCCTTTAAAAATAGGGACATGAAGGCTGCATTTGAAGTAACCATCATAATGGGACTTCAGGCTGTGCTACTGTGATACATTCAATCTCCAAATGTATCCACCAAAGACCTGGGGCCTCATTTATCATTGTGGATACACCTTTTTTTCCACCCTTTTTCCCCCGTTTTGTGCGTACGCACTTTTCTCCGCCAAATTTGGGATTTATCAAACCAAAACCTGACGGGAAAAAGTGTGGATATTTACACCCATTTTGACCCTGGCGTACCGTGATTTACACCTTTTTTTGAGGAACAGGAGGAATTGGCGACACCGTTGCTGAGTCAGAGAACTGCAGTGTGAGAGGGAGGGAGGAGCGCAGAGTACATTTAGAAGAGCACAGAGGATTTTTTGAAGTAAGTCGGCTAGTGGTAGTGGTGGACCGTTGATGCTGGCAATCGAACCTGCTCTATAGTAACACTAGGCTCTATGTTAATTGATAAACAGAGCGGATTGAGGATTTTACTTTTTTGATTAGGCTATGTGTGACGTCCGACAAGGATCAAACCATCCAAGTTTAAAAACACATTGGCAGCAGCGCAAACTGATCTGCAGCTACTGAGACTGTTATTATTCTGTCACCTGAGTTAACGAGGTGCACGTGTGTTTGAAGCTGAGGAGAGGAGAGAAAAAAGAGCGAGACAACGCGGCCCTGAGGAGGAACTGTGAAGGACTCAGCTGTAATGGAAAATGACCTAAACCGAGTCCAGTAGAGCTGTAACTGTGTAGTGGAAAGGCGTTCAAAGTAATGGTAACTATCGTCCTGCTTTAGGCTACATTGTTTTAACATCTAGGTAAAAAAAGAAAAGAAAAAAAAGAAGATTTTCTGGGATAAAGGGGCAGATTACATAAGATTATTCTTCTTTCTGCTCCCTTTTGTTGAGATTTGGGAGGTTTTTGTTTTTAATGTAGCTTATTAAAATGCAAGATCATTGACTGACTGATTTATTGCCCGATATCGCCGTGTATCTGCTTTTAGAGAAGTTCCGCTTTTCCCCCCGTCCTCCGCCCGCCTCGTTGTCACTTTGTTGTCACTTTGTTGCTGCTCCACAGAGCGCACATGGCTAATTAAATATGCACGTGCTGACCATATATAGTTGTATATAGGCGTTCCGGGGGCGGAGTAAGAGGTGTGTTCACGTGTGCACCATTCTTGGGTCCGGTGTGATTTATTGCGGAGAGTTGTCCGTACGCACAGTTTGATAGGTGTAATATTTTGGGTGTACGCCATCTTCATCTTTTCGCCGTAAGCAAAAATTTTGTAGCAGTTTTACACCCTCTTTGATAAATGAGGCCCCTGGGGTCTCATTTATAACCGTTGTGTACGCACAAAACGGGCCTGAAAGTGGCGTACGTGACTTTCCACGCCAAGGTTGTGATCTATAAAAAACAAACTTGACGGGAGAATGTGCGCAGCTCTAAGCAAACTCTGAGCCATGCGTACGCATGGTTTGGAGGAAAAGGGGAATTGGCGACACAGACGGTGTGGTGGTGAACTGAAGTCAGACTCAGGAAATGATGATTGAGAAGAACGATTATGTTTTTATTATCGGCCGTCACACATTTAATTTCAACCCGTATGCGTTAGATCCATGTTGCCACGGTGATTTAATTCAAGAGCGCCCTTATTTTGCATCGGACTGGTGTTTCAGAAACATCTTCTTAGAATCTAACTTAAAATTCCAAATCAAAATTCCTTCTCTATATTTAATCACCACCATCTCTCCATGGGGTCATTCCTATGTTCCCACAGCCCTATGTTCCCTCAGCCCTATGTTCCCACATTTCTAACTTTTGTTGTCACTGAAAATTAGGCCCTATGTTCCCACAGCCCTTTGGTCCCACCATTGGTTGGGTTTAGGCAATGAAGAAAAGAGTTGGTTAAGTTTAGTAAAAAGACCCGGTAGAGGCTAGACAGGCCAGATAGATAGAGTCCAGATAGGTAGAGAGAGTCCAGTGGGAACATAGGGCCTAATTTTGAGGAAAACCTTAGAACTGTGGGAACATAGGGCCGTGGGAACATAGGGCTGTGGGAACATAGGGCTGTGGGAACATAGGCACGCTCCCCTCTCCATCATATTGTCCACTCCCAGAGCGCAGGAGGAGGAGAGGAGGCGCGGCTGCATGGGATAAATACATGGTGTAAATAACTATATGTTCCTATGATACTGTGAACATATGATCGAGTCAATTAAATCTCAAACCCTGGGGAAAAAAATCCAGTAATCGTTCGCACAATTGTTACATTCTGTTTTCTTGCTATCAAGAGAAGTGTCATGTTTGATCATTCCTCAGAATGTAACTGATTCCGCTAATTATTCAAAGTTTTATCGATCAGTCTAATTACTGTAAATAATACAGCGGTGAGCCCCGTGCGTAATTCTGCACTACAGCACCGCTGGAGGAGAAAGGAGGGAGAGGGAGACGAATGGTTAATAACTCGTTTCAGATTAGAACTGTTGTCATTGTTGTAACTATGTGCCGAACCGGGTCCAGCATGTGAGAGGGCAGTGCACCAAAACAACACCGCGTGCGCTCTGAGCCGCTGACGCCGTTAACAGCTGCAGCAACACGTCACGTCGCCACTTTCACACCTGCAGCTAATTCACAACACCGACAGAACAACAGCACGTCAGGCTCATTGACATGCAGATCACATTCATGTGGTGGTTTGCATTGACCATCTACGGTTAAAACAGGGCGTGTACAGGGTGGAACGTGAAGCGGATTCAGCTGCGCACACTTGTAGGAACTCTGTGATTTATAAAGGGAAGTTTGCTTGCAAGTGTGCGTACGCAGGGTTTTTTAAGTCTGAATATTTACTGGCGCACGCAAAACTTGGCTTTTGGGCGTACGTACACTTTTAGTAACGATCCCACGCACAGTTTTATAAATGAGACCCCTGAGCCGAGACACAGCTGTTGTCTGCTCCACCCTCATGTTTTACACCTGCGTCTTGTTACCTGCTATGAGTTTCCCAGTGTCCCTTGTGCTTCACACTCAGCCTTTGGGCCCAGTTAACCTGATTCCTATGACACTACAGATGTTACTGGTTCAAATTTGCGGGGTTTGTCCTGCACTGCAGGATCGCGTGATCGCGTGACTTTTCACCACAACTGTTTTCCTCTAGGTGGCAGCACCGTACTAAATACTGCTCAGACGTTTTGGGGACAATGCTGACAGCCTGATAGCCGCGATTAGGAGTGGCGCTGTTCATGATACAGAATACAAGAGGATGAAAGGAGAACTAGCTGCAGACAGTAAATAATATAGTAGCCTAGTTTTTCAATGACAAAATGTAACGACGGCAGCTACAGTAGACTATAGCCCACGTCTCACTCTCTTTTTTCGGTCATCTGTCTCGTCATCTCCAAAATGTGTTTTTAAAATGAGCCAACTACAGTAGGCTACTGTGCAGTAGTGCCGCAGATTTCTCACTCCGCACCTTGTTTGAGAGTGCAGCTGGATGATTTCTTGTGAATGAACGGGTCTGTGTCACTTTGGGGCTGGGCGATAAAACATAGGATAAATAACTTTCCCTCGATAGAAGACGCGGCCGATACAAAGTGACACCGTCAGCCATGCAGCCGGCCTGGACTTTTTATTTTTAATTATGAAGGATCATCTGCGCAAGGCAAAGATGATAGCATCAACAAAACACGGCGTAACACACGCGGCTGTATGGGACAGGCTTTTATTTAATTCAGAACAAACCGCTTAGCAAAAATGGAAAATATAGTCTATAATAATTAATTGATCTGTTGTTTGGCCACTGTTTGAAAATAACCCGAATTATGAGCAAATAATCTGATCCAGAACAGCAGTCATAATCAGACTTCTTCTAAATAAACCTAAACATTAAATAACTGGGTCAGGTCGGACCATGGGGTTATTTTTTCTCTTCTTCTTCACAGGAGAAGAGGAGGCTATGTGCAAAGTACCACATTAACATCTCTATTCATATAACGCCCATCGAAACAGCTGATTTACATGTCGGCCGTTAAGGCAAGGCAAGGCAAGGCAATTTTATTTGTATAGCCCGTTTTTACAAACAGTTTGTCTCAAAGGGCTTCACATGGCATCGTAGCAACATCCTCTGTCCTTAGACCCTCACATCGACTGAGGAAAAACTCCATGGAAACCCTTTTAACAGGGAAAAACAGGAGAAACCTCAGGGTGAGCAACAGAGGAGGGATCCCTCACCCAGGACGGACAGACGTGCAATAGATGTTGTTACAGACAAGAAAACAGTTTACAGTTTGTCACAGAATGTGCGGAATATGGAAATGTTAACACATGGCGATTGGCCATTCACGCGGCTTTGTTCTTGGTTTCGGCCAATCAGCTTATAAGCACATGGCTAATTATCAGCTTTCAACCAATCGCACTGTTTTAATGTGTGTGTGTGTGAAAGTTATTTTCTTTAGTTCATTTTCGTTTCTTTTGGATTTTTTTTTACAACAATGTATCAATATAATATTGTTTTCGTTTCATTTCGTTATAAAAATCAATCCCTTTTCTTTGAAACAATGAGATTGAGCAGCTAAAACTCAATAAACTCAACCATGGCTTGTCTTATTGTTAATCTGAACGCACATGTATAAAGGGCAGAGTCAAGGCAGCAGATAAATCACAAAACATCAACGCGTCCGTGAGCGCAGCGCACCTCCTCTTCTCCTGTGAAGAAGAAGAGAAAAAATAACCCCATGGTCCGACCTGACCCAGTTATTTAATGTTTAGGTTTATTTAGAAGAAGTCTGATTATGACTGCTGTTCTGGATCAGATTATTTGCTCATAATTCGGGTTATTTTCAAACAGTGGCCAAACAACAGATCAATTAATTATTATAGACTATATTTTCCATTTTTGCTAAGCGGTTTGTTCTGAATTAAATAAAAGCCTGTCCCATACAGCCGCGTGTGTTACGCCGTGTTTTGTTGATGCTATCATCTTTGCCTTGCACAGATGATCCTTCATAATTAAAAATAAAAAGTCCAGGCCGGCTGCATGGCTGACGGTGTCACTTTGTATCGGCCGCGTCTTCTATCGAGGGAAAGTTATTTATCCTATGTTTTATCGCCCAGCCCCAAAGTGACACAGACCCGTTCATTCACAAGAAATCATCCAGCTGCACTCTCAAACAAGGTGCGGAGTGAGAAATCTGCGGCACTACTGCACAGTAGCCTACTGTAGTTGGCTCATTTTAAAAACACATTTTGGAGATGACGAGACAGATGACCGAAAAAAGAGAGTGAGACGTGGGCTATAGTCTACTGTAGCTGCCGTCGTTACATTTTGTCATTGAAAAACTAGGCTACTATATTATTTACTGTCTGCAGCTAGTTCTCCTTTCATCCTCTTGTATTCTGTATCATGAACAGCGCCACTCCTAATCGCGGCGATATGTGATACATAATCATCAAGTCATAAAGCAAGACAGGCTTTATCATATTACAATAGTTTCTGTGATTTAGGCAGTGTATACAGTAGTTAGTTCTAGTTTAATAGCCTAGAGTTTAAGCTGTGGATTACTGCACAGATCACTGAGTCATCCGCCTGTCGTCCTCCGTTCTCACAGATGCCACCTGGCGGTTGTTTTGGCACATTGAGGCTTTTCATTAAAACCTCTTGTCTCGCCAAAGAAAAAAAATGCATGAGTCTTGTGCCGTCTCGCGTGGACCACGCGTGAAGTCCGCAAATTTGAACCAGTAACATCTGTATATCTTTCAGCTTTGCTTTTAGTCCCTAGTGTTGTTGGAAAAACCCAACTCTCACTCCTCTAAATACTCCACTGTGATCACCACTGCCGGTGTCTATCTGCTGTTTGATATAGAGCTGGAACACCACCTGCTTTTTCAGTGAAAGCACCTGTTAAAGCACCTGTTGCTCCCTAAACATTGTGAGAGCAGTGAGAGTGAAACAAAAGAGTAGTTAAAAGCCAGAAGGCTCAACAATAGGCTGACATTCACTATGAAGCTCCATAAAACCAAAGAAGTTGCAGATGTACTGTAGGCTCATCACAAAAACAAAAAAAAATCTTAGGACCTCATAAAAAAAAACCTCATAGAAAAAAGTACCTATACATTAGTGCCAATGTTGCTATAGGAATATGATATTGGCCTATAAACTAACTAACCTTCCACAATCTTGAATGAACTCTCCCTAATCTGTTCTAAGTTTTGCTTTCCAAAACTTGGCTAATTTGTTTAATCCATGTTGCTGGTATTTGCTTTTTTTTTCTTAGGGGGTGTCATGCCACTCCCCGTTCTGTTGCTCTCTCTCTTTCCGGTGCTCTCTCCTTTCTGGCTGTTTTCCCTCCTTTGGTAGGTGAAACACCTGAAGCTGATGAGGGAGTTGATTGGTGGAGGTCCTTAAAAGGGCTGGGAGACAGGTGGTAGATGTTTCTTTCACACACACACAGAGCAGCTTGGCTTCCTTTGACTCACCAGCCTTTGTGTTTTGTTGGTGTCTCTGCCTGTTTTAGTACACTCTTGTTTGAGTTTCAGTTGGGGGTCTCTGGTGGTCCAGTTTACAGTTGGGTTTTGTTTAGGGGATGTCTTTTCTTTCTCTTAGGTGGGAACTCTTGGGTGTGATGGCCTGTTGCGTGGCTGACCCAGGAGCTCCCACTTCTTGTAACTTTCAGCCAGGAGCTGGATTTGTTAGGGTTAAAGATGTGTCCAATGAAATCCACAATTTGTTTTGCAACCCCTGTGTGGCATCTCTCCTTTTTTTTTTTTTTTTTTTTTGTTACAACCTCCACCTGAAACTTTACAGATCACTAGTCTATCATAGGGCTGACACATAGAGACAAACTTCATACAGACAAACATACAAGCTCCATCAAGAAAGCCCCCAGGCCAAAGAATCAAACCCAGAATCAGGTGCTAATCATCACCACAAAAGTGGAGTTAAAACAGACCAAACTACTCAATTTTAGCTTTAACAATACTCACTGTTTATAGAAAATGATTATTTAATGATTCATAATGCTAACATAAATCTGAAATGTCAATTATTTAACACTAACTGGGCACAGACTTAGGATGAGCATTAGGATGTGACCCCATTGTTTAGTAGATCACTTATTTAATCTGTCTTCTGCTGGCAAATTATTAGAATAATTTGGAAGGCCTCTGGCAATCAAATTTGAGCATTGTGATAATTGTACTGTATATTTTACAGCTTTTCATGAACAGTTCACAACCTGCATGTAGAGGGTTGCACTAACTACCTGAACAAATTGCTTAATTAATTGCCTAATATGTATTAACTTCAATTTTAATAGTCAAACACATGAGCCAATTATAAATAAGATGACTTATTAGAACAGAGCTCTCCACAGAATAGTGTAATCATTTCATTATCAGACTGTTATTAAGTCACATCGGGTATCTCCAAGTTCACTTTCACAAGATTTAAATCAACCAGTTCATGTTCACCCCCCTCCCTGCCATTTTCAGTATGAAAAGCTTGGCTCATATCCAGAGTCCCTACAGCTGTTGTATGATATCTGATCCCCTCCATCACGGTATTAGACACCACCTCTGATGTTTACAGCGTCACTGCCAGAAATCCTCAGGTGCCGTTATAAAAAGGTCCAAAATTGTGAAACAGTTTAGCTGATAATAATAAAATATTAACATTCATTAAAACCACCAGCTCTGTGTTTTCACCAACGGGGTAAACTCATTTCAACTTGGCGTTCACATCTGATCTACTTGTCACTGCCTTAAAGTCAAACGCAGATGTCCTATATAGACACACGCTCAAAGCAATGTATTTATACCTCTGTTTCTTTACCCTCCTGTGCCCCTCTCTCCCTCAAGGTCACAATGGGCCAAGTGGTTACCCAGCATCACACTGTAACAGAGCTGGTCACAGGCTGCCAACAGCCCTGGTCCTCGGTGCCAATCACACTGACAGAATGGCTGTGAGAAGGAGTCGGAGAGGAATTAGTTATTCACAGAGCTGGGAGGTCTAAAACTATTCAAACAGGATGGGGAAAAAGAATTACATGGTGAAACTAAGGCTTCTTCTTCAAAAGAGTGTTTTTTTTCCAGATTAAAGCAAACTACAGCAGAGTTACAGAACTTAAGCACCAAGAGGGGGTTAACACATCAAGGTGTTGGCTACTTCCTCCCGCACTCACACTCACCAGTTCTCGCTCCAACCTTCAATTGTACTGGTTGCCAGGTACGCCTATAGGGAGCGGCTAGTAGCTAAAGCTAAGCTAACGCTAACCATATTTAACGAGCAGCAGTTGACAGCGGACTGGAAACGCATCTGAATCATTTCACACTAATTTACTTGCAGACGAACCCAACAAACCCGCAGCATCAGAAGGAGGTCAGTGTCCTGTCTGTCCGAGGATTTTATTTGCTGCCACCACCACCGCACTTGGCATCAGACTCGGCCCACCTTTCTCCACACCACCTCCCACCACCATTTACATGTGTTTTTTGGGTGTATGTAGGCTCTAGAGTAAGGACCAACTGAAATCACTCACTGCCACCAATCACATTGATTTTCATTCATTTCACATAATATGAACAGTAAAACATTTACAAACCCAAAATTGCACTGCCATTTTGCAGATTTGGATAACAAAATGTAAATGTAACAACTAAACTATCATAATAAAAAAATAATTCAATGTCTTTGACATTTTAATCAATTAACTTGACCTCAACCACCCTGTTCCCTTCTTTGACTACACTGACAGTTAATCTCTGTTTTTCTAGGAGGCTGTCAAAAGGCCTCTACAGGGCTTCAGAAATGAAAACATCTTCACCATTCTCCAAGAGGAGCCCGAGGAAGATGGGGTCCCCAGGCATCTCCAAAACCCCAATTATGGTTGCAATTTGAGGGGGCCGCCAATGAGTACTGCTGGCATAGACCATCACACCACCTTAATAGATAAAAAGGCATGGCAAATTATGTTACCTCCTCCACGTCGTCCTCCACCGTCACCAGGCCCATGGCGTCTCTCACATTTATTCGTGTTACTGGTGCTTGGGGATGAAGTTCCAGGCCCTCAGAAATTCCAATTTCTGGTCCTCTAAAGAACACTGTATCTTTAGGGGAGAGTGGGGTAAAGTGAGACACTTTTTACATTTGCTCCCCTCTAAGCGAGCTAAAATGATTTATCAGTAAAATGTACACATTTCCCATTAATTCAGGATGTTTCCTAGCAATGGAAATTATCAGAATGTATTCAGGACGAAGGACAGTGAAAATATGATTGTTTTAAAAAAAGTGGTCTCGTGTCTCACTTTACCCCAGTTCAGGGGTAAACTGAGACAAACCAGAGAAATCAAGGGGGTAAACTGATACACTTACTGTTTCCACTCTGAAACTACCATAACAACACATGTTGTAACAGTTAGAGTCCTGACAGCTAGCTTGACAACCACACTTCCCAAAACTAATGTCGGACTAGTAGCAGAATCATGGGGATTGGTCAATTGAGCACCTTTTTTTTTTTTTTTAAACACAAAGTGACTCAAGAACAAAATCAAATACAACACAAAATGTTTTAATTAACATTCAAATGACAGATAGAACCAGTTAGATAGGCTGGGGGTCAGATTGTTGGCCCCGACAATGGTGACCATTTTGATCAAAAGTCCTCTTGTTTGTGGGGGGCAAAGTGGAATGTGACTAAAATTGAATGTAACCAATAAAGAAGTGAGCTGACTGAGAGCACATAGCATAACAAAGCAGTGTGGCTACAGATGATGTTTGATCACGTGAGATTTCTGGCTTGGGGGATGAGATTCTAGTGTAAATCTTTGTGTGTGGTGTGCTCACAGTGTCTCACTCATGGATTTATTATAATACATCCATGGTCTCCTTCAAATGTAGAATTGAAATTGCAATGGGGGGCAGCTTTTGGTATGGAGGGTTACATGCTGCCATTCCGACATACCGCCATTCCGACATTCAACTATTCAGACATGTCACCATTCAGACATACCACCATTCCGACATGCAAACGTCCTGCCATTCCGACAGTTTCATCCCGCCATTCCGACAAGGCTTTTTTTTCATGTTTTAAGACATGTGTACAGATGTGATACAGTCAGTGGAAGCTTAATAAATAAACAAACACAAAGTCTCGCCATTTACAATCACACACTCTGATGTCAGTTTGTAACAATTTCCCTTACAATAAGGATATAAGGGGAACTGACACAACGCCGTCCTGCTGCAGGCGGATCTAGGCTCGCGCTACTGGTGCGTCCAGGGAAGCAATAATCAAAGTCGCTACTTAGTCTGAGTCTCTGTATTTCACTGAACTCAAAACGTGCCCATCACAGGCGGCATATAATAAACAATTACACACAGAACAGAACCCGAAAGCCCTCCCCCCTCCCGCTGTCCATTAAGTCCGAGTCCCAGCTGCGTGTATGTGCGTGTGCGGGGGTGCGTGAGCGCACAGTCAGTGCGTGCGTGCGTGTGTGTGTGTGTGTGTGAGTGAGTGAGTGAGTTGACGCGTGGTGAGAGAGTTTGTTTGTCCTACTGTCCACACGGGAGAGACGCCGCGGCTCCGCCGAGGTGACCACGCCAATCCTCTCCCTCGTCCCGCTTGGCTGAAAACGGGTCCGGCCGTGCGGTGTCCAAACGGGCCTTTATGATCCACAGGATCCACCAGGAAAAATAATCCACTATGCCACTTTGGAATTGCCGCCACGCCAGCCGTCCAAACGCCGACTGTGTCTCTCACTCTCCTCCCCTCTCACCACGTCACTTCTCCATTTAAACCCTCGGTCCCACTAATGCACTTTTACGCATTACGCACACAACTTACAGCAAAAAAGAAACATTCATTCATTCATTAAAGGTCCGCACGTCCCAGTGCGCAAACCACAAGGATAATTGATCATTTCCCTGGCCTAATACACAATGAAAAAAACCTGGGGAGCAAACCTGCAAATCAACTAGGCTACCCCAGCTGGCCAGGCAAAACCCAGTGGATCACTACAAGTTGTTGCAACTTTTGGGAATTTACTCCTGGTAAAAAGGCTTACAAACATGGACCAGGACGGCTCCATAATACGCACAAAAATCCAAAGGAAACGAAAGGTAACTTTAAAAAAAATAGCAACAGCACGAAGTAGTCAAAATATGTGTTTTACGCATGCCTCTGTGCGTCTGCAGATCAAATTGTCTATAATTAAACTTGGAGCCAGACCCGGCCAGGCTACAGGAGAGATCAAAAATATGCAGGGGTCCAGGACCCCCATGAGAACCACTGATCCTGTTTAACGTACTGTAACCACTGTGATGCAATAAAAAACATCACTGATCTGATTCACCGGCGTAGCGGTCCCTCTCTCCATTAACTCTCTAGCTCTCTCGACCACAGCTGCAAACTAAGTAGCACAGCACCAATAATAATAATAATAATAATAATAATAATGCATTTTATAATCGAGATGGGATGTGACAAGGGCGTTGACCAGAGTCGAAGTGCTGTTAGAGGAGAGAGATGGGCGGAGGCGGTGATCATAGTTATTAACCTACACATAGCCTACATTAATGACCTTATGTCGGAATGGCGAAACGTTTCCAAGAAAGGAAAGTACCGCCATTCCGACAATGGAAACAAAAATTGTCGGAGTGGTGGGACGTTTTCAATCAATGGAAGTGCCGCCATTACGACAACTAGACGTCAACGTCGGAGTGGCGGTATGTCGGAATGACCCGCGGATACCGGTATGGAGTTTTTTTTTTGACTTAAGTGCCATTTCGGGGAAAAAAAAGAGAGATAACATGAAATGCACATCCATCTATCAAGAGTTGCAACTTGCACCAAAAGTTGAAGAAGGAAAAAAAGGTTTTGATCTCACTCACCCATAAAGGACATGCTAACCAACTTGCCAAGGGCTCATTGAGCTCTTGGCGAAACAGTTAGCATCGTCTCAGGGTTCGAGCCCCAACTGGGGCAGTCCGTACTGAAACACAACGCAGAGGGCCAGATCGACATTGGCTACAAATACACACAATTTACCTCACTTGTTCCTCCTCAGTTTTTCCTTTTTGTCACTGTGGTGGGACAGAAAAAGGTCATGTCACGTATGAGGGTGAAGGATGGACCCAAATGCAGACTCAGGAGCCGGGTGTGGGCAAAACAGGGTTTTATTCTCACCAAAATGAATTGAGGAACGACAGGGAACCAGGATGAACACGAGGAGATTGACACTCAGTTAGACAATGATGCAACAAGAGACAATGAAAACAGAGGTTATACACACACACACGAGGGAACGAGACACAGGTGGGGCAATCAAACACAGGTGAGGCACATGAGGTAATCCCGGCTCCACTGGCACTGAACGGAGAACCCTCCGGCACGTGTCCATCAGTGGGGACTGTGCCAACCACACCTAGCGACGGGCCTGGATCACCCGCTCCAGCTCCCTGGTCATCAGGGCGAAGGCATGCAACAATGCATTGCTAAAGTTGACACTGAGGTCGCGGGCACCTGGCATCCCGCCGGCGCGTCTCGTCCGGAGGCACGATCAAGGAGGCAATGGCTGGCTCCACTGCTGGCATGCAACCTAGCCCGTATTTGACCGCGTCTTGCATCGCTGCCAGTGCTCGGGCGTCCGAGGTGGAGTGGGAGAGCGCCCTCGAGTCCCTCCAGCAGGCATGCAGCTCTCTGATGTAATCCGCCGACGGGGGGACCGCAAAGGTCGGAGCCTGCTGCCGCCTGAAGAACGCACTGGCGACAGCTGGAGGGATGAAATAGAACTACAAATTAACACAAGAACCTACAAAGGACAAGACGGTGACAAAACTCCAAAACCCAAACTGAAAGCCGAGCCACAACGTGGCGGCGAACTCGGGGCATGACACATTATTTTTATTTGGGAAATGTGAGTTAGTAAATGACAAGGATAAAAAAAGAAAATGTACAAATTAACACCGATACTAGCTTGAAGTAAAGTTTAAAAGCATAAAAGAGCCTCTTACCACAGACACAGATGCTGGCAAACTGTGAGTTTCAGCTGGGTATCGACAGGTGCAGCATATTTCTCAAATGAAACTCATTCCACAAAGGGCTGAGTGGCTGCAGGTTTTAACCTATCAAGAGAACACAGCTTGACCAATCAGCTGTCTGAAGACTGAGATCAGTTGATTAACTGCATCAAGCCTGGTGTGCTGCTACTTGATTCAAACTAAAACCTGCACTTACTTGGCCCTTTGTGGAATGAAATCAAAATACACCTTCAATTAACACGTGCAGAAAGCTCTTCTGACCCAGGTGGGCTTCACCATATTCTGATAGGAGGTACCAGTTTCTCATAAGGTTTTGTATTTTGGGAATTCCGCTGAACCCAAGTCTCACCTCTGCTCTGTGTGTTTGAGTTGTGAAAAGGTGCAGGCTGTATCTCGTCAACATCAGACTGACCCAGCTACAGCTCATTAAGAGACTCATATATCTGGTACACAGTCACACACACACACACAGTAATTACTGTAGGGTCCAGGCCGCTAAGCTTCCAGGACACTATTGTATCCCTAGGAATTCTTTCTTCTTCTTCTTCCGAGGACATCATACATGGACGAAAACTCACCAAACTTTACAGAAATGTCCGACTCCATGCCAGATTTACTCAACTCAAGGACATTCTAGTTCTACCTTACACCTCCTTCTGGGCAGGACTGAATTATCAAATAAAAAGCAGACAAAACGATCACAGTTAAGGTGGCGTCTACAAATGTGCCTGTAATCATAATTTGACTTTTGAGGACATTTAGACCAAACAAATATGATCTAATACAACATATATTCTGCTACTGGGAGTCAACAGAAGGCAATCAGATCATGTGAGTTGCTGTCTTCATCCCAGTCAGTCATTTCTGTAGATTTAGTGTAGACCTATTATTTTTGCTTTTTTTTTTTTGCTTTTCTTCTTTTTAGGCATCTGGACCCTCAAAAAAAAAAACTTGCCAGTTCTCTGCCTGTCCGAGTTGATTGACCAGTCGCCGTATGTAGCATTTGCATAAAGTAAGAGTAATCGCGCCCAGGGCACCAAAATGGCTAGAGCCGACACTGCCAGGAAGTACACACAGTTGCACTGACTATTACACTAGATAAAGCAGTTCATTCAAAGTCAATGTTTTACAGTCTTTCAAAGTGGACAGAAGGCACCGGGGAAGGGCTGAGAGATGTTTTGATTGCTTCTCTAATGAACTGGACGTTGAGGAGGTTTTTGCCAGTTGAATTATTAACAGAGGACTCTCTCTCTCTCTGTCCATTTACAAAGAGACCAGAGGATTGAAGCAGATACACTTGATTTCTTTTTCTTTCTTTTTTTTTTTAAATCTGTGATTCACAGATGCTCCTCTGTAAAGCACATCTCATTTACCTGACTTTTCTTTTGTCTGATAAATTAAGATCCAGACTTTGGATGACTGAAATCCTTTATCAAGTTACAATATAAAGTTTGAAAATAACAAAGGTGTAAGAACTTTAATTTTTTTTTAAAAAGCACAGAAAAAATAACAACTTCAAAGTTTAGTTTAGTTTATAACAGGACAGCGTGCGGTGACATTAATTATTCAAAGAAATAAAAAGATGGCTGCACCAGATTTAGCGAGAATGCCAATTTCCATCAGTAGTCAGACAGACATCATAAATAGATACACAATTCAGGGTACATTGATAACAGCAATCAAGACTAAAGATGTAAAAAGAAAAGAGTCATCATGATGTAAAAAAAAAAGAAAAAGACAGTCATCATGATTACAAAGTGCAATTTCAGATATGGTAAACACAGGTGCCCATCACCTAAAAAAAAAGACGGGTACACACTGCACAGTGCATAATGCATTTAATAAAAATTAAAAAAAGTTTCCACTACAGTTTCCTTGTGGGGGTACATTAAATAGGACAACAAGCTTCACAATTAGAAAATACATACATAAAGTGCACAAAATTGTTCATGGCTTTGAAAACAGTATTTACATATGACTTCATATAAAGAGCTCATGTTGTAAACACAAAGTTGCAAACACAAAAGAGATCTTTGTTACCAAGAACAAAGCCTCAGTGTTAAGTAACCAGACCGTTCCATGGGATCAGTAATACAGATGTGGAAAAATATAATTATGTTAATGGGCAATAAAGTAGTCTAAGTCAAGAGTATGACGAAGAACAATCCTCCGAGATCATTTTCAGATGGAAAGAGTGCATCCTGTGTGGCGCTGTCAGCAGCTCTTCCACTGATATCCTCCTATATCGGCCCTCTGATGGATTACTGCTGTTAAATTAATCAGAATAAGAAACATAAAATCTTTAATGACTCCCGAAGGGAAAATTAGAAGGTTGGTCATTGTTTTCATTCGATGGTGCATCGCATTGCTCGACGGGCGAGTTCTGCATCAACTCCAAAACGCAGATGTACACTAATTCACGAGCCGACCGTGCTGCTGCTGCTGTAATTCTCATCGCTCAACAGCAACCTGATCAAAGAGCTCATTTGCAGAAGAGTCATCTTCTGAAATTACTTGGTGCTTCTGGGGCATTTGTTCAAGCAGGCAGAGGGGAGTCGTGTGTTTTGATCCCTGTTGCGATGAGCCCTATTAATGGACTTAATAATCAGCTCTCATCAAGTGTTACAGCCCAACGAGTCAGCGGAGGTTCAAGCAGGAAAGGAGCATTGTTGTGGGTGTTTTGCAGAGTCCTTCACAACCCCTCAACTTAACCTTGGTCTCTCTCTGCATTATCTCTCAGATGCTGTCATAAATATAGAAAACATTATGTAAATGCACCAGAGTGGAGAGGATGCTTTCTATAGTGAAGGCTCGAGTGCAGTTAATGTACCTTTTGGTAAATAAAGGCATATAGGTTAGAGGCCCAGATGGGACTTGGCCAAATATTAGGTAACCTCAGTGTGTTTCTTCTATTTCTGGGCGGAGGTGCCTTTACAAGGACAGCCCAGAAGACTAAACTGTGACATCTGTTTTCAGGCTGGATGGCATGGGACCTTATTATGACTTTCAGTGTAGACTCATTATCAAATTAGCCGGAGGAGTGTAGAAGCAGGGAAGTCCTCCTCCATGGGCACCGCAGACTAAACACCTTGAACTATGTATTTATTCTCACAACCTCAAGTCTCCCATAAATAATAAAAAGCTGGATATTGTCCAAAAAGCGAAGTATATACAGTTATGTTTCTGCTGCATTGGATGTCTGCATACATGTTCCATTAGAAAATGCAATGTAATGAAAAAAACACATCCGCAAACTAACTGCTAACTGATAACATTATTTTGACCAATTACTATCGTTTTTTCTATCTTTTTTTTTAACACACGTGCAGGCTTCCACTCGTGCCTTCAGTCATATTTCACAGCAAAATGAAGGAAGATCAGAGGACAAACATACTACTACATAGATACGGTATCACCTGTAACAACGGCGCTGCTAAAAAAAACAAAAAAAAGAACAGTTCAACATTTTAAGATCTAGCTGCTAATGCTGCTTAGCTGTAGAACCGTGTGTGTTTTATAACGGCAGAAAAAAACAAAAACAACTAGGTCGATCATCCTCGGGGCACGAGCCTAATCACGGACACTCAATAGAGCGTTTGAGCCTGGTTTGTCCACTTTCGCGTACCGTATTCAAAGATGATGATGCAACATGGCAGCCTCCGGTGGCTGCACCGGCCACCTATGTATTTGTAAACAACTTATTATAAGCTACGAGACAGCTTTCATTTGTATTTTGTAGGTAAATACATATTTATGAAAGCAATATATGATTTTTGCTAATAAAATGCCAAATAAGCCGCATACTGTCCCTTCAAACTAAGGTGTTCATTGAGATATTCAATTTTTGTCTTAAAATGCCAAACAGGCAATGCTGTGTTAATGTTAATTTGGCATTTTAACATTAGCATCTAGAAGTCAGTAAATACATTTGTCATGTAGTCAGTAAAGTCTCCACGATCAGCTGACTAACAGATCATGTGGGAATCCTGTGAAATTAAGTTTGCATCAGGAATGATTTTTAAATGTTTGTGTGATTACAGTGCAGAAGAGCTATTACTTTAAATGATTTAACATGTTTTTTGTAAATGTATGTTTTTGGTATTTTGCTATTATTTGTGTGAAACCTTGGACGTCATGGGACGCAAGACAAATTTCAGAGTGATCTGACAATAAAGTGTAATCTTATCTTATCTTATCTTAACATGCTCATATCTGATTCTCCTCTGTGTCCCTGTTTATTTTCTGTTCTGTCCTGTCAACCTGTGGATCCTAAATAAAGTAGCCCCTCTTTCAACATCTTTGGAGAAATCAAAATGAGGCATTAGTGAGCTATTAATGACCGTCCATCATCCTGAAGAGTCTCCGGAACAGCTTTTTTTTTCTTGAGTTTTTAATGGTGTCAGGACCTACAGAAGGAATCAATGTTGCTTGCTGGGACATAAATCCCTCTTGGCATTTCCAGAAATGTTAGCATAGTTTTTTTGTTTTAAGACAGGACCTTGTAATGGGCCATTTACTGACTCACACACTGAGTCACTTGACTTCAGTGGAGAAGAAATTGCACACATTGTTTAATTTATTTCTTTTGGATTGTGCCCTTGTCCCCATGGGATATATAAAATGTAAGATGGTTGTATTTCATAGTGAGATTTTAAGTCACTGAAGCCCCTCTCAAAGTTATTAACCTCGGTAACATGCCTATGTGGTGTTTTTTTTTTTGTGACGTATCATGGCTCAAACATGCAGCTGAGTCTCACTGATCTTTTCTCCTTTACAGGCCTTGGTTGGTGATGAGGGAAGGAGAGAGAACGTATATGAGCACTGGTCTGGATAAATATCCTCCATCCACCAATCAGCACATGTCTCCTCTGACATGTGATCCTGCAACATATAGCACACACACAGATTGCACAGAAGCGGAGGTGGCGCAAGATGGCGACCGTGGCAGACGCATGTTTCAGTGGCTGAGCAGTTTTTCGGACCTCTATCCCTTGCCTTTATCCTGCAACTCTTAGAATGACGCTCTAAACAGCTACGGACAGCGTGTAAACAATCTCCCAGCTTTTCTAATACTCGTCTTTCAGCTAATAAGAAGTTAATTCCCCTTTTTGCCGACCGGAACACACAAACTCTGCTAAGCTAAAAAGAAAAGAAGCTACATTGCTACTGTGTGTGGAGCTAACGTTACCTCCGTCAACATGACGCAAAACGAACAAGGAAAGAAACGCAAAGACAAAGAACCTCCAGTCCACAACGAAGGTATGGTTTTCGGAGTACCATTAAATATTCACAAGACACCAGCAAGCTCTTCGGCTACCTCAGCCAACATGGACCACGACTATGACATTTCTGAAACTCACGCTTGCAACCAAGACGCTGACCTCATTCCTTTGCCTGTATCTGCCCCTGACACACCAGTTAAGCCAAAAGAAAAAAAACAAAAGGCTGAGATGTCTCTAGCAGACTTGCAGGGGAACATTGTCGCCGCAATTAATGTGCGTGCAGATAACTTGGAAGGCATGATCACCAGGAACGCAGTGAGTATTGATGCCCTGAAAAAGTCAGTTGATTTCGCCTTTGCAGAAGTTGAGTCACTAAAGACTGATATGAAAAAAGTCAAAACTGCCAATGAAAGCCATGAACAGCAAATAGCAGACCTGCAACTCAAGGTCAACGAGGCTGAAAGATATGGTCGGAGATGGAACCTCAGACTCCATGGTATCCCTGAAGGCAATCCAGAAGATATCAAGACCAAGGTTATCAACATCTGCTGTGCTGTGATACCTGGCTCTCAGCAGAAAATTGCAGATGATATTGACATTGTCCACCGCCTAGGGAAACACCAAGGGATGCCAAACAGACCCAGGACCACCATCATCCGCTTCACAAATAGATCTACAAGAGACCTTCTGTGGAGAACAGCAAAAAAAAGTGAATACCTCAAAAACAATAAGCTGAGGTTCGCTGAAGATTTAACTGCTGATGACAAAGCATTGCGAAACAAGTTGTGGCCCATGATTGAAGCTGCAAAGAAAGAAGGAAAGAAGGCTCATTTTGCAGGTACCCGTGTCATCATTGATGGAAAAGAGGTACGTCCAGAGCAACTTGATCGAGCCCAGATGACCACTTCACCCACTGGTGCGGCTCCCCACACTTAAAAAAAAAACAAAAAAAAAACAAAACGGAACGAAACAAGCATACATCATCCCCTACTCTTACATCTCACACACAAGACTGTTCACGATGTTCTCCAAGTTGTTTATTATTTTTTGTGTGGTCATCACCCTATTGCATTATTGCTTAAACTTGTGACTGTTTGTGTGTTCCACCAAGAAATCTGCTAGGGGATGCTGAAGATCTATCTCTAAATTCAAGACGATATGACATAGACAATGGCTTATTATTACAATGATGGGGGACAAGGAAAGAAATTAGGAATGTAAAACGTACTTTTTGTAATTGAAAGGTTTTTTTCTTTTCAGTTTCTCCCCCTTAATATTTACCTTTTTCTATCATTTAAAAACTGGAAAAATGAAGCCTTTTACTACTGATATTATCTACCTCATGTGGAGATTGTTTAACACTGGATTATACAGTATTGCTGTTCTATTTTATTAAGGGATAGAGACTGTTCCCTATATTTTCCCAGTACTTAAGACCTTTACCTTTTATAGTACTTGTTCATAGTACTTTTTGTTACATTGTCTTTTTCTGTTTTTTCTCTTAACGCCAGGGGGCTAAGACAGAATATCAAACGAAAAGCTTTATTTCTATTTGCAAAACAGCAAAAAAATGATTTTTCTTTTTTTCAAGAGACGCATTCAGTTAAGAATGATGCACAATTATGGAAAGCACAGTGGGGTAATGATATTTGGTTATCACATGGCTCAGAAAGATCAGCAGGCGCTGCTATTTTGAAGAACTCCTTTAACGGGGACATTTTACACTCTGAAGGTGATCCTAAAGGACATTTCTTTATTTTGATTATTAATATCAATGATACTGTAATTTTGCTAGTTAACTTGTATGGGTACAATTCGAAGGGTGAAAACGATATATTGCTTGATGTGTTAGAATCTCGCCTCTTACATTGGCTTTCTAAATATCCAAACGGAATGATAGTGATGGGGGGGGACTTTAACATTGCTCTGGATGGTCTTCAAGATAGGTGGCCTCCGCGATCCAATTATTATATGGCCTCCAATTTAATACAATTTATGCATAAATTCAATTTAATTGATATATGGAGAGAAAAAAATCCTGGTGTGAGTTCATATACTTGGAGCAATAAAACATGTTCTAGCTTATCCCGCATAGACTTTTGGTTGATTTCGAACTGTTTTGATAGTAATATTATCAATGTCAATATCCTCACTACTCCTTTAACAGACCACAAAGCAATTTCAATACAAATCTCTCTTAATCCTAATATTCACCATAGAAGTTCATATTGGAAACTGAACAGCTCTATTCTAAAACATGACACTGTGTCTAAAACTGTCCAATCATTAATTGAACGCTTTTGGCAAAAATCTTTATTAGAAAATAATTTTTGTAGTAATTGGGAACTTTTAAAATTCGAATTATCAAAATTCTTGAGAACATATGGAAGTTCGATTGCTAAGGCCAAAAAAGCTGAAGAAGAAACTCTAATCTCAGAAATTACATCAATAACGCAAAAAATTAATGTAAATTTAACTGAAAATGATTCTCAACGTTTAATTAGTTTACAAAACAAATTAGATGACATTTATAAATTGAAAGCTGAAGGGGCCTTTGTGAGAAGTAGAAGAAGGTGGCTAGAGGAAGGGGAGCAGAATACTGCTTACTTTTTCAGACTTGAAAAATTTTATGCTAAAAATAACACTATACAAAAATTAAATATTGATGGAGACATTACAGATGACCCCCGTAAAATAGCTAAATATTGCTCAGATTTTTATACCAAATTATATGAATCCAAATACTGTGAAGAATCTACCTGTCAATTTTTAGGGTCTCTTACAGAAACAAAATCTATTGATATTGACTTAAAGGAATCTTGTGACAAACCACTAACACTACAGGAAGTTTTATTGGCCATTGAACACCTCAAACTTAATAAATCTCCAGGCACAGATGGTATTACTTCTGAATTTTATAAAGCCTTTTCTAAACAGCTTGCACCTTTCCTCTTAGGTCTTTTCTCAGAATGTATAAGAAATGAATCGCTTCCTCCTACCTTAACCCAAGGCCTTATATCTCTAATACCAAAACCAAAGAAAGACAAACTTTTTATTGACAATTGGCGTCCAATTTGTTTACTAAATAATGACTATAAATTATTTGCGTTGATTTTTGCTAAAAGAATTAAATTTGTTTTAGACTATATAATTGATGAAACTCAATCCGGCTTCATGAGAAATAGACATATTTCTAACAATGTCAGATTAGTGCTTGATTTAATTGATTATTCGGACTTATGCCTTGATGAAAGTTTCATTCTTTTTTTAGATTTCTACAAGGCTTTCGATACAATCGAACATAAATTTATATTTCATGCCCTAAAAAAATTTGGTTTTGGTTCGTACTTTAGCAGTGCCATTAAAACAATGTATACAAATGGAAACTGCTCAATCAAATTGCATGCTGGTACTTCTCCCCGTTTCTTCCTCAAACGCGGGGTCAGGCAGGGATGCCCTATATCTCCTTACCTTTTTCTCCTATGTACGCAGTTACTCACCGACTCCATAAAGCTTAGTCCATTAAAAGGTATCTCTATGGCGGACAACGAAGTTATCATCAGCCAACTGGCTGATGATACAACCTTATTCTTAAAAGATAGCTCTCAGATACCTTTAGCCATTGATTTGATAAGTACTTTCTCTATTGCGTCCGGACTTTGCTTGAATGTAAAGAAATGTGAATTGCTTGCTCTTAAATCCTGTAATATTCCTTCCATAAGTAATATACCTGTAAAAGACTCTATTACTTACTTAGGTATTGTCATTACTAAGGATAAGGAAGCCAGATGCGATCAAAATTTTAATTTAATTATTGATAAAACCCAGAAAAAATTAAATCAATGGCTGCAGAGAGATTTGTCATTGAGAGGCAGAATTTTGCTGACCAAAGCTGAGGGATTATCCCGTCTTACATATGCTGCTTTATCTCTTGATGTTAATAAAAAGATCTCAAAAAACATTGACAAGATGTTATTTAACTTTGTATGGCGAAACAAAAACCATTACATAAAAAAATCAGTAATAATGAATTCATATGATAAGGGCGGTCTTAACGTCTTAGATTTTCACACTTTGAATAATACATTTAAAATTAATTGGCTAAAACAATTCCTCAAGAAACCCTCTTCAATTTGGAACTTCATACCAAACTTTATTTTCTCTAAATTAGGAGGCTTAAATTTCCTTTTATTTTGTAATTACAATATTGTAAAAATCCCCTTAAAACTATCCAACTTCCACAAACAGATGCTTCTCTCCTGGTCATTAATCTATAAACATAATTTTTCCCCACATAGATACTACATATGGAATAATAGAGACATTATATATAGAAACAAATCCTTATTTTACCCCCATTGGTTTATGCACAACATACTTTTGGTTCATCAGTTGTTTAACTCAAACGGATCATTATTTTCATATCAAGAATTTATCCTAAAATACAGAATCCCTGTTCCTATTAGTGAATTTAATATTGTCATAAATGCAATCCCTTCTGGAGCAATTATGTTATTTAGAAGTACATTAGTACAAAACCCAACACTCTTGCCCTTTGATCCAACCAAATTAGATATAGGCCAAATTTGTTTCTCCTCGACACGCAATAGTAACCGTAATATACGCTCTTTATTTCAGAAAGAAGTCGTATCAACTCCATATGTAATAGCTTATTGGAATAACTTTGTTAATAACCTTAATTGGAAAAAAATCTGGAATTTACCTGCTAGATATATAGTTAATAATAAGGTAAAAGAAGTATCTTTTAAAATAATCCACAGAGTTTACCCATCAAAAGTTTTTTTACAACGATTTAAAAAAGATATAGATTTAAACTGCTCTTTCTGTGTAGGACACCCTGAAGATGTTTTTCATTTATTTTGGTCTTGCCCTTTCTCAACTAAATTATGGGAAGATATTTGTAACCTGATTTGTTTTTCGATTGAACCTCTTTTTTCCCTGTGCTTTGAACATGTATTGTTTGGCTTCACTGACAATCCATCTTCTAAAGAAAAACAATACTATATCATCAATCTTATTATACAATTAGCCAAATGGCACATTCATAAATGTCGTTACACTAATCAAAAACCACTTTTTCTTATTTTTGAAAATGAAGCCAAACAATACATTAAGTCTATTAAAAAATCCATCAACATGAAAGCTATAAAGACTTTGAATTTATGTACACTATATAATGTTTTTGTATGAAAGCTTGTCTCTGCATTGTCTGTATTGAAACCCCCTGGCGATGTTCTGTTGGTGTATTGAATTGTATTGCACCATGATGTCTTAATAAAGTTTCTTAAAAAAAAAAAAAAAAAAAAAAAAAAAAAAAAGATTGCACAGAAGCCCAGAGGAAATGAGAGACACACTTAGGCACCACAAACACAACACAGTCACACACTGCATCCTAATATCCTAATACACAGGGTCATGACAATTGGTGACACTAAATTGCCTGTAGGTCTGAATGTGAGTGCGTTTGGTTGTTTGTCTGTATATGTGGGCCTGTGATAGACTGGTGACCTGTCCTGGGTGTACCACATTCTCGCCCTGTGTCGACCCTGCAATCCCACACACTATATAGCCTCCCATTGGATAATTACCACATGGATGATTATGTTTAAATTGGCAACAACCTACTTAATCCTAATTGATGCAGTCTCATTTCTTAAACAACCATGTCAGAAGACGCATCCTGTGGTCGTGGAGAAGATGTTAATCTGTTTCAGAAGAGTAAAATTATTGGCATCAAGCAAATAAAACATCAAAGGAGATTGCTGAGACTAACCCCTTGGACGCACTGCACGCGGAAGCTGGGCGCGCGCACTGCGCGCGGCTTCTCGGGCGCTTGGCTGGTTGCACTGGGAGCATACTTCTCCTCCTCTCTCCGCGCCGGTCAGACATCGACTGCAGTCGTTCATACTCGTATTCACTCGGTTTTTCACACACACGTCATTTTAAACATGTGTCTGTGTGTCTCATGTGCAGACGCAACGGTCAAATATGTTTAGATGGACAAGCAACAACTTAATTAATCATCATTTAATTATTTTATTTTGAAAATTGACCGGATTCTCTCGCCTTTTCTGTGCCCGACTTCCTGTCTGGTACGACCACGTCTGTCCAGCTTGACAGACGGCGCTCTCGGCGCGCGCGGCTGGCGCGAAAAATAGAAATGAACCGAACTGAAGCGCTCCAGGCGCGCGCACTGCGCTCCACAGCGCGAGATGTGCGGCCAGGCAGACCTGTTAACATGTGCGCCGAACTGAAACTCCCTCCGCTCCAGGGCGCTGCGCTTCGGTTCCGCGTCTAGTGCGTCCAAGCTGTAAAACTGGGTTAAGAACTGTCCAACTCATTATTGAAAACTCAAAGGTTAGTGGGGAACCATCATCTTCAAGGAAGAAATGTGGTCCAATGTGACCACAGAGTCCAGACCTTAACCACAATGAAATGTTACAAGGTTGGTTTTCAGCCGAGAGACGCTACGTGGAAGGCAGAGAGCCTCCATTCTCCCTGGAACAAGTCAATTATTTAACCATCACAATTACGCCGAAAGCTGTTTAAGGTAAAAAAGCAGCACAGTTCAAGTAAAAATCCTGCAGTTCCGATTGAACATGCTATGGTGGTTTCCTGGTTGCTCAATCTATAAGGCAGATACCATTTAGTCTCTGTCAACAGCCAGGTCATCCCCTCTCTCCCGTAGCTTTTCTGTCTCTGTCACATTAGATGCAGAAAATACCTGGAAAAATATAGAATAGCTCCTAGTTTCACATACAAATGTTTCACATGAGCTGTTGCTGTCTGCTTTTTCAAACTTCAAACTGTTCGTGCTTCAGCAGCCGGTCTATAGAAGCTCAGCTAACAATAACTTGCATTCGATTTTATTTATGAACAGGTTCTTAAGCTGTTATTATGGCAAATAGATACTGGCTCCAGAACAACTCCTGGCTGTCTTGGTTTATTCTAAAACATTCTGCAATTCCCTCCTAAAGGCACCCAGTGGAGTTTCTGACCACAAGTAATAATATGTAGCAGTCTCTTTATGAGTGGGTCCCCGTTTTGTTTGCTCTTGTGCACACGCACACGCACGACCATAAGCATGCAAGTCCTGGCAGTGAAGGAGGAGACGGCTAGCAGGTAAAAACATCCGTGTGAACAAAAAAAATTGTCTCAATGCTATCAAGAAATGAGACTTGAAAAGGTGGTGTGGGGAAGATAACGTCTTTAACACATTTGTTGCAGCTGTGTTTTGGGGGCTTTTCGGTGGGTGCTGCTTACACGTCTCAGCAAAGCTCCACTTAAGCTTCTTCCCTTTTGGATTTGGGTTTTATAGCTCCATAACGGAGAGGGATGGCAGAATGGAGTAAAACCCCAAATCCCTTCAGAAACATCAGACACCTACATCCAGAGACATTGTCTGCCTATGAGTGGGTATGACCGCTCTTTATGGACTAATAGCAATGAGCGATGGGTCGGCCTGCGACAACTTTGCAAACAGCAACTTTAAAGTGAAACCTGTGTGTGTGTTTTGAATGAATGAATGAATGAATGGGCGGGTTTGGCTGTTTTATTCCAGCTACAGAGACCAGCACTTCACCTGTGTTAAGTTACTTCACAAAGCTTTAATGTCTTTGTCAAGTATCTTTCCTAAAGATACTTATTTCCACCTCGTCTCTCAGAGGCTCTAAGCTGTGGTCTTTATGAGGTCGGGACCTGATGATTTGAGATGATTTGAATTGATTCACTGTGACACTTTTGACATTTCCAGGCTACTGATCCTCTCCGAGCCGGGCTGACGTGCTGTCAATGAGCAGGCAGACAGGAGAGCTGTGAGCCCCGGCACCCCTCGGCCTTCAAAGTACAAGTGAAGTCTGGCCTTGGCGCCATCGATCTCTTCTTCAGCACGGATGGCACTGTGGGCCATAACATCCCATTTATAATAAAGAAATACCTGTGATATTTGTTTGTTGTGTTTGTTTTCCTCACACTTCACTGGTAGATGTTCATTTCTCAACCATGAGGTCCATTATTGGGAAAAATAAAACTACTTTATTCTAACACTTAAAGGGATAGTTCAACATTTTGGCAAATTGGCCCATTGCCATAATCCCTATAGTTTTAAGAGTAGGTTTGTTACCTTTACTTGTCAGTGCAAGCCTATTTTTAGAACGACGGAGCAGATCTCTGAGTCTCAGACTCATCAAATACACAATCCAACAACTCCAAAACGCTCTCGTGGACCAGTTGTGACCTGCACATTCACCACGCTATGAGATAATAACGGAACATTACAAGACAGATAATATCGCCCTCCACAGATTATTGTAAGTGAATGTTTTGTGTCTCACCTCCAATGAGAAAATGTAAGCTGTTCCAGGTTCTACTGAAGGTTATAATTTATGAGAAGATACATTTTATCATTGCTCTATAGATTTGAAGATACCAGTCTAATTTCCTGTGCCTCTGTTGGATAATTACATTATATAATTAGAGCCTACTTTTTGTATCTCCATCTAGGGAAATTAAAGCAGTTATGTACATAAAGTTGCACTTGTCCATCCGAAGTTTAATTAGCCGCTGCGAAGTTAAACATTACACTGTCTAAGTATTGCAAAATGCCTGCGATCTCTTCAGCTCTTTGTCACATGTGATAAGGGGTTGGAGTGGCACCACATCTCAAACTCTGCACTGCACAGCAGCACTCCTGCATGTTTATACCTGTTGATGCTCTGGAACTGGGTCACGTCTCACTTTCTCTCCTGCGTGTCCTGAGGTACTGTATCATCAGATGAGCACAGAGATCACTGGAGCCTATTACGACCGTCTACCCACGCACTTTCATGGGAGCTAAGAACCAGACAAATCCTCTGCACTGTGGCTAGCATGGCAAGTGGGCAAAAGTGCAGGCCATGTTGGTGACGAAATTAAAAAAGATGGCAATATAAGTTGGTAGACAACTTTTTTTAAAGGCTGAATGTGTTGCTGCTGTAACATAATTTGATTGTTAAGGTTGGATCAAGTGTAAGCTGCAGAAAATATATAAATATATATAATTTCATTCAGTGAATGACATGATTAAACATATTTGGAATAATTAAACCGCTCAATGCTCTGTCAGGTTTCTGAAATTGAGGGTATTTTTTTCTTCTTATCTTTCCAGAGAGTGAAGAAAATGATAATGAGAAACATCAACAAGGAAATTTGCAGGGTGCAACAGTGGAACAACATGATGGATGGCAAAACTAGGGAAAGTGCAAGTGTTTTAAAGGGGAACTATGCAAGTCTGGTCGCTTTTCCGCTGTATTGCTAACCCTCCTCCTGGTCATGTGCATTTGTTTACAACAAAGTCGGCGAAAAATCAATACATGGAGTGGTGGATAACTTATATAACTCATATACAATGTTACTGTACGACGTGTCTATCTGTGTAGTCTTAACTGTCATAAACAAAAGATTGCCGGTTACGGAGTGCATTCGTGTTGCGGTGTGCAGAGCTGGGACACCGGGGCGGCGGCCACGTACTACACTGATGTTGCAAGGTTGGTTTTCAGCCATGAGACGCCAGGTGGAAGACAGAGAACCTCTGTTCTCACTCGAAACAAGTCTTAAGTCATGTAGTTAACTATTACAATTACTGTGGCGCTCTTCATTCAAAATGTAGCATAGCCGCAGGTAAAATCCTGCTTAATTCCTCTTTAAAAGTGAGTAAAAAGAAACAAACAGACTTAGGAACTGTGGAATGACTGAGGAACAGTAAAACACTGAGATTGGCTTTTTAAGTAATAATTATTGTTTTATGATGCTGATCAATAAAGTTTTAAGCTGACCAATTGAGAGACACACAAAATGCTGATTTTCAGCCATGGCTCCAGAGGCAGTAACGTTCACTGATTCAACACTTGGGTGCCTTAAATCTACTTGAATGCCCATAGACGTTGCATGAAAGTCATGATCACTGACTTCCAGAAGAATTGTCAGGCACAGGAAGCCATTTCTATAAAGGGTCAAATAGTGGAACGTGTTCAAACTCATAAAGAATTCGGAACAGTTATTGACAGCAAACTGTGAAGCTGTGCATAAAAAGAGAAAGCAGCACCTGTCCTGTCTGAGAAGACTGTCTTCCTTCCACATTGATAGAACCCTGGTGATTTTATTTCATTGCGCTTTTATCGAGCCTGTTTGATCCTTCTGCTTGGTCGCATGGTTTGGGAACCTGTCCCTTTATAAATAGAGATTGGTTGGACCAGATTGTGAAGTGGTGTTTTAGGCCAGAATCCCTGTGCACCAAGCAGTTACAGAGGATAGAGCTGGACATATAATAAAAGATGACTCCTGCCCCTTTAGTATCAGCCTGCCAAACAAAGAGATCCCTGTATGTGAAAATGAATAAGTCACAGTGATTCACCCTTGACATAGACACATTGTATTTTTTATTACACTCTTAAATCCAGTTTTTATCCTGTAACTTTTTGATAGATGGTACTTATTGATTGACTTTTTAATGATCTTGCGCTTGATCCATTGTACTTTTATTGTTTGTGTTCCACCTTTATTTGGAAAGCGAATCAAAACACATATTGGCACGGGTACCAATACCAAAATATTGGTATCTGGACTGCTGTAAACTTAATCTAACTACAGGTACAAAAAAGGTTAACTCGACCTATCGAGATGCAATTCACTGTAGGTTTGCACAGTATCCGTTTCCTGCTTTATTGTATTCCACAATACACACAAAAAACACATACAAACACAGATCTATAATAATAAACATGTGTGGGTAACACTTTATAATAAGTACACACTATTAAGCATTAAATACATCACACAGTTAAAATGTTTTACTCATCATTGGCACTAACTATATTTATAATATACATGCATATATATACTAAAGAGTATTCATGCCTTTATAAACGAAGAATTCGGTATTTATTAAAGCCCGAACCAAGGCTGCCATGTTGCATCGCCATTTTTTACGTTCAGTGGCAGCGTAACCGTAGGTAACCACAGAAACTCAGTTTTCCAGGTAGCGCCTGTTAAAACTGTCACCACTGTGTAGTGTGAGGAAGGACGGAGGCACTGATGTTGCATTCAGGTGCAGTCAGGCAGACGGCCGTCGGCAAACCAACCGGATGTCATTTTACTCAACGAGAGAAAGACGGTAAAACGTGGGTCAGGTAAACGATACGACATCACCATGACAACATATTGTCACGCCTGTATTGTTTTGCCTCGTGCTGGCAGACCACTTGTTTACATAGACGCTTGTTTATCCTGTTACATGCAGCGTCTGTTGTCTGTCTGACTTCTGCCCGATTTCACGTGAATGCAACATCAAGAATACGTTCAGATATGCAACCGCACCGCTAGATGGGGTTAATTCCTACATATTATACCTTTTAATGCTTATAGTGTGTACTTATTATAAAGTGTTACCCATGTGTGAATGGTTAGTTTTGGTAACCCAATGGCGACACAGAAGATAGACAGGTTAGCTTTGATCAGTCTGATTTCTACTGTTAGTATGATGACATTCTATGTAACTACTTATCAAGGTGCAACCTGCAAACTGTCATGGGTGATTTTGTGTCTCATCCACATTCAGTTGGCATTGTGGTCACCTGACCCGTGCGTGCCACCGTGGCTGAAGAGGCGGGTGAGAGATCAGCCCCGGTCCAGCTGTGAGACATGACAGCTTCGAGACAAATTAGAAATACTCCTCAACAGCCGCTGCTGGAGAGTCCTTGATCACGGCACTCAGTTCCTCCTGTGAAGCTGCTCAGCAGCCAGCTGGGCAGCTCCCAGCTGCAACTGAGCTGCTGCAGCTGTATGAATGTCAAGCACAGCGTGGCTCACACACACACGCACACACACACACACACACACACACACACACACACACATACACATAAATGCTCGGTTAAATCTTCCCTCAATCAGTTAAGTTTAAATGAGCAATTTCAAGGGAGCATCTTCTCTGTATGACTTTGGATAGATCTACTGCAGTGGACCTTTTTTCATATACAGATATACAGTTTATGAAATGCATTGCTTTGTGGTGAGTCAGGTAATTCAATTTGAAACTAAAGCAATGCATTGCTCTTGTGTTGTTGAAACTGAATGCATTTTTGCTTTTTATCTCTGTGAATTTCTAATGACAGGGAGGAATCAGCAGTGTGCATCCTGTGGAGATTCGACACCCCCTGGTGGACGAGAGTGTAATTAAGGAGGCACCAACCAGATGTGAGTGAGAGGCTCCTGACAACGGTCTGCAGCGACTGCATTTAAAACGATGACCAGGGAAGAGATGTGAAGGACACATTATGAGGAGCAGGACATCTCTGTGACAAAGACAAATAAGAGCCAAGCAACACAAAGACAACACTGAAACTCAAAGTGCCATCTTCTCTGTCTGTCTCAAATACAGTAATAAAAGAGTCTGAATGATGGGTTTGTTTTTCTTTGAAGCCTGGGATGAATAATTAAAATAAAAGATTTTGGCTCAGGTCTAAAAAAAAAAATCCTATTTCTGCCTGAGGATCGGTCTCAGTAACAGCACAATGGATTGGCAATGCTCTGCAAAGCATTTTAGAGGAAACAGGTTACTGTGCACAGTGAGAGACTGAAGCTGAGGAATGATTTGATGCACTCACTGAATTAAAGCAAAAAAAAAAAAGTCTGTATTGTGTCCCAGTTGCATTCTGCATAATGATGGCTAAGTAGTGTGATCACAATAGGAAATGTAAGTCATTAAACACACTCAAAGGAATCAGTGTGAATGCTGCGTTTGCATGATGTTTGTGCGAGCTGTCAATTACAGTACACTACACATACTCACTCCCCATCAATTTATCTAGCCACATTGTATTTTCTTTGTATATGTGTATGTATTTATATGTGCTATTGTATTTCATATCTGTTTTTTGTTTGTTTTAATGTATTTTTACATGTAATGTATTATAAAAATGTATTATTATTATTATTATTACATTGATGGAAAAAAAAGATGTTAACTCATTTTGGACAGTGGTGAGAGCAAATCAAGGATTTGGGGGGAAAAAAAGTCATAAAATAAAATATTAAACCTCTGGAAAAGCATTTTGCTTAGTATTTGTTCATGTAAATTATTCATGATTTGTATCAGCTATGTGTGAAATTCCAGAGTTGCACTTGGACCATCAGGTTGCTGCTGATGAAGCTGCTTCAAAACAGATAATGAAAAAAAAAATGCTCATTTTTCCCACAGTAACAACATGCTGTCTCTGCCTCTTTCTCTTCTTGCTGCAGGCACCTTGCAGCCAATGTGTCAGGTGGAATTTGGCGGTGATCATTGTAGCACTTACTCCTGAAGGGTTCTCCTTGATCTGCCCGTGGCGCCGTGGATCCTACCTTTATTGGGATGTCTCTTTGGACAAAAGCGTTGAGATTATCTTGTCAGACATTTTTTTCTTCTTCCTAGAAATGTTTTCTGAATGTACTCTATCACATCCACGTCATCGTTCTATCCCTCCCTCCTCTCACCTCCCTGATTCCTTCCTGCTCCTTCACCACCACTACCGCCCCTCCCATTCACAGTCACTTTAGTTCCAGTTTTTTTTAAATCCACTGCTCTCTGTGGATGTTTTTATTTCCACCCCTCTTTTATTTGTTTCCTCTACTCTATATCTCCTGTTCCTCCTCTATCTCCCACACTCTCCTCCCCTCCCTCTGTGATAATGAGCTGTATTCTATACTCCCAGTAAACACCTATTTGTGTAAGTGTGAGTGTGTGTATGTGTTGTGTACAGTATGTGTACCTCAGGTTGTCTGGGCAGCAGCAAAGCCTCAGGGCTTTTTATTTGAGTGGCGTATGGAAAGCAATCGACATCTTACTCCGCTTTGAAAGACGGAATCCTGTGAGATGAAAAGCATTCACTACAACACACATGCGACATGCACACACAACAATATCACACATGTATTGTTGCAGACTCAAGAGACACTAAAACACGCTTGGATACGTACACGGCCTATAAATCTTATTAAAAGTGTATACCGAGGCACACTTGAAAACACACGCACACCCACATTTTGTTTTGTACCTGAGCAAAGCATCTGTTTAGTCACCAGGGTGAGGACATTCATAAATAAATTAAGGGGTCTAGCGTTTGTATTTTCAACTCCATCCTGATTACGGCGAGATGACGGCATATGTCGGCGGAGGCTGTTGTGAGGGGAGGCTGACGCCGGAGCCTGGCGTAAAGCTGCTGGAGCACATCACCCAGCTCCTTTGATGCTGAGGTATCTAAAGGGAACAGATTGACAAGGAAAATGATGCCGTTTTATTTCTCTCTGCATGAGGCGGCACGGAGACTGTATCCCAGTAAACCCCTCGTCTGAAGCTCCGTGGGACAGCGTTTGAGACCGTCTCTGTGAAACGCTACGTAGGCACGGTGGTGTGTTTCTATTTTCGCCTAGTTTTTTTTTGCTTCAAAGTAGTTTCAGTGTGGCCACAATCAGTCAATTGATCAATCAATCAATCAATCAATCAATCAATCAATCAATCAATCAATCACTTCATGTGTCTCTGGTGTGGTCAGGGAGACCAAGAGAAAAGCAATAAGAAACCATAAGAACGTTGTTGTGAATTGGCACTATATAACAATAAATATAATATAAGGGTTAGGGTTAGGGTCTTAATAAGGAAAACACAACAGAAATAGTACAATAGTAACAATACATTCAAGCAAATCCATGATTTCCCTCTAGAGTTTAGTTTAGAGTGTATTTGCAAAGGGTGAAAGAGTGTGGTAAACATTCAGCTTTTTCAGTTGCTGTATATGGGTTCACACAGGGTGGAAAAACAATGCTGAATAATTGCTAATCCTTGAAAATTCACGAAGAGTATATCAGGGGCCAAAGACCGCCAAGGACCCTCAAACTGAGGGAAAGATGGATCAGGGACCAGTTTGTTTGTAAGTTTGGTTTTGTACTCATGATTTCAGTTATTGTTCCTATCATTATAACCGGATCGTATAACCGACCCTAACAACACAAATTTTATAATTTTAACCAGAGTATTTAAGAATTTTGTGAATTTTTAATCTGTAATATTTTTTGTTTGTTTTATTTTGTTTAAACAGAGGTACAGCGCAGTAAAACACGTCAACACATCAATTTAACATGAATTACATCTGATCTGTCATGAAATGTTTCACTTACTGTTGGACAGTTATGTTGGAAATCCTGCGAGCTGGAGAACAAGGCTGATGTTTTACTGTAAGCTTGGTGCCAAGGGGAAAAAAAGAGCAGTACAAAGCCAACATGTGAATCAGAGCGTCACCAATTTCTGAACATCGCTCTCCTTCCCACTCGTAACATTGTGCACATGTGTGTGGCTGTGCTTCCCCTGCCTCATCAGCATCACTGTGCTGACTCAGTTCTGAGGCTGCAATGGAAGGAGAGGAATCCCACACAAATATCCAGCTTATTACAAGCGCAGTGCTGCCCCCCATCTCAGCTATCACACAGCTACAGCGCCCCTGCTCGACATTTTCACCTGCTGGATACGTCCATTGATCTGGAACATCTCACTGCCTCTTCCCTCCAGTGTTGTTTTCTCTTTTAATTCTTCTTGGCACCACTATTCTCATTTCTCTCTTTGCTGCAGTTCACCTCTTGAGGAGGGGCCACTCTTTTACCTCTTAACAGCAAATATCCTGTGTGCTGGGAGAGACAAGATGCTGCTAGCATACAGTTTGAAGCTGGCCAGATGGCACAGAGAGGTTACCTATACAGTATTTTTATTTAACACACTATTGTCAGCCTGCACAATAATCAGTCTGGCCCCAATGCCATGATGCTAATGGCCCACCTGGACTTCTTCTAACCCTCCCAGGTACCTGATCACAGCTGACACGGTACAACCTGGACAGGCCTCTGGTCTAGCACAGGGCTGACACATCACATTAAGAAGGCTGTGAGTTTGAGTCTGGTAGCTGGTTAAGGCCTGTCTGTGTGGAGTTTGCATCTTCACCTTGTGCCTGCCTCAATGGATTCCTCCCACAATCCAAAGACAGACAGGTTTAGGTTAATAGGCAGCTCTAAATTGCCTGAAGGTGTCAATGGGAGCCTGACATTTAAAGTTGTTTGGAAGATGAGTCTCAGATGTTGCCAGAAAACTTTTTCATTTCATTTCATTTTTTTCATTCTATCAATGGTCGATGTGTCAGTTACAATAGCACGATCACCACAGACACATCAAATGACATCTTTCTCAATGGAACGGGTGCACTTGAACGTTCCGGTTGCAAGTAAAAACATCTATAAAAAGTGTTAATTTATGTGTAAAGCCTAATTAATTTCATTATGAAGGTCTAATTTTCTGTAATCTGAATTTGAAGTTTTTTTTTTCTCAATTTATTCTGCTGCCAGCAGCTGTGACTACATTTGGGTCTGAGTTTATGGAGACGTTGTGTGGATGTGGATCCCATTCTGTTATTAATCATTCATGAGTTTAGTTTGACAGAACTTCAGAAGGGAAAATTACAGAACGACATAGCAATTTTTTCAATAAGATACGGTCACTAGGGGGGAAAGCTCCTCATCCCTCTGACTTCAAGTCTCCAGGACAGACAAGTCCACGTCACAGCTCATCAGCTCTGCGGCTAAACGTATGTACAGCCGTGGAGAGAATGACAAGACACATCCAAATGCTGTCTCAATTATTGGACAGAAATTAAGAAATACATGGAATATATTTGCAATGTTATCACAGTGGTTTCCATACTGGAATTGGCATCACAGAGTAAACTTTTGACCACAATCAAACAGCACAAAAACAATTAGAACATTTGGTAACACTTTCTATGAAGGTCTAGTTTATAATGCATTAGGAGCACATGCATAAGACGTTATAATGCATTTATAATGCTTTATACATGTCATTATAATGGTGTATAATCATGTATAAGAACTTATACCAAGGTTTATAAAGTATTACAAGTGTGGACATAATGTATTATAAATTAAGCACTTATAATGTTTTATACCTGCATATAAAGTGACAACAGTGTTTGAATGAAGAATCTGAAGTCCTGGGTCACATGACACATTATAACCATCTATACTCTAGCCAGTGGTAAAGACAAACATAGAACTGCTCAACATAGAACAGATACTAAATACTCAGTTATGGAAAGGGCGTAATGCCTTATAAATATCAATAATATGTTATAGGGTGACTTTAAGAGCTTTTAGTAAAGTGACAACACTGTATGAAGTTATTACCAATTGTATGACATTATAACACAATTATAATAACTTAGGAGCAGTATTTTGGTGGCTGTAAGTAAAGTGTAAGTCAACCATAATGATGTTTAAAGCAACTCTTTATTTTGCAGAAACAAAATGGTTTATTGACCTATGGAGAGAATATAGGTCAATAAAAAAACAAGTCTCTTACCAAACCAAAATCAGACAAAATGCATATTACTTAGCCTATATCTTTAAAAAATACTTTTAAAGCTCTACAAGTTTTAAATACGAAATAAAACAGGTAGAGGCACAATATTTTGGTACTCTTATCAGCTGATGTACCTCAGTTTTCAACAGTTACAAATTGCATATTTATGAATGACATGCAGGAGTCGGCCAATGATAAGAAATCTATGATTCCTGCCCAATCACTGCTGGTAAGCTCGCCACCTTTCTCAAAGTGGAAGCCATCTTCGTCAAAGTGCGACTGCTGCTGGCAATACCATCCTCCATCATATCCATCTGTCTCAGCCTCAATCCCTTAGAATACCTTTGACAGAAATAGTTGATTTTAGTAAAATTAAAAATTAAAACATAAATCATGTACAGGCAATCAGATGTATATGAATAATTTGGACCTCAGCATTTGCATATGGGTATTAAAATGGGTAATGTTAACAAAAAACACCAACCGATGGGTGAACTCCAAATGGCTTCGGAGAGGCCTACGAGAGTTGAAGAAGATCTATCCACTTCTGACAGATCTCCTCTTCTGGCGATGGCCTTTTCTGCCACATGACCTAATGGGTGAGTAAGAAAAATAATGTTAATAATTATCAATTGGTGATATATTTAACCAACACTGTAACTGATAATTACAAAATATTAAGTTACTGTACATCTGTGCCTGCAGCAGGGTGGGGATATACCCATACCAGATGTCATTTATTATGCGTTATGGATAAGTGCTACATGAATTGATGAATTAATAATATCCTAGGAAGATACAACAACGCGCTCCTCATGCAGTTGTCACCTGTGATGGCTGCAGGTGAGCCGGCTCGACAGTGCCTCCTTTCATTATTTTCTTTTTTTCACTAGCCCCCCATCCCGGTCGGACATGTCTCTAAAATTGCACACTGGCCTAGTCAAAACTCAAACTAGCTACATGGTGCACGCTATGGGGGTGGCCCCACTCTTGGACAGTTTTTAATGAGGCAATGCTGCCCTGACATTTGCGCGCACACAACAATGTAACGTTACAATAGTAGCTAAGTTGTGCAAAACACCATCATCAGTTGCTGAACGGTCCCGTAAAAAACAATGAAAACCGGACATATTTACTAATTCATATCTCCCCCTCCTCCCTCCTCCGAAGCCGGATGTGAAAAGTGGACATGTCTGAGCATAAAATAAACGTAGCAATGGCGTTTCTTACCATACATATCCATCAGCTTTGGAGACAACGTTTAGGTGCATGGGCCTCTTGCAGGTGGAGCAGGTCATGCACGCTTTAGGATTCCTCTTCTTTGCATCCATACAACTATTTTTCTTCCGGTTGCGTATCGTGTCCTCTTCACTCAATAAATTTGCCATGTTGACATCCTTCACCTGAACAGCCAGCGGGCAGCGCCGATCTCCCGCTTGCGTCCAAAATTGCCTTCTGGGACTGGTGCGTTCACGCAAGTCGGAACGCTGGGAAAAGGGAACTCTGAGTTGTTAAAAATAAATGTAGCCTAATGGTTCTCCAACTTGTAATTCTTAGTTTAAAGTCTTAAATTCTGCTGTCTTTTCAGAGCTGCTTTTTGTTGACATTTCAATGTACATTTAATTTGTAATTATACATTAATAATGGTTGCTTAGTTTATCTTACACTATGATTACAGCAATATGGTTAATTGCTATTGTATTGACTAAATTAGTTAGCCTGTGTTGGCAGCATAGGTTGGCAGGTAACATTAGCTGAGAGGTTATGCAAGTGAACTGAAATCAAGCAATTGAATTTATTTAGCATGAACAAAATTTATTGAGTGTCAGAAACCAGAATTTCTGAGTTCTGATTACTCCTGAACGTAGCACAGGGGACCACGACGACAGAGGGAGGCACTTGACTTCAGGTTTGAAAAGAAAGGCGGTCTGCAAAAGGCAACGAAACCAAACTCAAAGGTAATATTTTTCAACACGGACTGTAACTATGAACAAAATGCATAGGCTATAGGTATTTTGGGGGGCTTTGGCTTAAGTTTTGTCGGCCAAGCTCAAACGTTAGCATCCAGGCCACATGGGTAACATTAAGCTAATCCAGCCAACATGTTGACAAAGCAAAAGTTTGTGCATAGTGCTAATGTGGGAGCGTTTTGCTGTAAAGTTTGAATCAAATTCAAACTAACAATAGCCAAAGCATAATGCTTCAAACGCTAACCCCCGGTTGATTATGTTTTATGGATAGCCATGTACAGGAGAAGGGGAGCTGTGAATCCTCCGCCACCGAAAGACAACAGGCCTTCCACTCCTGCTGTGGAGGAAGAGAAAATGGGTATGTATTGCCATTTTAGGTTGTTTCTTTCCTGTAGATTGTCCAAATGGCATCATTAAGTGTATAATATTGAAGCATGTAAGTTAGAGCTGAAACTTTATAAAGTTAGTCATATTCAAACCATTTAACATTAGAAAATTTTAAGTTAGATGATGCCTGGTTGAGTCATATCCAGCATAGGCCTAAAAAGGTTATAGATTGTGTTTCAAACTTAGCATAGCATCCCTGTGAAGGTTGTCATCCTTGCTAATGTGTTGTGTGCAGGTCCTACAATCAAGCATGAGCTGGCCATGATCAAACTTCAGCTGGAGGCAGAGAGAGAGCGCGGGAGACTCCGAGAAGAAACCATCGAAATGCTGAAGTCCGATAAAGACTACCTTCAGCGTGAACTGACCAGCAAGGCTGAATTAATGAGGGAGCTAGTGAAATCTGGGAAAAGATCGGTGGAGCCATGGGGTCCATGAAACCTGCCTTTGAAGAAGTTGGTGTTGACCGCGCAACACAATCGCCAGAACGGCAGAGCCCCTGAAGCTTTCAGAGCTCTAGGCCAGTAGAATGAGAAGTTTGAAAAGCTCTCCACCTTTGTGGATAGATGACACGCAGCTATTACAGCTGAGATTAAGGAGCGCATAAGTGAAATGAAAGAGAATGGTACTTTGCTACCCATTGCACATTAAATGTGCAAAAAAGCTAGTCTGTTCCAAGATATAATTTGTTATGTTATAAATTGCATTCTTTAGTCTCTCTTTTACATATTTCAATTGTATTGATATGATATAATATAGAATAACACGCACCTTTTCTTTATATTTTGTTTTTGCAAAATAAAGTTGTTTTAAAGATCATTATGGTGTATAATTTTTAACTTACACTTTACTTACAGCCACCAAAATACTGCTCCTAAGTTTTTATAATTGTGTTATAATGTCATACAATTACTAATAACTTCATACAGTGTTGTCACTTTACTAAAAGCTCTTAAAGTCACCCTATAACATATTATTGATATTTATAAGGCATTACGCCCTTTCCATAACTGAGTATTTAGTATCTGTTCTATGTTGAGCAGTTCTATGTTTGTCTTTACCACTGGCTAGAGTATAGATGGTTATAATGTGTTATGTGACCCAGGACTTCAGATTCTTCATTCAAACACTGTTGTCACTTTATATGCAGGTATAAAACATTATAAGTGCTTAATTTATAATACATTATGTCCACACTTGTAATACTTTATAAACCTTGGTATAAGTTCTTATACATGATTATACACCATTATAATGACATGTATAAAGCATTATAAATGCATTATAACGTCTTATGCATGTGCTCCTAATGCATTATAAACTAGACCTTCATAGAAAGTGTTACCGAACATTTTTCTGATTCTGAGTCCCAGTTTGAAAGATGTGGTCTACAATGGCTTGGCCCTCTGAGCTGTCATAGGCCATGAAGTAAAAACTGAAATGAGATGGTTTGACCTACAGAGAATTGTTGCTTTGGATCCCCCACAGTGCCCACCATCACTTTTATGTCACCATTTCCCACTCCTATTATCTGGCAACCTTGACAACCTGATCTTTTTTTTTTCTTTTCTTTTCTTTTCTTTTTTTTTCTTTTTTTTACAAAACCTGGCGTAGCTGTCATTGTCCAGAAAAGTGTGTTTATCTGTGTCCTTTAAGATGAATAAAACGTATTAATCACTTAACTGAAATAATACAAGTTATTTGACATACATAACATTTGAACACATAAAACAATAACAAAGTATATTTACTACAGATATAGGCTAGTGGAATATGAACATCACAAAACACCAAAGCATTCAGTTGGCATAGAGACAATATACCTGTTGAACTACTGTAGCTCATCACTGGACTTAGTCATTCAGTGAACACTTACTCAACCATTACTGTTCATTATGAGACTGGTAAGAGAAACAACTCAGCAATAAGTTTACGCTCTTATCTTCTCAAATAATGTATTTGATTATGTTATTGGTTTATTGGTCTTTTAATTATTTTAATGAATCTGTTTGTGGTCCTTGATTGAACAAATCAAAATGTTAAATACAGTAGAGCCTTGAGTTTTACTGCCTACAGCCACCCTACACACTGCATGCACACAACCAATGACCAGTACACTCAAGGACAGAAAACACAGCATCTATAATGCTATAAACTATCACTAATATATACTATAAATAATCCAGGAGCATCTCAGGTGTAACCCTGGCCTGCTTGTCAGTAAAGGAAGATTATAGTCTTGTGTACATCATGCCTGTCCCATGCTGTAAATGGTGTCTCAATGTGTAAAATAAACAACATTTCATTCTTGTCATCCAAGGTCTTCAGCACATCAGGAGTCTGTATAAAATATGACGGCCCCTGTTGATACAGTCTCCACATTTACCCAGCCCGACACTGTGCAAAACACCACCGAACCCAGAGGTGCAGTTTCTCAGGTATTTCAAACTATGACCTCATATGATGAAATCTGGACTGGACATGCTCAGAAGCGCAGTGCAACTACTGCTGAGGCTTTATTTTCAATATCCCTGTTGCCTGAGGCAGCCACAGTTTTATAACCAGTCAGCTCCTCCTCTTCTGCTTAATGAATACACTGTATTTTATTTAGCAATATTTCATGAAGGCATTGAACAGTCAGATTCAGAGATGTTGATCCGGTGCCTGAGAGCTCTGGGCTACCAGCTCTCACTATGTGGTGAATTTTGTCAAAATAAATAAAAGAAATTGACTGTGTTAAAAGATTTTTAAAGGGATAGTTCAACATTTTGACAAATTGTCCCATTGCCATAATCCCTATAGTTTTAGGCGTAGGTTCAATAGCCTTTAATTGTCAGTGCTATTTTTAGAACAGCAGAGCAGAGTCGTGAGCTGCTCAGACCTACGCTACGGAGGCTAATGGAATTTCTTGGTTTCCCTCATGATGTTTCCCTCATCAAACTGCCCCCGATGGGAATGTGCATGTCATAGCGTGGTGAATGTGCAGGTCACAAGCGTTTTGGAGTTGTTGCATTGTGTACTTATTTGATGAGTTTGATGAGGGAAAACAGGAAATTCCATTAGCCTCTGTAGCATAAATCCAAGCAGCTTGCAGATCTGCTCCACCATTCTAAAAATAGCTTGCATCGACAATTAAAGGTAACAACTCCTAAGACTAGCTATAGGGATTATGGCAAAATGTTGAACAATCCCTTTAACTGTGAGTTTAACATCTGTCCATTACAATACATATCTAGCTTTCTTGATGACAGCACTTTGTATCAATGTATGAAATCACTGAGTCATCATAAAAGAAAGTGAATGATTTTTGGATTACTCCAAGAAATGCAGTCATAAGCACATATTAACAAATCAAACTGCAATCGCTTAAGTCCAATGTGTTGAAAGCTCTGTCCCTCTCCTGCCTGCTCATACTGTTACCAGAATAAATTGAAGTGTACAAATTTAAACACTTCTTCAAGTTTATAGGAGCACAGTGAATAAAATGTTTAGATTGCTCAGGAGCTCTTTGTCAGTTTCACCACTGCATCGTTCGCTAAGACTGGCTGTTAATGCTAATGTTGGCTATGTAGCAACAACAAAACTTACAAATAGTTCCTTGCAGTGTTGTGGTTGTGGGTGACTAATAACAGATATTTTGCCCTCAGCTGGGTGCACTACAAGCTGAGATTGTTAAGTACTTCATACCCACTCAGCCTGACTCAGTGCTGCTGTTAACAGCTCTCCTTCGCCTGCTAGCTTGTTAGCATGTGGATATTTCTTTTGCTGCCTGCAGACTTTGGTGGGTGTGTTTCTATTAAGTTTCACAACTTTGGGCTTTGCACATGGAGTTCAATACTTTTTCTAGTTTATATTTTTTTCTATTTTCCCCTTTACACTCAAGTTCATTTTATGGGATTATGGGTTTGATTCTGCCTGAGGTCTTTCTGGTCTGGAGCTTGCATGTTCTCCTTGTGTCTGTGTGGGTTCTCCCTGGGTTCTCCAGCTTCTTCACACGGTCCAAAAACATGCACACTAGGTTGATTGAAGACTCTAAATTGCCTGTAGTGTGTGAATGTGAGTGCGTTGTTTGTCTCTATGTGCCGGCCAATTTGCTGATCTGTTCAGGGTTTACCCCACCCTCAGCCAATGTCGAACTGGCTCCAGCACTAAGTGGTGTAGATGATGGATGGATGGATGGATGGATGGAAAGGGAAAACAGAAAAGAAAATCTGAGAGGAGAAAAAAGACTCAACCCTAAAGCAGATGAACTCATATACAAAGTAAATAGCCTACTAATTAGGATTAATAAAAAAAAAAAAGATAATCCATAACTAAACAAACATTTAACAGATCTTTTAAAGTGTAAAGGTGCCAAATTTGAAACAAATGATACTGTTGGTGTGTCCTGCACTTGAATAGTGTGCAATGAAGTGGTCATTGCAGATTTCTGTTTGTGCTGCATGTTTTTGTGTGACTTTGTCTTCTTGGGACTCACTGGTTGATTCTGCTTTTTGCACCTCTAATATGTGTTGACTGATTTGTATTCAACCATTGGCTTTGATGAAACCATTCCAATCAAATTACTTTGTATGTATAATGTATGCATGTATACATGAGGGATTGTGAAATCAATATATTATATGTGTGTGTAGCAGGTCTAGAGCAAATCTCTTGCTCCGTAAATTTGTTGTAATACATTTTGAGGTTCGCCTGCAGGTACATGTCTGGAGCAAATCACTGGCTCCGTGCTCCAAAATCTGATAATTGGATATCTAAGGAAACCAGGTGGCTAAATAATATATATGTAAGCCAACTGCAAAAGCGGCCTGTTTCTCTTCAGGACATGATGTGGGTTTGACATTACAACAGTGAACATGGAGTGTTTATTTGTTTATTATTTGTTTATTTGTTTATTAAGATCCCCATTAGCTGCAGCAAAGCCACAGCTATTCTTCCTGGGGTCCAACAGTATCAAATATACAGTTGAAAACACAAAACATAAACATTATAAAAATTTAAAACAAAAAAAACAAGTGAGCGATAAGCTTAACCTAACAAAACAAAAACAGAATAAGTGTTTACATTTCTTAACTGTGCTTCATTCATTCTTCGTTATCTTAATTGTTCACATACTAATCCTATTACCCACATTTCTACATATCATATATGTATACATCATTACACATCACACATCATACTTGTATATACATTCATTCTACAGTCCGTTTTATAAATTATAATAACACATATATCCATCGAAATATACTCCATATATAAATATACCATGTTGTCTTACTTTGATAAATGCTGTTTTATTAATATTTTGAATTTCTTTGTGTTCGTAGTGAGTTTGATATTTTTCGGCAGTGAATTCCATTCTTTCATACCTCTATACAAAACTGTACGCTTGATGGCGTTAGATCTTGCTTTAGGTAATGTAAAGTTTCCTACAGCTGCATGTCTGGTGATATATTTATGACTCTCTGCACTAAAAGCGAGGTTTTTAAACAAGATAACAGGTGTTTTTAGGACAGATATATTTCTAATAACAACAAACAGTGAGTACAATAGTCTGTCTTTGACCAGTAACCAGTTAAGTTTCTTGTGCATAGAAATTATCCTTGTCCTGTAGTCACACTTCAGTATTGTGCAGGCAGCTCTATTCTGTATACATTGTAGTTTATTTAACATGTCTCCAGTGGCATTTGACCAAACTGCTGGGCAATAGTCGAGATGTGATAATATTATCGATTGGATTGCTGTTTTCAAGATGTTTATATTTATAAAAGTTGCATGTCTTCTTAGAATTGATATACCTCTACCCATCTTTGCAATCATATTATTAATGTGTTTTTTCCATGATAATTTGTTGTCAACTGTCACTCCCAGCAATTTGGTCTCATGTACCTGGTCTATAGTGATATCTTTGATTTTAATATTTAATGCAGGATTTCTATCAATATTATGATTTGAGCCTACAATCATGCACTTGGTTTTAGATATGTTCAGGACCAGCTTGTTTTCTTTAACCCATTCAGCCACACTTTCTAGTTCCTTATTCATAATAGTTTCTAATACATTATTAGTAGATGCTGATGTATATATGGTTGCGTCATCCGCATACATAACTGTGTTAGCTTTCTCTAATACATACGGTAAATCATTTGTGAAAATACTGAATAATAAAGGACCAAGGCAGCTCCCTTGAGTGTGGGTCTTGACATGACCATTAAACTTCTGACATACAGTTGTTGTTGTTTTTTTTATACTTGCACTTTTTGAAATTAGATATGAAAGTAATTTACTGTGTTTTACTACAAAAAGTGATTACTACTGACTCAGGATCAGTTGCAAATGTAAAAGTGATACAGGTACAGTGGTGGAGCCTTGTGTTCTCCGCAGTCATTCATTAGTGTGTCAGAGCTTCCCTAGGTGGTCATTTGGTGACGTCACCTGAGGACTAGCTCTCTATCAGTCACTACAATGGGGTCACTTTGCCATCTTCTCTCCTGCGGGACCCTGCACCCTGGCATGCTGTCCTAAATGTCACCCCTAAAGCCATCCAAACAATGGTTTCACCCTCCTCAAACAGCTTATGTAACTGTAACTTTATTGACTCGCAAGATACGAGCTGCCTAGTGGGCCACTTTTGGTGAGCAGAACTGGCGCTGCGGGGTGACCCAGGGGACAACCGCCATTCCGACATCCCACCAGTCCGACATAGGCCTTTAATTGTCTAAATCAGGGGTTTTCAAAGTGTGAGGCGCGCCTCCCTTGGGGGGCGCCAGAGAGTTTGAGGGGAGGCGCGACATGAGAAAAAGAAAAAAAGAAAAACTGAAAACATTCAAACAAAAGATGAGTTACATCATGTCACTTGCACATAGGGCTAAATGATTAATGTTTTTGCACTAGCCTATAGTTTGCAATATATTAGCCTATACTGCGATATGATAAAACACGATCTTGTAACACACAGACTGCGATTATGCTCGACTGTCAGGGAGCAGTTAATATAATACATCCATGGAGCAGTCTCACCCCCGACGCGTCATAAACTGTGGAGCATGTGGATATTTCTTTTGCTGCCTGCAGACTTTGGTGGGTGTGTTTCTATTAAGTTTCACAACTTTGGGCTTTGCACATGGAGTTCAATACTTTTTCTAGTTTATATTTTTTTCTATTTTCCCCTTTACACTCAAGTTCATTTTATGGGATTATGGGTTTGATTCTGCCTGAGGTCTTTCTGGTCTGGAGCTTGCATGTTCTCCTTGTGTCTGTGTGGGTTCTCCCTGGGTTCTCCAGCTTCTTCACACGGTCCAAAAACATGCACACTAGGTTGATTGAAGACTCTAAATTGCCTGTAGTGTGTGAATGTGAGTGCGTTGTTTGTCTCTATGTGCCGGCCAATTTGCTGATCTGTTCAGGGTTTACCCCACCCTCAGCCAATGTCGAACTGGCTCCAGCACTAAGTGGTGTAGATGATGGATGGATGGATGGATGGATGGAAAGGGAAAACAGAAAAGAAAATCTGAGAGGAGAAAAAAGACTCAACCTTGGTCAGGGCCCTTTCGCGTTGTGCACTGACGCCCAAGGTGCCCCAATGCAATCCCCTCCGTGGCGATATGTGATGCTCAGAGCGAGTGATCAGAGAGACTGTGTTGCAGGGAGAGCGGAGCTCAGCTGGCCTCGGCTGAATGTAGCACTAGTACGTCGGCTGTGGAACTATTCTGGTTAGAAAAAGAAGAGCGTCAGGTGCTGCGCAGCGTCATGTATAACTTCATAACGCAGCTCAAAGTGACCCGGTGCCTCTCTACTCAGTGACCAAGCTCAGATAAATACATTGGATCAGCTGTAGCACTGCGTGTCCTCCTGCATAAAGCCGCAATATACCGCTCCTAAAAGAACAAAGAAAAAAAAAAAGATGCACGTCGCGGCGGAGCTGACCAGCTGAACAGCTGACATGTGGTACAGACGTACAGTGGAGACCTGTCACAGTGTCACCTGTGCATTGATATAAACTTCAACCTCAGACTGTCTGCTTCCCAGATGATCACACAGGGAGAGCATGAAGCTGCTTGTGTGATGAGTGTGTTACAGAGTTCTGTATCAATGTTTAGGTTTCGTCAGTGCTTTATGTTGTCATGATAATTAATATATGCTGAGAAACAAGTTTGTAAATCAAACAAATCCTACAGGAAAGACCAATTTATTTTTAATGAATCAAATATTGTTTTGGTCATAGTAACTAATTCTCGTCTCTCTATCTTTTTTTTTTTTTTGGGGGGGGGGGGGGGGGCGCACAGCTGTTTATTTTTCATTAAGGGGGGCTCACTCTCTCACACTTTGAAAACCCCTGGTCTAAATGGTCTTAATTTTCTATCAACTGTCCCATTATTCCTACAATTTTTGCCTCCTATGGTCGGAATGGCGGTATTTTTTTCTTTTTTTAAAACATCCTGCCTTTCCCACAATTCCTTTAATAGCGTATTTTTTCCCCAAAAGATTTTGCACTGGTTGGGTTTAGGCAATGAAGAAAGGAGTTGGTTAAGTTTAGTAAAAAAGACCAGGTAGAGGCTAGAGACAGGCCAGATAGATAGAGAGAGTCCAGAAGTAGAGAGTCCAGATAAGTAGGAGGGAGTCACCTGTTGAGTAACGCACATTTCCTAATATTGCAACCCTTGTCGAAATGGTGGGATGATGGCATGTCAGAATGGTGGTATGTCTGAGTGGTGGGATGTCGGAATGATGGCATGTAAAGGTGTGTTGTTTTTTGTTTTTCTTTTCTTTTCTTTTTTTTTTTTTTGGGGGGGGGGGGGGGGGGTTCTGAAATCTTCTTCCTGGGGAAGGTTGAAAGTGAGCTGTGCTGCAGATTTTTCACCTCCACGCTCCATAATAAGCTTTACCCCCAATTTCCACCGGATCCGTCAGCGCCGCGGCACGTCTCAGCAGCGTCTCTCATTGCCGCAGCGCTATCAATCCATAGTATTTCTGTTTTTGACGGAGCCATTGCTAAATCGCATGAAGCTCAACAGAGCAGACCACACCAGACAATAAATCCGACATAGAATCAACGTAATACACTTCGGCCCTCTTTTAAAATAAAATACGGAGTTCATATAAAGTAGCCTACTGTATATAGGCCTAATCACAACTTCACATCAACATTACTTCAGGGTCTCGGAGATTCAGCACCATGGACGACGAGAGATTAATTGTGGAAGCTGATAAACACACAATTATTTATGATACTACAGATCCTTTTTATAAGGACAGTGGCAGAAAGGACGAAGCCTGACATTTAATTGCAGGAGTTTTGGGAGTGGATGGCGAGTATGAAGTAGGCTACTGCGTTCAGGATTATCGTGATCTCACGTGAATACGGCTGGCTCGCAAGGCAGCGCTGCCGTGACGCGCCTGGTGGGGATTGACGTTGGGCAGAGGACGGAGCAAAACCATTCCGCAGCGCTAATGAACCCGGTGGAAATCCCATGTTACAGGTTCGGAAGCCCAACCCTGTTGAAGGAGACTGCAAGTAGACATAGATTCCCCTTTGGTGACTTTACCAGGCTCCTGTAGCCCTTCATCAGTTCATTGTGTCACTTGCGAATGTCTGTGTAGTGCATTCAGTGAACGTACCATTTATCAGTACGCTCACTGAATGTACTACAGAGGTTCGGGAATGACACAGCACTACTACTAGTAGTAAGTTCAGTAAACATGAGCCCTCAGCCCTGAGTGTCATCACGTTCAGTGAACGCATCACTGAACGCGAGTGATTCACAAACCACGTGGCAGTTCCACTGTCGGACTGGACTGCTGAGCTCAACCGAACTCAGAAAAGAACGAATCAGTTCAGGAATTGTTTCTGTTCAGTTTGTTCACTCAAACAATTAGTTCCCTTGAACAAAACATTTGCAAAAATGATACAAGACTACTGTCTGCATGATCAAGATAGTGGGCCCGTATTCTGTGGGTGATGTCTGCTACTGAGCAGAGGAGTCAGAGAAACTCCTGAGCTTCTCTACTCTATTCACAACAGTTTAGCATAATGATAAGGGGACATCCAGATAGTGTCCACAGCCGGGGCAGTGAACACTATGTCTGATGTACAGAGGAGACTATTCATTTCACTAGCAGGACTGAACTCCATTTTCTTTGTGTTTTGATGTATTAAACCTACAGTATATGACATTGAACTCAGAAGATTGTATTGTAATTGAGCCTGGCAGTGGTGCGGTGGAAGTCCTGAACTCATCAAGTTCTATCTCCCACAGTTGGCTTTAGAAGTTATCAGCTGGAAATGTTTGTTAGCGAACAGGACACAGTGATAATTCTCAGCTCGCTGAAGTGTCGTACTTGTGGTGAGGTTGCCAGATTTGGTAAAAAATAAAATAAAATAAAAAAAACTCTGCCTTTAGGCCATGTATGCAGCCTGGTTTTTAAAAAAAATGGTATGTTGTATCCACACAACAACTCAGATTCAGGTCACTGTAAAATTATTGTTTTTGAAAACATACCTGATGAAGGTCTTCTTGGCCGAAATGTTGTAACTCCAATAAACCTGATGCAAGTGAAGACAGTGTGCAGAAAATGCATTGATCAGGTGTGTGATCTTTGCTTACTGTGAGATCTGTGGATGCTGACTAAGCAGTGCTCTCATTAACATTTGTACAAATGCTTTGTGCTGGTTGCACTTGGAATCGCAACTGCTTTGTTATGCTCAGAACCAAAGGAGTGGGAGGGCTCTGATGTCACTTGTTTTACTCCAACTAGCCTGGCTCAATGCTTCCTGTTACTCTATAAGTTTGGCCCAAAAAGGGAAAAGGGATCTCACGTGTATGTTATTATTGAAAATTATTTTTTTAAATTTGGCTACATGTGTACATGGAAAATGGAGTAGTTGTGCACACATCCAATCCTGTTTCAGGCCAGGTGCCCGATGATCAGGGGATCCAAACAGAAAAAAGAAAGGGGAATAACTGCACACTGAGTAAAGCTCCCAATTAAATTTAATTGACTAAAAAACACACAACGTTTGGACCCAAATGGTCTTCCTCAGGCAACTGGAAAGAAATGACAAAGCAGGTGGCAGGTATATAGACTGAAAGTCTGGTGTGGTGACATCACACTTCTGTCATCTGTCAATCAAACAGGCTGGTTTCAAGTGAGTCATATAGGCTACTTGCACAACAATACAAGGTTACACAATCTACAGATTACTATAGGGAAACAAGGCAAAACAAACCATCCCAGAAAAGGCTATTAGAAAAATTCACTGAGAAAAGCTTTTCTTTTTCAATTTCTGAAAATATTTTGAGATTTTTTAAAACATTTTATGAAATTTTAGAAAAGAGAATAAATTAGATTACATATATGTAAGTATATAGTATGTAAAAAAAAAGTGTAATCAATGTGTACATGTCCATAGAGAGAATAAAAGCAAAACACATTCTGCCCAACTATAACTGTCATTGATTCTGATCTATTAGTTGTTATTTCTTTTCAGCAGTAATAATATGTTAATAAACTAATGTAGAATTTTTTTTTTTCATTTTTTGCCAGAATCAGGCTTTCCCCCTTTGCTTACGGTCTTCATGTGAAACACTATTGTACCAATATCAAACAGAGCTTCTCATCTCAGAGGTGTCTTTGGTACATTTCAGTGCCCACCTCGACGCTCTCAGTGGGGGGGCCGCCCTGCCCTCTGTGGTTTGCGTATGCTTACTGTTAAACCACTGAAACAACCCTGTGTGGCACTTGGCCGCCGTCCCATGCGGTGAAATGGGGACCGACTCCCAAGTGCTCTAAAGCTCAATGTCATATCGATGGCCATTGTCTCATCTGTTGCCACGGTGACAAACGACCGGGGCCTCGTTTAGGCCGGGAGCCAAAAAGTGTCTTGCTCCCCTCTGGAAGATGAGCCATTAATCTAATGCAGCTCTTTAGCAGAACTTTGTCTATTTCTGTTTCTCTCTCCCTCATTTTTCCTTGTGGTTCACTTTTTTCCTTTCTCTTGGTCTCTTTTGTTCTTTCTCCAGTTCTAATTCCACTTTCTCTTCTTCACTCCATTCATGCATGTCATTCTTTATGCTCTGTCACTGTGGCTCATCCTCTATTGGGGGGGGGGAGGGCAGGGCTATATAAATTTATAGTGCTAGTCTGTAAGCATCTTTAATCAGTTGCAGGGCTCAGATCCAGGAACATATAAAGTTAAATGGCATTTTTGGTAAAGTAGACAATTAGTCTAAACAAAATTAAGTTTTAGTGTTGAGCTTTTGGACATCTGCAGAGCAATAAGCATGCTGGAATTAACCAGTGAGCCTGGGGGGGTGACGTTACAATAATTGTGATTATTTTCAACACAGTTGGGGTGTTTTTAATCGAACATGAATAAATATAACACATGCTTATTAAATATTTTTAGAGTATTTAAAGGGACAACGAGGAGTTTTGGAAAAGCAAAGCGTTTTCACACTACATTTATGAGCCTCCGCGTGCACCGTGAATTTCTTTGACCGGCGCAAGACAGACTCATGTTTTCATTCATCAAGAATTAAAGTCAGAGGTTCGAAGAGGTTCAGATACCGTCGTAGTTCCGACCATAAACGGCGATTCGGCGGCGTTATTCTCATAACTCGGCGCAAAACCGAAAGTAAGGAAACGCTGGTCGGCTCGCCCAGCATTTCCGCCACCTCTAATAATAACAAAATAACGATAGAGACAAAACGATACATTTATCGAAAATGGGCCCATTAACAAGTGTGGGTAACGTGGATTCATCCACATTAATATGAGACTTTTTTATTGTCGCGGAATTTTTCGTTCTGCCGATGGAGGAACTCCTCGTTGTCCCTTTAAAGTTCCTAAACTATATAAGGTGAAATGTTCATATTTCACTCAATAGTTTCAAATTAAAAGTGAGTGTTGTCACTACTTGCTGGGTTTTTTTTCAGTCAGAGCCCAGATGGTGCATAAGCCTGTGGATAAATACACAAATAAATGAGTACATGTTTACAAGAAAGTCAGCTGAATGGCCATCAGATGTCGATAGATGCTTGAACCATTTTAGACAATATACTATATTATGCTTTCATGCAAAAATACTAACACATTGAGTCCTACCTGATATCATGTCTTATTAAGACAGCTGTTGATTTCCAGTGTCTTTTTACTGTCTCCACTCAAATGAGAGAAAAGAGGAGCTGATAAAAACTATTTTTCACTATTTCTTCTTATAAGAAGCAGGGACTGTGCTGTTGGACCTCTGAGGCCTGAGTTAGTTGAGCCTCTCCGGCCACCGGCTGTCCTATTTTCTTGGCGGAGGTCACCGACCTGCAGACACATTTGGAGCTCAAAGAATTCCACCTTGTCTTTAAAATCTATCATAAAGTATCAGGTCTCTAACGGGGGAACTGTGTGAATGTGACTATGGGGGTTAGCACATTAATAAAAGAGGCTGACAATTTTTCCCACCAGGAGTCACTTTCATTATTCATCATGTGACTGGGACGGGACCAGAGAGAAAGGCTTAGAGAACCGGCACTGATGACGTCTTATTCAGTCTTTTCAACCTCTGTGATCTTTTTCCTACCCACCTGTTTAAGCTGAGTTTGCTGCAGTACTTTACTGGACACTATGGGATAGGACGGCCGTCTAATCCACTACTACTGTCCAGCCACAAGTGTGTTTGCTGTTTAAACAACATGGGCGCTGGACGTAAAAATGACAAATGTGTTGGTCTGACACAAGCTAAACTTGCATTTCACTTTATACCAAGTGTGTTTTAAAGATGACTGTGTTTTATAACATGGCGTTCTTTGTCTATTGATTATTTTAAAATATAATAGCCACTAAAACGACTCTGTAGCCTACCACAAAAACGTACGGCCTTCTACTAATGTCTTGCATTGTTTTTGCAAAATTCTATGAGTATGCCGATGGAGAAAACAGCAAGTTTCTAATTTTTTATAAAAAACAAACAAAAAACAATTTACCTGCTTTGTGAAAGAGTGATTTGTCTTTTTCACATTCTTGTTGTGGTTTCATTTTGACCAAGCAATTTGTTGCAGGAATGTGAGATGAATTACTGTGAGAAATCGGTTTTGTCATCCTCCTGTCATCTTAGAGACTGGACACAAAGGTTGGTATGTGTGGTGTCCACATTTTAAGATATTCAGCACAATGTCCCTCTGCGGTAACTCGTTTTTATTTTCAAGAAATCACATTTCATCATCAAAATGTTCAAAGAACACAATATGAAGACACACACATCTAAATGCAGACACACATGGAGAGAGAGCACAGCAAGAAGACATTTGTACACTTGGAGAAATGGCAGAATAGAGCAGATTGGAACCGACAGGTAGACCACAGCTACTCAGGTAATGGGTCATTTGCTGCACAAACAGCAGAAGTGGCTACAGTGAGGTACATTAAGTGAATTAGACAAAAGGAGGGATCAACATTGTCTCCTATTAGTAGAACCAATGCTGGGCGATGGCCCAGGTTCGAGTCTGAAAATTCCCCTGAAAATAGCTTAAAAAATAAATCGGGTAGTTAGGCAAGGCAAGGCAAGGCAAGGCATCTTTATTTATATAGTGCATTTCATACCAAGGCAACTCAATGTGCTTTACATAAAGACAAAACATTTTTTTTTAAAAAGAGATTAGTCTACACAGTCAATTGTGATATGTAATAATAATTGAAAATAATTAATATTTCATTAAGACATTTAACTGGTTTAAAGGCCTTTAAATTGTTGTTGTTGTTTTTTTCAAATATTACTTAAAACCGCATTGTCCAATTGTAACAACAAGGATGTGGCAGTGCAGTGGCAGTGACTGATCATTTCTTAAAAATACAACAATAGAAAAAGTGTTTCAAATTTTAAGAACTTTTTTTTTTAACTTTCTTTTTAATTTTCGTTTTGCGACAAGACAAGCTCATCAAAGAAGTAACACAAACTCACAGCCTTCAGCTGTCACAAATCACATCATACAACACAAGATAGTACAACATAACATAATAAAAAAAACAAAGACACAGACATATGTAAAGGACAAAAACAAAACAAATCAAAACAAAACAAAAAAGAAAGAAAAGGAGAAAGAAAGAAACTTAAGCACTTTTTTTAATTGTTTGTTTTTATGCTGTTTTATGTTGTTCTTTTTAAATGATTTATCTTTATGTAAAGCACATTGAGCTGCCTTGGAATGAAATGCACTATATAGATAAAGATGCCGTGCCTTGCCTTGTGCCAGGAAAAGTTAAGAAAATATATGTATTTAGTAGATCACAGGTTTGTAATTAAAAGAAAACTGCATAATGTTAAATGAAACAATAAAACAAGTTTAAAACACATAAGACTTCAGTCATTAATCTGAATGATATCTCAGTGTAGAAACCTGAACACAGACAGAACCATGTAAGAGGTGACGTGACCAAATATGTTGATAACTTAGGCGTCTGTCAGCCCTTACGCTCCACTACGTGCTCTGAACTGAACTTATTCAACTTTATAATATGAGCCAGAGCACCGAGCATCAGAATAGCACCACTGTTGCCCCACCATAATAATTCAGTTATCAACTTCAATGATCAGTGACAGCTAATGGACATTCCTTCAGTTAAATGTGATATGACCACTAAAGAAGAGTGTGGTCTTGGTGTGAGTTCATCTTTATTTTTGAAAATTTCTAGTTCCTCTGTCTATGACTGGCAATGGGTGATTTTTTTATGGATTATAGACACATGCTACATGTAGCACTGGAGTACTGTGTGATCCCAGACTTAGTGTGCTTACTCGATGTGGAACAAACTACAAGACTTTCATCCATGTTTGCGTATCTGACATTTGTCCGAGATCCAGTCCTGATGAAAGGTTTTGAGAGCTTTCTTTACAAAGCCGTGATTTTGATATTCAAAAGTCAAAAAAGGCACCATCCCAATCACAAAGCTTCTAATAATCACTTCAATTGCTTCAAAAGCCCTGTTATTTATGGTATGGCTGTCATTCACAGTTCACTTGTATCAAAGGCAATTTAATTATCAGCATGTTTATGGATAAAAAAAAAAAGAAAACCTCCACTTTGCTTAAGAATATATTTTTGTTTGCAGAAGGCCAGAGAAAGGTCATAAATCCACAATGCCTGTTATTGGCAACACAAAGAACAAAATCCTCTGGTCTAATAATTTACACAGAACTGGCAAAAAGGAGTCTAAGGTTGTCAGAATTTCAGAAATGTTTTCTAACCTCTGCAGAGATGTGTGTTCCCCCTTCTTGATATCAGAGGACTTTTGGCATCTAGCACTTCTCAATGAGAAAATGGGAGGTAACAGGCCTAACTTCCTAATACTAAATAACAGGTAATAAACCTGACATTTGGTACAAAGAAACATATCAAACATCTACAGTACTGTAATATTCAGTGTTACACCAAAACCCTATATTATAATTATAATTTCTAAAAGATGAATGTATTGTATTGCTTTACCACACAACAATGACCACATAGCAGGGTATTTCTTTGACTATCTGAGGTTGACTTGAGGTTCATGCTTGACTCAGGAAAACTATGATCTTCTATCACTCAAACAGACATAAATGTGTGGGCCCACAAAGCTCTCAAACGCTCAAGTTTTAAGCAAAGTGAGCTCTTTGGATCCCACAAATATAGAAACACAAGGCCCACATACACACAATGAGAAACCGAGTGCTCTTACTGGCTGAACTCAAACACAAAACCCAAACTTTATTGTGCAAACTCAAGAAATGCACTAAAGTTCACAGACTAAGTAAAAGAAAAACAAAATCTGACAAAAACTTTTCTTGAAAGTCTTGTTTATGAATGAGGAGCAGTCAGAGGCCACAAAGCTGCTGCAGATGACTAGACACCACTCTCTCTGTTCATGTCAGAGGACCGTGTTTCAGAGTCCAGCAGGTCGTAGATCAACTGTGGGGGAGGGGGGGGGGCATCTAGGAGGAAGAGGAGACCAATGGGAGGAGGTATATCTGAGGAAAAGCAAATAGTCTTTTTAGCTTTAGCAGCTGTGTTGCTGTCTTTAAGGCTAAACTGCAAGCCCTTAATAGAAAACTCCATCCATCCATCATCTACACTGCTCATCCATGTAGGGTTGTGGGGGGCTGGTGCCAATGGACAGGTGACCAGTCTATCAGACTAGAGACAAACAACACACACTCAAATTCACACACTTCTGGTAATTTTACTGTCACCAATCAAGTTGGAAAATCAAGAGAGAACCCATGCAGACATGGGAAAATTAAAAGAGGACATATTATGGAAATATCTCTTTAACATATATTTGGGTGTTTGTCTTGCCTTCTGGCTGCCAAAATGTGAGAATTGACCAACAAAATGGTTTTACGAGCTGTTCCCTCAGTTGTCTTCCAGTGATGTAACTAGGTTTAGAATTAGTATAATACCACCCCTACCTGGTACTGGTAGAAGGGGTGGGGCAGTGGTTCATTTGCATTTAAAGGGACAGGCTCTGAAACCAGCCGTTCTGAACTGGGCTGTTTTGAGAGGATGAAAAGAGCTGTGATGTTTGATTCTTGGGGTATTTTGGCCACAGCACATCACCGACATGTCTTTAAGACACCTGGGAACTATTTTAATTTGTGGATAATATGTCTCCTTTAACTCCACCAAGAACTCGCCCATCTAAATCAAATGATCACATTTTGCCCTTCACATCCTGAATACTGAAGCAGGTTTCAGTTAACAGGTAAAAAAAAAAGTTGTCACGTTTTCTCCATCTGAACCGTCTGACGATGGATCTGATTTATTTTAACAGCAGCAGCGAAGCCTCAGCAGCCAGAGCCTCCCACGACGACACAAATAAAACATACATAAAGACAGAGGAGGGGGAGGACGAATAAAAGACGAAGGGAGGAGGGAAAAAAAGAATTGAAAAGGAGTGGGAGAGTTAAAAGTACGAGACGGTTTCGGGATGAGTTCTCACCTCTCCTCTCTCCGCGAAGCCACAGTTGGCCTCGGGAGGTGGAGGGAGGAGGGCGAGGTGGCAGAGATCAGATGAAAGTGACAGCGGCTTTAAATGAGAGGAGAGAGAAATGGCAATGTGATTGGGGAAGAGAACAGGAAATATAGGCTGAAGAAAAGAAGTGTTATCTGGATCATAAGTGCACAATTACACATGTGTCATATTTCTGAATAACCCTGTCTAACAGTGCCGCCGCTCTAAAACTGTAGCCTGTCAAATAAAGTCACAGCTACCACACAAACACTGGCTCCCTGTTGCGTCTGATCTACACTAAACTTACTTCTCAGCCATCTGGGAGATAAGCTAACTATCTCGACATTACAAGAACACACAGCGGCCTACCTAACAGAATAAAAAAAAACCTGGCAACGGAGAGGAGGACAAACTCGTATGAAATATTTATAGGCATCATTTTGGCAAACAGAAAGAAGCTGATTCCTCGAGTTCACTGAGCCCTGACGGCAAGCCAGAAGTTAATTTTAGACACTTTACAGTGTGTGAGGCCAACGTGACGCATGACTGTGGTTACATAACACAAATCCATTAAATATATTACATGTGTGTCCAGCTTCAACAGGAAATCAATACCAGCTCAATCATTATTATTTGATTTGAAATTATGGATTGAAAGAAAAAAAGAACATAGATTAAAGCATTTTGTATAGTGTAATAAGTCATTCTGATACAAATATGAAAAAAAGACTTTAATCAAGTGAAGTGGATCATGCTGATACAGATAATGTTGTTTCCTCATTGCCTGTCACGTGAAGGAGCTGTAACAGGAGACACCATATGGAATACAGAGGTTGTTTGTTTTGTTTTGTTTTAGTCTTGGGAATGCATTAATAAATTAAGTTTTGTGTGTGTGTACTCCACTATGTTACTGCTTTCTCTATGAGGTCTGACATGTTGGTCCATCCTCACAAGGTTAGGCTTCATGTTGGAATCAGGTTGAAAGGTTAGGTACAGGTTATTTACATCACTCCAGGCCGTGGTATTTTACCACAGCTAAGGGGCATTCTTCAGCCTGACGCGAAGTTGAGAGTATACCATGGCCTGAAGTGATGTATTGCTTTTATAAAATAGTTACCAATAATGAAAATATGAAAGAATACACAAATAATCTGAATTTGTGTTTATTTGAACGGAAACAAAATAATTGCACCGTTGGGACAACATGAAAAACACAGTGACTTGCATATACTTTGTTGTTGTTGTTAATGTTTCTGGTTAAGTCGTGTTTTCTCCCCAGCCATTGACAGATCACACATCAGACTGGTTTTTAAATGTCTTCATAACTGTGTATCACCTCTGTTTTCTGCACTGATAAAAAGACGCTGTAGCTCAAGCCGAGTAAACACACGAGCCTCCCACAATGGCGACCGCATTGTTCCCAAGTGTACAACATCATTTGGACGGTCTGCCTTCTCAATAAAAGGGGTTAACCTATGGAACACTTTACCCACTCACCTGAAACTGGAGACTGATACAAACTCGTTTAATAGAGGATTAAAAGCATGGTTAAAAGCAAAACAACAATGCTCACATGTATAAATACTTGGACTTTTTCATTGTTACTATTTTTACTGTTAGGATCATGATTTCTGTTTGCTTAATCTCCTCTCGTTGATCTTGTGCTCTGTATTTTTTAGTATGCTACTGTCATGATGTAGTGTCATGCACTTGGTTTTAATATACTGTTGATAATATGTTCTGTATTTTTAGATTAGCCGCCTATGGACTGGTGTTGAAAATTAGCACATGTGCTAAACACACCCAAGCAAAGCATCTGTTCTGTCCACTGGAACAGTCTCAATGTATCAGTGATGTCCATATTAAATAAATAAAAACATAAATACTCGTGGCAGCATGGCTGCCAGCAGGCTCCTGTAGCATGTCACTTGGATTGTATTTCCTTGTTTTGCAGTCCTGACGACTGCTGCTAAGAGTTTGTTGTCGTTTCTCAGATTTGTTGTTAGTGGGCGCAGCTGCGATATACACTCATTATACCACCTTGAAATCACCTTTCCATTTTATAATTTACTGGAGTAAACACTCAGGTGGTGGCAACCTTATGGGGACCAATATTTGAAAGCCCCACACAGTTTAGATGTACAGTAGTTTCTGGTTGGAGTAATGGTCAAGGTCATGGGTGTAAACTACATGCTAACAGAGTAAGGGTTTCTATGATATTCACAAAGATAGAAGTAGGCTACCACACATGTGTTTGTGTGGTTGGTGTGTGTGTGTGTGTGTGTGTGTGTTTGTGTTATATGTTGAATGCTTTGAACTGAGCCTCCAGTGGAGTGTAAAGTGGCATCCTGCTGTGATATGTGTGTGTTTTGGTCTGTGTATATGAAGATCATGGTGCCATATACACGTTAACCCTCTGAGTATGTGTGTGTGAGCACGTGCATTTATAGCTGTTGTGTGATGTGTTTGTGTGTGTGCCCGCATGCTTTTCAAGCTATCACACTCATTTCTCATATGGTATATTATATGGAAGCTTCATGGGATTTGTGAGTTGAGTGTGCATCTGTGTGTATATTCCACCACAGGCAAAAACAGAAACAAAGACAAAGTATCTCAAATAGGATGTTTGCAAGAGTGCACCTCCATAGTTAAGACTTTCATGCACACCCAAAGGAGAGAACAAAGGTAGGCACATGCAGCCTTTACTGAACCCGGAGATCTCATATGTGTTTGTTGGTTTCTATGACAGGTGCAGGGCTTTCATGTCACTCAGTTTGGAGAAAATGGAAAATACAAACTCGGCCCTTAACTCAGAGGTCGGAGGATCAAATCTAGGTTGTTGTTCATTTCAGCAATCAATAGTCTATGGCAGCTCCGGTGGCCTAATGGCCGAAGCACCGGCCTCCTAAACCAGGTATTAAGGTTTGAAGTCACATCTGGAGCCACTGACAACACAGCGGTACATAAGAAGCCTGCTGGGACCATAACCCTCCAGCCGTGGGATTGAAACCATCCAACAGGTTTTCCTGTAATTTACGGATGCTTGTTGACATGTGTGCAGCATAAGGGGGAAAAAAAACCTTTGTGATGAAATATGACATTAAGTAGGGGAGACGAGGGATGGTTGTAACATTTAGATACAGACTCCTGTCTTGGAGCTCTTTTAAGCCCGTATGTTCAAAATGTGAGACAAGCTGTTATCTCTGCAACACAAACAGAAAATGCATGGTTTACTAACCCAGACCCTTGTAGCCATGAACCTGCTTAAAATGATTGGCACCAACAACATGCATGATGAAAGATATCTAGCCTACATAGACACACAATGAACATGATTTAAATTTGATGATTTTAACTGAACAGCAAAGCACGCAATGCATGAATGAAGTTTAAAAAAAATACATTCTTACATCAAAATTATTTTTTTCCTTCTAAAATTGTCTGTGTCTGCCACAGGGTGCTACTTCCTCACACATGGAAATAGGACTAAACTGAGAGTCAATCGGGTCATTCTTAAAGAGATAGTTCAACATTTTGGCAAATTGGCCCATTGCCATAATCCCTACTGTTTAGGGTTAGGTTTGTTACCATTAATTGTCGGTGCAAGCTGTTTTTAGAATGGCGAAGCAGAGCCACGAGCTGCTCAGAGCTACGCTACGGAAGCTAATGGGATTTTTTTGTTTCCCTCATCAAACTCATCAAATACACAATCCAACAACTCTAAAACGCTCTTGTGGACAAGTTGTGACCTGCACGTTCACCACAGTATGAGATAATAACAGAACATTACGAGACTGAGTTGTTTTCGAGGTAAATACATACAAAACCGCTGATGCACGTTCCCGTTGGGAGCAGTTTTTCGGCAAGCAGTCTCTGCCGTTCTCTAGAGCATTTTTGAGTTGTTGGATTGTGTATTTGGTGAGTTTGATGAGGGAAACCAATAAATTCCATTAGCCTAAGTAGCGTATCTCTGAGCAGCTCACGGCTCTGCTCCACTGTTCTAAAAATAGCTTGCACCGACAATTAAAGGTAATGAACCTACTCCTAAAACTATAGGGATTATGGCAATGGACCAATTTGCCAAAATGTTGAACTATCCCTTTAACATGTTCCTAAGAAATTGCAAGTCTTACAACTGGCCCATGTTACAACCATCCCCGGTCTCCCCTAGGCTTAAGTGTTTTTTCTTTTTTAGTTTGTTAGTGATTACTCAGTGATTAACAACCTCTAACAAGAAGCTAAGGCTGCCCCAGTGGCTTAATGGAAAGGTTCACTTGCTTCCTATGCCAGAAATTGTGGGTCTGAATCCAAACTGGAGTGACTGACAGCACGGAGGCACCACAGGAATCTACTATTCAAACCACTGTTCACTGAAAACATATTTCTTATAATTTATAAACTCTTGTCCATCATCACTGCTCCAAACGGAGCTCGGATAATGATGTTATTCACAATATATGGGCTCTGATCCATTGTCTTGCCAACAAACACTGTTTTACCATTGTCAAAACTAAATAGCCTACTGAAATACCTCCTCTCTTATCTTTCTGCCACTGTAGATGAGTCTCTTTCCCTATCAGCAGAATCTCTCTCTGGTCCTTATCGGCCTCTACATGAGGAGCGAACCTCCATTAGAGTAATCGAGCAGGACAAACCTGACAAGAGAAACTGAGCCACTCGCAGAATCAAAGCCAATTAGTGACAGCAGATACGACCTGCCACTTACGATATTTGTCATCTTAACTAGTGAAAACATGGACGGTGCCACCTGAAAATGAGAGGCTGTTGGCTGAGCGTTCGCCAAACTGCCGTCTGTTGCCTGTAGAAAGGAAGCAGAGTAGGAGCCAACCAATCTGTGTGTCTCTGCCCATCTGATAAGTTCATTCACTTTACACCAGTCAGCCTGAATAATTTTCATTTACACACTCAATTTTTTTACTCTACATGAAACATTAAGTGCCCACACATCTCTTAAAGCACATAAGTGTAAGTAGACAGAATGCACAACAAATGCTCCACAGCAATTGGCAGGGTGCTAACTAGCAATAGCAACATTTGTTGAACACATGCACCAAATGGTGAGAAGAATTCGGCTAATTTTATCATGCATACAACCATTTCCAACAACCATCGAAAGACATGGAACATTATGTAAAACTCACAATTAAAGTTGCTTCTGCACAGGAAGACAAAGTGCTGAGTCAACCTGGAACCAAATCAGCGTTTGTGTTGTGGGAATCTGTTAAGTGTACCAATTTCCCCACTAGACCTTAGATGTAGCAAGTTCTTTTGAGATTAGGGTGTAATAGGACACTTCAGTAAAATGTATTTACCTGAAACAGTTAAAAGAGGAATTATGCAAGTCCTATTGCTTTTTCCCTGTTCTGGTCGCATTTTTCCTCCTCTCTTCAGCGAGAAGGCAGTCCATGGGATGATGTGTTTAACAAGAGATTATGGATTACTGGGCGTGTTTGTGTCGTAGTGTCGTAAAGCAGACCATGCTTCTCATGAGGCGAGATCTGGGACACCGGGTCGGAGGCGGTGATCTTGTGAGGTTGGTTTTCACCCTGTAACAAGTCATATAACCATCACAATAACTCCAAAGTTGATTAATTTAGGTGTAAATCTAAAGGTCTCGTCCGGGATTTGAACCCGGGACCTCTCGCACCCAATCATAGAAAATCATACCCCTGGCCTAGACCAACGAGCCTCCTACGAGCCAACTTTATTCCCCAAAATTTAGAATGTCTGTCTCTTGGGACCAAATATAAAGTTTTCACATGGACACTGAGTTGTATGTGAGAGCTTTTTCAATGAACATGTTTGGATCATAGGTAACAGAGGGCTCATCCAGGATTTAAACTCAGGAACCCTCATACCCTATGCGTTGGCCTTTCGCACTTTTGGTTTGGTTTGAGTTCTCACCAGTGGCACGTGAAGACATTGTCTTTGACTTAAGGGCTCATCCGGGATTTGAACCCGGGACCTCTCGCACCCGAAGCGAGAATCATACCCCTAGACCAACGAGCCCCCTACGAGCCCCCTACGAGCCCCCTACGAGCCCAGCCAATTAGTGACGGCAGATACGACCTGCCACTTACGATATTTGTCATCTTAACTGGTGAAAACATGGACCCCCTACGAGCCCCCTACGAGCCCCCTACGAGCCCATTTTATTCACCCTGTAACAAGTCATATAACCATTACAATAACTCCAAATATGGTTAATTTAGGTGTAAATCTTGCATAGTTCCTCTTTAAAAACAAGAATAAAACCTGTTCTAAACAAGGCTAAAAGATCCAAAATGTCCCTCAGTGAGCTACAGTCTCTTACCATTACCACCAATGTAATGTCTTGGGTCCAGTAACTGGCAACTCCCCCTTCCCAATCCACTGTTTGTCTTCCAGAAAGTCAACAGTGTCCTCCTCTGTCCAATCCAGACTCAGACGTTCTATCTCAGCCGATGCTGCTGTTTCCTTTCCAGGTCGATCTTCTTGAACCTGATCTCTGCTGCTTCCAACTCATAGCTTCTTCTGCCCTCGGCCATCTCTTCTCTCGATTCATGTGCCTGCTCCGTGTGCCTGTTACTGTCCTTACTCCACACGCCTGCAGCTAATGAAGTAATCAACGTCCTTCAGGACACCAAATATATAGAGTTCATTTGCAAAAGCAGATAACTCCGTTTTAAAAAAATTCTAGAATCTTCATTTTTTATGTACATAAGGTGATAGCAGTCAAACCAAAGTTGAGTGACTTTGTGATGTAACAAAACAGACATATCTCAAAAAAATAAAGTTTTATTGAAAACAACACTATGCAAAGAATAATTACAAAGCCTCAGCTCATTTTTTTCAAAATGGCACTTATCTGCATTTGCAAATGAACTCTTCATATATATATATATATATATATATATATATATATATATATATATGTGTGTGTGTGTACTGTATCCTAAAAAACTATTAAAAGTGGATAAAAACACAATGATTAAGCACACAATAAAACACTCAAACATGCAAAAGAGAACATTATGAATCATGGTTGGCTCCTTTGATATTTGCTCCACGCTCAAACTGGGAAAGAAATTCAGCTTTGTGCTCATCTGCTAGGACTGACTGTAAACATGACGCTGATGTAACTGGTAATGAAGCTGGTATGACAAATTGCATTGGTTTGTTTAAGGCATAGGCTACCCTACATCAATGATTGCATCCATTTTAAATAATGTATTTCAAACCAAAACTGCCCTAATGCCCTAAAATCCATTTTCATATAATATTTTTATTTTATCACCTTAACCCTGAGAGCCTGAATGGATAACAGATAACACGGCAGGCCTTTGCTTCTCAACATGGTTTGAAGCAAACCTTGCTTCTCAGGTGAAGACCTGCCAGACCACATTCCCTGTCAAACTAAATAAATCATCTGGAAACACATAAATGAGTAAGAGAAAACATGATATTACATCATTTTGGAAAGTTTAACTTTTTTTTAACACTGTAAAATAGCATGGTTATCGTACACAGGACAAAAAGCACAGACGCTTCTGACCATACACTGCATCTCAAGACAGCTGCCAAAGCCTGAGCTTTTGTTTTGTTGATTAAATGCCATGAGCCAAACTGATCAATGCAGCTGCACTTGATCCATTTTCTGTCTAAATTTACATTTCCCCCCATGTAGCAGCTATACAAAGTGTCAATGACCCCCAAACAGCCAAATATTGTCCAAATCAAGATCCTGGAGCCTCAAAATGACAATATCATTACAAATACACCTCCTCTGATATTGTTTTGGATCACAGTGTAACTTGTGCCTGTTACTTCTGTCCACTACACATGGAATAGACATGGCTTAATGTATTTGACTAAATGAGTAAAATGATATTAACTGATTCTCAATAAGATCTCAGTCAATGGTTAGTACATAAGCAACTTGTTTCAATCTGTCAGTGAAACACAGTGAGTTGCTTTTATTTCAGGAAAATTAAATAGGTTTTTGTTCAAATATGTTACACAGTGATCATAAATTTCACGAGACACAGGTGAGGTCATTGTCAATTTTCCTTTGAGCTTACCTGCCAAAGGGCTCGTCCGGGATTTGAACCTGGGACCTCTCGCACCCAAAGCGAGAATCATACCCCTAGATCAACGAGCCCCCTACGAGGCAATTTTATTCCCCAAAATTTGGATGCTCTGTCTCTTGGGATCAACTATAAAGTTTTCACATGGACACTGAGTTGTATGTGAGGGCTTTTTCAGTGAACATGTTTGGATCATATGTAACCAAGGGCTCGTCCAGGATTTGAACCAATGACCTCTCACACCCTATGTGTCTGTCTTTCGCACTTTGGTTTGAGTTCTCAACAGTGGCACGTGAAGACGTTGGGCCTGTCCCAATATGCACACTCGATCACACTTACACACTTGGGCACTTGGCGTGCGCGTTCATGGGCTTAGTGTCAGTGCGCAAGTGTGTTCCATTTCTCCAACGACCGAAAGTGCAGCGCGCTTGATTTGCACTTTACCCACTTTACACCAGCGGTATTTGGCCAAGTATAAATCCCACAATGCACCACGGTGAAGTCCGCCGTCACCGGCAGCCACAAGCCCGTTTAGGAAATGCGATTAAATTAATCTCAATAAAATGAAATTAACTTTCTATCTCATAATTATGACTTTTTAATGTCATATTTTATATTCATCATGCTCTGTTCATGTTTTTATTTTGGGCTTACACATTTATAATCTGAATCTTGCGCATAGAGACACTTTTGGAGTAGATGAGACTGTGATCCAGCAGCACTGTTTATTAAAACTGTTGCTGTGTGTGTGTGTGTGTTGTAGTTGTGCTACTGTGTGCAATGGCACAGGCTGCACTTGTCAAGTGTGTCCCAAAGTGTGTGCGTAACCAAGCGCACTGAGCCAAGTGTGGAGGAATGGGACAGGCACATTGTCTTTGATTAAAGGGCTCGTCCGGGATTTGAACCCGGGACCTCTCGCACCCTAAGCGAGAATCATACCCCTAGACCAACGAGCCCCATGTGGTCATGTTTTATCCCCCCAAAATTTCAGATTATTTCTTTTAGGATATAACCATCTTTCAAATATGTATCAGCCCTGCACACTTTTGTATTGGTCATTTGCACCTTTACTTACGAATCATGGATGCAGAAAACCTCTACAACTTTCAATCAACCAGAGAAGCATTAACTGGTTTTTATCTCAGCATGCAGTTGTTTTTACTGAATATTTTTCACACTTGAATTCTCCAAGTCTCTGTCTATTGTCATAATTGCAAATGTGGGAGACCTCAATGATTTTTTTTGGAAAACTAATATAGTTTTACCTGAAATGAAAAAAAAAAGAGCACCTCTTATTCTGTTTGTACTTTCCCCAAAGAAAAGTTGTTTTTCCCTGTAAATGTCACGACACATCTGTGAAGACTAAGCCAAACTTTTTATTAAAGAAAGACATTATGAAACTCTGAAATAATCTGTTAAAATATAAATGTGTTACTTTTCGATGTTGCATCTGGCTCGATATCCTTGTGCATCACTTTAAGGACAAAGAGCATATGGCTCCATGATTACAGAATTTGGCCCGACAGCTTCTTCCTCCCACCTTGCTGTGACCAAAGTGACATGGGGGCGTGTGTGAGAGCGTTATCCTGTTGAGAAAGCGCTGTTGGCTCTTCCTCTTCCTCACCCTCGCGATGCACGGGTTTGCAATATGGGTTTGTGTGTGTATGTGTGAGCACAGTCTCAGAGTGTGAGGGTCTTGAAGAGTGTTTCATTAACCAGTCCAGTGAGTCCGAATGTGACAAAAACTGTGACTGTGTCACACTCAAACTCACACTTAGGCTACGTTCACACTGCAGTTACGAGTGACCTGAATCCGATTTTTCCACTCATATGACCCATATCTGATATGTGACCCATATCTGATATGACCCATATCTGATTTGCTTTTGATAGCGTAAACAGCATAAGTTGAATTTGACATTTTCAAATCAGAATTAGGCTACTTGTGGTGTGTAATGTGGTACTGAATCGGATACGTATCGGATTTCTTTGAATGTGACTGCAATCTGAACAGCCAGGTCACATTTAAAGCAGAAGTAAGTGATATATTTGTGTTAATATAAGTCTTAAATAGTTATATCTTCCGACAGCAATCACTTACATAGAGTGTTTGGTCTGAAACACGGGTCTGTCAGTCACTCTGCTCTGCTCTGAGTCGAGGAGAAAACATTTATCGTATCCTACAGTTTTTATCCAATGAGGAGAGAGAACGGCATGCAGGGCTGTGTGTGCAGCCAAGGGACGCCGTGAATGTGGTGACGTAGCGACGAGGACTGTTATGGTGCGTTCAAGGAAACTCGTATTTTTCCGACCGTGAAGTCGTATCAGTTTGATCTGGTACGAGTTCACCGGTCGGAAGTTACGAGTGGCCGTTATAGTGACTTTCACCGGTAAAACAGGTCGGAAAAACACGAGTGGGTTGCCTGGAACGCTACAAAGTCGTAAGTTGTGACTTGAAGCTGTAATTTACGATTTCAAAAGCCTGCCTGGAATGCAGCATTAGCGAAAACGACCGGACCACTTACTTCTGCTTTAATGCCACTTTGACGTCATTCTGTCCCGTGCTGCACTGTTTTGTAAATGAATGACAAATAAAGTTGATTGAAGAAAAAAAAGTGTGCCACAGGCTGTCACTTTTCCTCATGTTAGTCATGTTCTTTTTATTTCATTCTAGCCGAGGTTTATGAAAAAGAAACGCTGCTTTAGCTTGTTATTATGCATGTGTGGACTGTAGGGCTTTATTTCTATGGTGCTGTATGAGGTCAGTAGTAATGTACTGCAATTAATCATAGAAGGTGGATATTGACAGTTACAGCGAGACAGAGAGCGGACAAATCCTATTGCCTTGTTGTGTGTCCACTCCACTGTTTGTTCTGTGGTGCAGCGTCTTCATTCACACCTTCCTGTAACAAGTTAGTTGGTTGGTTTTATCTTAAGTTATTTGGGTTAATTATTTTGTACGTCCTCTTGTACCTAGCTACACTCTCCTGGAAATTATTTGGTTACATAATGGCATAAAAATTCAGAATAATGAAAATCAACGAATGTATTTAATTTCTTTTCTTTTCACTGAATTCAGATGTTTATTGTCCATAATGTCTGGTGCCTTTTATTATTCCAATAATCTGACTGTGTATATGTTCAATATGAAATGTACATCTTTTGTAATTTAAAAACATCTTTATTTTGCTACAGTCTTGCTTTTATATTCTGAAAGAGTTTTTTTGACAACTACAGTAGGTTCCTGTAACCCACTATGTTATCGTCACTTACACCTGCTTTCTAAATACAACTGTTAAAAGCCCCATTCTCACAGACACGCACACATCTCTCCAAGTAAGTACTGTCATCTTTCCTTCACTTTATTCTCACTCACTGTCTAAAACACCTGCCCTGTTGTTTTTCCTCAGCATGAAAGTGCCCACATAGCCCTCCATCTTTTGTCAGTCTTCCTCTCTCTGTCTGCTTTTCCACTACAGTATTATTGAAGCAGCTGCTCCGTCAGACAGAGACAGAGGATGATTTTCTTTTTTCCTACAGACTTGCTGGCTCCAGAAGTCTTTTTCTCTTATTTTCTGAGGCAGACCTGCATTATTGGTGACGGTATTGAAGTGTGGGAATTAGAGAGTGAAATTTGTAGAAACTGCTCAGAAGTTGGCTGGGTTTCAGTGTCTTCCTACGACGCTCACTTTACTGCCAGACAAGGCAAAGAAACGGGTGGTAAATCTCATGAGTGACAGATGGAGAGAGGATCTGAAGGACTATTTGCGATTACTCCCTTCAGTTTTGAGAGTTATACGAGCGTAACTGTCCATAACTGCAACTGTGTATGTCAGATTGCTATTCCTTTGCTAATGTAATTATTATTCTTTTTAAAACCAGCAAACATTCTCCTCTCACATGCCTTCTGAGTCACAATGAGTCACAATCATCTCTAAAATTTTTCAACACAAAGTGCTATACAAAATTGTATATTGTATGCCTGTGACAGACCATCCAACCTTTTCATGCAGTATAGGGAATGAAGAATATGATATGCATCAGCGGGAATGCACCTCAGGGCAGAGTGGTGAGCAGCACCAAGGGGTTTTTATCATTGCAGCTGAAGCATGACTGTACGACAGCTCCACAATCTCCTCAAATGATTCTCAGTCCAGTTGTATCACAAAAACAATCACACATTTCTTGTACTACTTTGTGTTTTAGCTCGGCAGGATGTGCACTTGTCAACGTTGCAGAGCAGATTGTGTCTGGCACAGTGGGTGGGTGGCCTCATCAGAAATGGGGTTTTACACGGCACCTGTAAATGCAGACACGTTGTTTTCAGCAGATGTTTTTAGCACGCTGTAAGAAATGAAATCTGTTTTAATGTGAGGAAAATGGTCAGTGGAGACATTTCACACACAGTGCTCACTGGAAGAAGAAAACCTTCAAAATAATAACTTGTTTCACTCAGTTAAATTAACAGAACAGATAATATCTGACATTCTGACATCTGACAAAGGGCTACTTCATCCAAAATCAATAATCATCTACTCACCGTCATGCCAAGGAGCTACTACTACAACAAGGCTAAAAACAGAGATCAAATTAATTTTGTCCAAACAACTTTTTCATGTTGCGGCTTCAGGACACTTGGGTCAGTACGGACGAGCAGTATGGAGGTATTTGGATGTTTCATAGTGTGTGTTTTGGACGATTCAAAAGTGAACTCTATCCGCTGCCATTATATGAAAATCCGTTGCCAGTTGGACCCCCCCTGGAACTCCAAGAGTGTTTTGATAACTCTGAAAGTTCTCCCAACCCTTCCTTGGCATGACGATGAGTAGAAAATTGGTGAATTATTGATTTTGGGTGAAGTATCCCTTTAAACAGTTTTTTTTTTCTGTTTTAAGGTCAGGGGAACTATATGATGACAGCTTCACTGCTAGGAACACTGATGCTCACACCCCATCCTCACAATGAAATGTGTAGCTAAACATTTGAAATGTATGATTTTTCCATTATAATATTATGATGTAAAATAAGTCTTAAAGCAGAACTATGCAGGATTTCGGCTGTAATTATTGTGGCTCAGAGACACTGTGATGGTTGAGTGACCTATTATGAGGTGAATGGGGTCTAGGCCAATGCGCCCACCCCCCCCACTGGCTGAAAACCGCACTTGCAAGATCAGTCCTCCGTCTCGGTGTCCCAAATCTCATCAATGGATAGAACTATCGCGAGAAACTGCCTTACGGTAGTATGAGATAAGAACGCAGATGACGTCATGCATGTCATGAATCGTGATTGGTTTGAGTTCGGAAAGTCGGAGGAAACCATGGAAACATGAAATGTTTAGAAGTTCGGCTTGTGGCTAACACGGAGCTAATGCTAACACGGACACACACACACCATGGATCTTTTATAAGATAATGTAATACATCATGACACACACACACGCCTTCGCGTTTTGGAACCTTTATTCATGTGTGTGTGTATGTCTGTGTCTTTGTGTCTTTGTCTGTGTGTGGCCGTATTAGCGTTAGCGCCGTGTTAGCATTAGCTCCGTGTTAGCGTTAGCTCCGTGTTAGCGTTAGCTCCGTGTTAGCAGGGCTTAGCAAACACCGCTCTCTACCTTCAGCAGTAAACACAAGCACGTGTAGGGAGGGGGTGGAGGAGGTGGTGGCGGCGAGTTTTTTTTTTTTTACGACAGTGACATGTGCCTCCCAGAACTGTGGGGGAGCCCCGGAGAGGGAAAAAAAGAGAAACCAACGAAGGAGCGAGCTATTTCCGGTCGACTTGCATAGTTCTGCTTTAAATCCAGTTGGGATTTAGAAAAGACTAGTGCACAAAGCAACATGGTGCATCACCTCTGAGCAATGTTATGCTGTGGTCTGACAAAGTAGTTGAGTAGTCCATTATGTAAGAGCAAATGCATGGCATCCTTCTGCCCTTAATTCACGCCCTGTCACCTGTAGCTCCAGCCAATGGCATCCCCCCAGTAAGTCACGCCCTTTTAACCCTTGTGTTATGTTCACATTTTGGACCCTTTGGAACTGTTCGGGTCAAATTGACCCGGAACATTATTGTTGGTTTTAAAAGAAATATAGAAATAAATATTTACATAAAAAAACTCCAACATATATTTTCTTTATCTCAGTTCCAAACAATATAGATAACATACATGAATCATGTTTGCAATTAATCTCTGCTAGATCACATTTAACAATGGAAGTGTCATTCGTTTTTTGTGATAAAGTTATAATTTATGTAAAAAATTCCACTATAGTAAAGCCTTGGGCAGAATAATCATGTTTATCTATGAAAAATAGAAATGAAACAATGTTTTCATTGATATTTATTATTTTGAACAGATATTTTCAATTGATTTTCACAAAAACAGGTGACAGATAACAATGGAAACATGAGAACTGTGTGTGTGTGTGTGTATGTGTCCATAGTGTGTGTGTGTGTGTGCCTTTGTTTATGTGTGTGTGTGTGTGTGTGTGTGTGTGTGTGTGTGTGTGTGTGTGTGTGTGTGTGTGTGTGTGTGTGTGTGTGCGCATCAAATCAACGTCAATGGAAGTAACGTAAACATCTGAGCCTACCGTGTTAAACCACAACAACAACAATGTTCTTCCACACAAATTCTCAGGCTTCAACACAACATGTGTGTGTGTGTGGCTATGATACAAATAGAACACATAGCACAGAACAATAGGAAATGTACACTGTCTACACAACACATGATGCACAGAACTTGTGTGTGTGTGTAGTACAGATGTACTTTTTGCAGTTGCTGCATGTGGTCTGTGTCTTTGAGTCCTTTGAGGGGCCGCACAGTTCGCAGCGCTTCCTCTTGTTGCCACTGGCTGCCCTCTGGAATAATGAAAAGGCTTTATTAGTTCAAGAATTCTTCCACCACATTTCTCAATACTCTGAATCAAACACACACACATATAAACAAACAACAAAAACAGCACACTTACTTCAGGTACTGCTGGTTGTGGTTGCAGGGATCGTGCAGATGGGACAGCAGGAGCCTCTTGCATCCTCCTCACTATGGCTAGAGAAGCTGTGGATCTGGGCAAATGTTGTCTCCTCTGTATGTGTGGTGTCACCAGTGCCTTGCCTAGCTCTTCCAGAAAAAGTCGTCTTTTGTGAAGCTTACTTTGTTTCCATTCTGGGTTGATTGCCATCCAGATTGCGAACGCATTGTAAGCTGAGACATCCAGGATGTTGAAGAAGATCACAAGTGGCCACCTTAAGGTTCTTCTTTGGCAGCTGTAGCAGGAGAGCAGCTTGTCCAAGTTATCTACTCCTCCTTTGGTGGCATTATAATCCAGTATGATCTCTGGTTTACAGTCATCCCGGTCACTGATTCTTCCATCCCTATGTAACGTGCTCATGAGCATTACATTTTTGCCCTTTTTTGGTATGTAGGATACCAGAGAAGTGTTTGCCGTAAACACAAAGTCGGAGGAATGGACTGGCCTGTTCTTTACAGTTAGAAGCTGAGGTGGGAGCTCCGTCTTGTTCTTTCTGATTGTTCCTACCATTGTCAGCTTTCTTTTCAGAAGTTCCTGCCCCAGACTGAATGATGTGAAAAAATTATCGCAGGTGATGTTGTGGCCACTGAGGCCCTGCGACAAATCCAGCACCACCCGTCTCCCCTGGTTTCTCTCAGGGGCTCCTCCCTCTGGCTTCCCAGTATAAATTTGCATGTTCCATGCATAGGATGAAACTGCATCACAGGCAGCCCAGATTTTAATTCCATACCTTGCCGGTTTGGAAGGCATATACTGCCTGAATGGGCAACGACCTCTAAACCCAACAAGTCGTTCGTCGACCGTTACATTGGGCCCAGGGTTGTAGAGAAGTGGAAGCCGGTCCACCCACTTGTCCCACACGGTGCGGATTGCTGCCAACTTGTCCCCCCGCCGTCTAGCTGGTCTTGATTCCCGGTCATCAAACCTGATGACCCTCGAAAATATATGAAAGCTCTCCAGAGACATTGTGGCTCCAAAAATTGCTCTCCCTGTCTCAGCATCCCACAAACTTTCGGTTGACTCCCCTCTCGATCTATATACACCTGCAAGGATGAGGATCCCAAAGTAAGCATGTAAATGTATATTGTCCATCTCTTTCCAGTGCTCCCTGAAAACGCGTCTCCCCTCAAGGTTGGTCATATCCAGAATTATCTTCTGAATGGAATCAGGAATCAGCAGCTCAAAGGACGACTTGATATCATGAACATGCGTCACTGCCATTCGTGTGGGCCCTGGTACCATCCTTATTATGTTAGCAGCTGAGTGGGGGGGCTCTCTGATTGGAGCTGAAGACCACTCAATCTGGCCATTCTTGGACATATAGTGCTGCAGAACTCCTCCTGTGGTTACCTGTTGGGCTCTTCCTGGTGCTACCTGTGGGGCTCCTCCATCGGCTAGCTGTGGGGCTCTTCCTGTGACTAGCTGTGGTGCTCCTCTATCGGCTAGCTGTGGGGCTCTTCCCGTGGCTACCTGTGGGGCTCCTCCATCGGCTAGCTGTGGGGCTCTTCCTGTGGCTACCTGTGAAGCTCCTCCATCGGCTAGCTGTGGGGCTCCTCCATCGGCTAGTTGTGGTGCTCTTCCTGTGGCTACCTGTGAAGCTCCTCCATCGGCTAGCTGTGGAGCTCCTCCATTGGCTAGCTGTGGGGCTCTTCCTGTGGCTAGCAGTCCTTCTAGCCCATGCTCCGAGTCAGGATCTTCAGATTCACTTTCATACTCTTCTTCTATCTCTACGTTATCCTCATATTCTGAGACATCCTCCTCTTCCACTTCACTATCTGTCTCCTCTAAAATCAGCTCCAGGGCCCTCTGAGCAGCAAATCTTTTGCTCATATTGCTAGCTCTTTTGTCCTCCCTCCCCAATGTACAGGTATGAGGGGTACAGTACGAGAAAAATTTCCCAGGGTGCCACGCTTCAGAGGGTCAAAAGAGCGGGAAAATAGGAGCAAAAGGGCGGGAAAATGGGAACAAAAGGGCGGGAAAATGGGAACAAAAGAGTGGGAAAGCTTGTGTGTATGTTTATGTGTGTGTGTGTTTGTGTGTGTCTGTGTCCATGTAAGTTTGTGTGTGTCTCTGTGTCTGTGTGTGTCCATGTGTGTGTCTCTGTGTGTGCGTGTTTGTGTGTCTGTGTCCATATAAGTGTGTGTGTCTCTGTGTGTGCATGTTTGTGTGTCTGTGTCCATGTAAGTGTGTGTGTGTCTCTGTGTGTGCGTGTTTGTGTGTCTGTGTCCATGTAAGTGTGTGTGTGTCTCTGTGTGTGCGTGTGTTTGTCTGTCTGTGTGTGTCTGTGCGTGTGTGTCTGTGTCCATGTGTGTGTCTCTGTGTGTGCGTGTTTGTGTGTCTGTGTCCATGTAAGTGTGTGTGTGTCTCTGTGTGTGCGTGTTTGTGTGTCTGTGTCCATGTAAGTGTGTGTGTGTCTCTGTGTGTGCGTGTGTTTGTCTGTCTGTGTGTGTCTGTGCGTGTGTGTCTGTGTCCATGTGTGTGTCTCTGTGTGTGCGTGTTTGTGTGTCTGTGTCCATGTAAGTGTGTGTGTGTGTTTGTGTGTGTCCATGTAAGTGTGTGTGTGTGTCTCTGTGCGAGTTTGTGTGTGTGTGTGTGTCTGTGTGTCTCTGTGTGTGCGTGTTTGTGTATCTGTCTCCATGTAAGTGTGTGTGTGTCTGTGTGTTTGTGTGTCCATGTAAATGTGTGTGTGTGTGTGTGCGATTTTGTGTGTGTGTGTTTGTGTGTGTCTGTGTCCATGTAATTGTGTGTGTGTGTGTGTCTGTTTGTGCTTGCGTGTGTGTGTTTGTGTGTCTGTGTCCATGTAAGTGTGTGTGTGTGTCTCTGTGCGTGCGTTTGTGTGTTTGTGTCCATGTAAGTGTGTGTGTGTGTGCGTGTGTGTGTTTGTGTGTCTGTGTCCATGTAAGTGTGTGTGTGTGTGTCTCTGTGCGTGCGTTTGTGTGTTTGTGTCCATGTAAGTGTGTGTGTTTGTGTGTGTCTGTGTCCATGTAAGTGTGTGTGTGTGTGTGTGTCTCTGTGCGTGCGTTTGTGTGTTTGTGTCCATGTAAGTGTGTGTGTTTGTGTGTCTGTGTCCATGTAAGTGTGTGTGTGTGTGTCTCTGTGCGTGCGTTTGTGTGTTTGTGTCCATGTAAGTGTGTGCGTTTGTGTGTTTGTGTCCATGTAAGTGTGTGTGTGTGTGTGTGCGTGTGTGTGTTTGTGTGTCTGTGTCCATGTAAGTGTGTGTGTGTCTCTGTGCGTGCGTTTGTGTCCATGTAAGTGTGTGTGTTTGTGTGTGTCTGTGTCGTAAGTGTGTGTGTGTGTGTGTCCATGTAAGTGTGTGTGTTTGTGTGTCTGTGTCCATGTAAGTGTGTGTGTGTGTGTCTCTGTGTGTCTGTGCGTGCGTTTGTGTGTGTGTATCCATGTAAGTGTGTGTGTGTCTGTGTCCATGTAAGTGTGTGTGTGTCTCTGTGCATGTGTGTGTGTCCATGTAAGTGTGTGTGTTTGTGTGTCTGTGTCCATGTAAGTGTGTGTGTGTCTCTGTGCATGTGTGTGTGTCCATGTAAGTGTGTGTGTTTGTGTGTCTGTGTCCATGTAAGTGTGTGTGTTTGTGTGTGTCTGTGTCCATGTAAGTGTGTGTGTTTGTGTGTGTGTGTGTCCATGTAAGTGTGTGTGTTTGTGTGTCTGTGTCCATGTAAGTGTGTGTGTGTGTGTGCGTGTTTGTGTGTGTGTGCGTGCTTGCGTGCGTGTGTGTGTGTGTGTATCTGCCTGTCTGTCAGTCAATGTATTTCATCCGGGTCAAATTGACCCGAACATCCTATGAAGGACATAAATGCGTAGGGGTATTGTAGCATATCATGTCAATATTTTTTTTTTCTTTCACACGTTCTTCACATAAAATAAGCCAAGGCCATGGATTTTCAGGTCGAAAAGTCATATCCTTGTATATTTTTTCTTTTAGTAAAAATTTGAAACGGGTCAATTTGACCCGAACACCACATAAGGGTTAAAAAAAAAAAAAAATGGTGAGGTAAAAATCAAGATGGCTGCTCAGTGCTCACCATACTAGAGCAGCAGGTTAGTGTCTGCATTGATGTCTCCTCAGCGCCGAGCCTAGACCTAGTCCTGTGGATTATTAACCTGAACCCATACAAGATCTTAAAACACCTGAGCAGCAACAAGGTAAGTCCGAACCTGTCTGAGACTGTTGTTAGCAGAGATCCTCAAAGCGTTTCTTTTGGGAAGATGGGTTACTCAGGTGGGGGGGAAAAAAGCCTGAAGTTACCTGACCCGAGGATGTTTTGTGGAAATGAGAGGTCACTTTGAGCATTTTTGTGGGACTGAATTGAACTGAACTTCCTGTTGAATGAATTGAACTGTCTCTGTTGCTGGTGTGGGACGTTTTGGACATTTTTCTTTTGTGATTTTGCCGGAAAATGTTTTTTTTCCCATTGTGATTGGTGTCTAAATTTCAATACACATGAGTTCAACTATGTTGTGATGTCAGTTGTCTCTTTTGCTTGTCATGGTTATGTCTTATCTTAGTGGTTGATTGGACGGAGGGTCTGAGGTGGCTGAATCCTTATGGGGGATTTTTGGAGGATAATGTTGTGGACTAAGTTGAACCAAACTTTCTGTTGACTGCATTGAACTGCTTTTGCTGTTATTACTGGTGTGGGACTTGGACATGTGGTGTGGTGTTGAACATTCTGCTTTGTGGTTACACCTGACAAGGACATTTCTATTTGAGATCTGTGCTTGGACTTTAATAGGCCTAATACGTGGGGGTAACTGTGTCTCATGGCCATCTGTGTCTTGCTTGTCTCCTTTAATACTTGGTCTTGCTGGTGTGATTGACGGGTCACAAGTTGCTGAGTTGTGTATCCTTGTGGGGGATTAACCTGTCACTAAATCAGTTAAAATTGTTGGAGGGAGCTACAGCTGGCCCCCCCTTGAAATCAGAGGTGATCAGCTACAGCATGCACCACCTTGTCAAAATGCCTGTCAGCTTGTTTGAAAGTAGAAGATGTATCTTCTTGAAGCTCCCCGAGCCCTGACGAAACCTTCAGTGCTAGTTTGAAAATAAATCATTTGTGTCTGCAGTCATTATAAACTTATCAGCTGGTGTGATGTAACTGGACTCCACGGTCCTGATGGATGAAAAAAAATAGTTTAGAAGTTACTTTTCATTTTTAACCAGAGTGATTTTGTCATGATGAATCGAAGATACTGAGACTGCGAGAAGAGCAAGCAAACTGCATGAAGAAGGCCTTGAGTTGGTTGTTCGCTGAGTTCTTTCTGTCATTCATTCCAAGGCCCATATTATTTATCAGTGTGAAGCTTTATAGCGGAGAGGAGAAGGTTGAAATGATAAACATTTAAAGGGCAACTTCGGTTTTTTTCAACCTGGGCCCTGTTTTCATATGTTTTTCTGTATATGTGAGTGATGGATAATATTTTTTTCGAGGTGGCTCCAGTATTGAGCCCGGCAGGCAGCCTGCAGCCCAGCTGACGCTCTTGCATGGGGCAAGTGGCTCCCGTCAATGTTCGCCGTAAACGAGCATTTTTTTCAAACTGACAGGCTCAGATAGTTACAATGAATGTCCGACAACATACTAGAAAGGAGAAATTAACGTATTCAGGGTTTTTTCTGGCCAAAATTTGGGTTGAGGCGGCCGTGGGGATACGTAGCCTATCTCTCCCTCCGGTCAAACGCCCCGTCCTGATCCACATCCACTGCAAAGTAAAGTTGCCGCCAGCTGTAATAGTGTAACATCCGCGCTTTTACAGCCGATTTTAGGATGAAACTCTGAACATAACGTAAACATAAATTACCATGGAGATCTATCCGGGTTACAGCCACCTTTGTAGTAGGCTACAGGAGAGCCCGGCTCGCTACAGTAGCTGCAGCCCTCCGTCTCCGTCTCCTTCTCTCTCTACGCTCTGTGCCGGTGGGGTGTGTTTACACTCAGCACCAGGTTTGACCGGAGCGGAGTCTATGAGCCCCAATGAGCCCCGCCCCCGCAGGCACACAAGCAAGCCGCGCAACGGTCTGGCCCGGAGGTGAAATCAAACACACCCCTCCTGCTGCGGTCGAGTTGAACCAGTTGAAAACAGCGCCGCTGAGCTTCCATACCGTAGCCTACATTGAGTTTCAATCAAGATTCCAGCGCGGGGGCTGACAATTTCAGCGAGGCCGTGCCGACCACAGGGTCTGGTATGTTGTCGGACACTCATTGTAACTATCTGGGCCTGTCAGTTTGAAAAAAATGCCTGTTTATACCGCGAACTTTGACGGGAGCCACTTGCCCCATGTAAGAGCGTTAGCTGGGCTGCAGGCTGCCTGCCGGGCTCAATACTGGAGCCACCTCAATAAAAGTATTATCCATCACTCACATATACAGAAAAACATAGGAAAACAGGACCCAGGTTGAAAAAAACCGAAGTTGCCCTTTAATAGTTTCTTTCTTCTTCATTTTCCTTCAAAAATATATGAGAAACTTCAATATTGGTACTTAATTGAACCATTATGTGAAAGTGAAAACCACTGTAAATATCCTCTTTGTATTCAGAACGTTCCGTCTTAAAGTGCATCGGCCTTGAAAGTTATGTCTCTGCATCTCTGTCCTGCCAATCAGCACACAGCAAATGTCGTATTTAAAACTATCAGAGGTTACTCCATCTCTGTTGTCACAGTGATGTGATCATAGTGCGGGTGTTGATTAAAGACTTGGAGACATGATCAGCTGATGGTTTAATTAGATGAGTGGAGGAATAGATGATTTCTCCTCTTCCAGATTTTGCTATATATTTTTTTTTACTTCTCATTGCTTTGGTCCTGTGGTGACCTTTGACCCTCAGCATATCAAAGTGTGGGGGGAAGCAGATGTAGATGACAGAGGTGCATGATGGATGTTGCTGTAATAATTTTTGATTGTGACAATCTTTGGTCTTTTTGATTTGTGTAACAAGTTTGTTGTTTTTCTTCAGGACATTTTTTGTTTTATTTTTTACTGTCTCATATCCACATGCTTGCTTCCTGAATAGCACCATGTGTAATGGACCGTGTTGTCTAGTTGTTACCATAACAAACACAGCAAATGTACCAGTACTAATCATCATCATCATCATAGTTACTACAATAACCGTCTCGGCTTCATTAAGACACTAAAATTAGACTTGGTTAGGTTTAAAAGAAGAACATGATTTCAGTCAATATATGTTTCATGTGAGGATCAAACCCCACACTGTCCTGATTGATCTCCTCTCTCCTCTCAGCATGGGGTTTTATCATCGCTGCTCTTCACTGTTTGCATCACTACACCTCTCCCTCTGCTCCTGCCATAATTACTGCAGCCACTAGATGTCGCCTTACACAAAAAACGTAACCATATTTCACAATAAGCCAATAAGCTACCAATATTATAAATAATAATAATCATTATCGATTTTTTTTAGTTTTCTTAAAACCTAGCATTAATAGTATTTTTTTATTTTTTTAAGGAATGGAGTAATTAGTACTACTAATTATACTCTTGAAATGATTTGTCACAATGTCTCGTTCTCTCTTTTGTTTAATATGTTTGTTTTAAATAATTGTATATATTTATATTTACATACAGACTTTACAGACATCCCATGTGTGGGATGAACAAACAGTCTTATGTCTTTATTACCCCTGAAGTAAAGTATTTAAACAGTAATGTGATTACTTTTAAGAGGAGTAATCAGTACTCTTGGTAATTTAATTACTTTTCCAGAGTAATTTGCCTAACATTGCTGCTGTGGATGAAATGGTAACAGAAGACAGCTCAGGATAGTGTCCGGCCCACAGGCCACATCCCCCTCAAAAATAGAGTTGAATAGCCCTGACCTATGGGTTTGGTTTTTTACTGGTGGACAGTCTTGTTCTTTGTCTTAAATGGCCAAGAGGCTGGATTATCAGTGTGTGAACATTTCTTTTCCCCCCCCATTTTTCCCAAAGAGACGTGTCTTGTAATGTGTTGGGACACCAAGAGCCACCAGCAGCAATCAGTGAACCAGGAGGTTCTACTGGAGGGAACAGCCTCCTTCCTCTGGCAGTTAGTTGGGCAGTGCAGTCCAATGAGCTCTCATTACAAAGAGTTTTGTGGCACTGCTCTAATAGCAATGCCCCGTGTATATCTTATTAGACAACAGAGCCAGTATTTGGAAGCTCTTGAGTGTGTCTTTTAATTATTTGTTTTGTATGTACGTACTGTATGTCTTTGTGCAGTCAGAGCTATGCTAACACACCACAGGCTGTTCTCTGTCTGGCCTCTCAAACCACTTGCAATTAGCTTGATGCATCTCTTATACGATTATGCATGGAATCTGGACCATTACATCAGTTCCATCAAGATGCATCAAGCTACAGTTTCTCCTCCTCTTGTGTCTGTGTAGAAGGGGGACGTGACCCCTTGACCCTGGGAATGGTGCTGGAATTTGCCTCTGGAGCTTCAGCTGTGCCACCTCTGGGCTTCCCACAATGTCCTGTCATTGAGACAAAATCCCTCCACGGGCGAACATGTGCATCACAGTGCTCCGATTGCTCATTCACTAACGGTACAAGAGAGTCAGATGCTGTATGACAGAAGGAACCCCGCAGGCTCCGCGAACTGGCTTTGCATAATTTCGCATGTGCTGTATGTTTTCTGAGCGAATGCCATGCTGAGAGTTTTCCATTCACTGTTTCCACCTGACTTCCTCCCATCAAGCATTTTCTGCCAATATCTATTCTGCAGAATCTATGTAATCCTGACTCTAGTTTATGTGAATCCATGAAGCAGTTTTACCATAATGGGCCGGTGCCACTTCAGTCTAATTTTTTACATTGACAGCGAGAAGACGAGTGCTGAGGTTCATTACATTTACTGAGCACCTTCATTACAGCGCAAAGCCTTCTTCACAGTGCGTACACATTTAAGTTCTCTAGTGCTGCTCTTAAGATAATTAAAAACTTCCTTTTCAGTGCATTTTGTGTCGTTCTTTAAATAGCCCACACAATACTGGATGCTTCCTGATATTTGAGATTTTAACAGACTATTGTTATTATTGATTTCGGATTATATTCTGTCTACAGTATACTATATGTTACAGCTTCATTGTTTTGTCTAATAAGTAGAATGAGGTACTGTAGTGTGTGGTGCAAGAGGCACACTCAGATTTTGTTATAAAAAATATTACATAAGCTTACAACATTCAACAAGTGGATTATGTTACATAATGGCAGCGACCAATAGCCAGACCCCTAATTTCCATCTTCACATCTACTTTTCACTAATTTAAACCTGTATCTGTAGCCTACATTGATAAATTCATGAATTGATTGTATTTGAAAGGTTTTTATTATTTTTGGAACATAACTTCAATTCAGTTCAACACTGTATTGTCATTGTAATAATAGCAGCTATACATTCAAATTATTTTGTTTTACAGTGCATTTCATGCACAAGGCAGACTCAATGTGTTTCACAACAGGTATACAATATAATTGCAATAAAAAATCAGCAAGTGCAAGTAAACAATCGTATTGAGCCATTGCAACACCCTTTAGTTACACACACAGTGTAATCCCCAATATTTCTAACCATGTTGAGCTATACAATCTGAATGAGTTTGTAGATGTAGTTCCTTCATTTCACCAGCAGGGTGAGTATTCCTCACACTCAAGCGCCGCTGACGCTCGTAGTAGCCTACCTTGTTTCCCTGCTTATACTACAGCCGAGAGAAAGCACGCTAATGTTAATAACTAGACAAAAAGTCATTAAAACTTTCTTTTGTCTTGAGTTATTTATCCCGTGAGGTATCCGAAACCATGAGCAGGTTTTTGGAGTTATGGACATTACCGTGTTGTTGTGTTTTTGTCGAGAGAAAACTCCGGTGAGTAGTAACCATTAGCACTTAGCATAGCATACTAGCGGCTGCCGACCACGGCTAATTACTCACTCATTTCATGAATAAATCATTAGTAGCCTATGTGTCGTAACGTTTCTGAGAAAATGTTTAAAACCAACCGAAGGTATATAAGAGTGTGTATTTAAGTTGAGAATGTGGTTAATTTTGTATTTATGTGTGGAAAATGATCTGTGCTAAATAGAGCTATTGCTATATGCCTCGTGCTATTGCTAAATGCTAGCTAATGCTAAATAGCTAAACAAGCTGGTTTTGTGAGCTAAAACACACGCAGCTGTGTGCATTTGAGTTATTGAGGGACAGTAATTCAATGAATCATTCTCAAACATGATTGATATGTGATTTAGGCTAATTCATATTTTGTGTGCACTATGCAGTGGTAGAAGCTAAAAACAGTTAAAAACATTTCATATTACACACTTTTGTGTGTGTTGGCTGTTTAAAACTTCATTTTATAGCTGTAGGCTATATGATACATTGTCAATGTGAATGGTCAAGTCCATTGATTTAAGATTAAAAAGAGAATAAATACTGTACAGTTGATTTAGACAAATGTATAAAAAGAGATAAAGAGATTAATTATATAAAACTGCTGCTCTATGCAGGGTGGTTTTTTATCACATCATACAGATAAGACACAAAATCACACTACCCGGGTAGATGAACAATAGTCATGAACAATTGCACCACCATACATTAAAGGACTAACACACAAACTGTGGACACTGACTAAATTGGACGTTTGACTTATTTTTGGACTTTGTTTTGTTTATTATTTTGGGCCCATATTTTTTTTATTTCATTTGCACTTTGAACAATATTTTTTTCTATTTCATTTGCACTTTGACCAGCATTTTTCTAAGCTGTAAAATTGTTTATGTTGTTGTTTTCAACTAAGGTTGCTAAATGGTTAATTCCAGGTTGATTTAACTGGGTTTTTGATACATAGAGAAATATAAACTCAGTCATAGCTGAACTAATTCAGTTGTTGGTATTCAAGAGTGGCTTTTCTGCCAATGAAGAATATTTTTGTTACTCTTTTCTAAACTGTGCTCCATGTCATATCCTCCCTGGGCGAAACTATTTCTTCTGATTTGGCCTATCCTTTAAAATACATGATAGTCACCTTAGCTCATGTACAGTAGACATGCGTTACACCATCTTCTCCACACACACTTAAACATGGAAATGAGATGTTGTTTGAGCATCTGAAGTTATGTCATAGAAGTATTAAAGGTGCAAAAAGTGCCTCCCCTATATCCAGAATATGTACTGTGTTATTTAGTAATCAGTTTCACAGTCACACCCAGGAAATTAAAGTTTTTGACTCTTTCCACCGCCTCACTCCCAATGGAGAGTTGAGTAGGATGAATGGTCTTGTTTTGTGGAATCATCATCTCAACCATGTTAAGGGCCAGGTTGTGGCTTTCACACCACGATGGCAGATGTTCTACTTCACTTCTGTAAACTGACTGGTCGTTGTTGCTCGTGAGCCCGAGCACCGTAGTGTCATCACCAACTCTGACGATGAGATTAGTTGGGAAGGAGGCACAGCAGTCGTGTGTGTGAAAAGTGTGTATACTGCGGACTTAGCACACATCCTTGGGGGAATTCAGACTTAAGTCATTTGTTGGATGAGCTCTTCTTGGTCAGGGGCAGATGGCTTTGAACAGATGAGGAATGAAGGAGCGTGGCAGCTATTTGCCATTTTGCTGAGCAGCTTTGATTATTCATTTGTCCACAGGATGAAGCTGTTGTTGACAGATTAGTAGATGTGATATGTTAACAAAGGATGTTTGATCATTTTTCAGCCAGTCCGTGTTTTTTTTTTTTTTTTTGGAGAAATGACATGGGCATGTACTGCATGTAGCAATCAGGAGGGAGGTCAGTGTCATCAAGCACTTATTCTGTATTTACTTATAGGCTGGACACAGATTGTATTTAACTTTACTTGACTTTAATCATCACTGTTGTAGCTGTGAGCGTAATAATGTTGAAAGGTTAATATCAAACACTGAGCTCCTTAACAAGTAAAATGAAACAGAACATGGAATCTCTTCCTATAAATTCTCTTTCATGTCAGCAAATGCTTTGATATACATATTTTCTTTTTCATAGAAGCAAGACTTTTTTTCTTCATTCTGAAAAAGGAAATCAATTTAAAGGTACATGGATCCTTATCCAAACATTCAGCTTGCCACACTCATTATCACAGTAAATCGAAGTATAAATCTAAGCTCCCAGGTTACCAGTGTTATTTTCTCCGGGGGCATTCTCATCACTTTCAGGTTCATACATCGCCGTTGTGTTTGCACCTGCTTTGAATTTAAGTAATACGATGGATGCAGGTGCAGAGCTATCACAGGCTGTATGGCAACGTGGGTTAGATGAGGGAGAGATTGACATAATAATGATGTCACAGCCAGTGATGGGAATAATGGCGTTGTAAATTGAATTTAATTGAATTTAAATCTTTATTTCGAGGGTTAGGGGTTAGGATTATGCATGAAACAAAACTTAAACAAAATCGCCATTGTCAGAGAGAAACAAATAAAAAAAAAAAGTTTTATAAAGTATTAAATAAAAAGGTATATATTAAATAAAGCAACATCTACAACAACAAAAAACAGACAAACAACCAAGGACAACAAGTTCGAAATAAATAATAAATAAACAGATTACGGCACTATACTTTTTACAGTTATTTTGCATAAGCTGATGCGTTTCGGCCAAAAGGCTTTCCTCAGAGCATATAGCACAACTAGATGAATACCTCTTTTTATAGGGTTCACAAGCATCTCATTCACAATCATCACAATCATGGGTGCGGGGGGCATCTACTGTAGATGGTACATACATGTGTAAATATACAGAGGTACTGTACAATTTATATTCACAGACACAGGAATAGTCACCCATAGAGACATTTAGTATTATCATAGCAACAGTGAAACCTACTGTAACTGTTGCTATAATCGTGAAGTAGGAAGGAAAACACAACAACATAAACTGTAGACTGAATACCATAACGATCACAACAAAGGTTTGAATGAGAAGTCATCATTGAGTCACTGTGGTTGCATGCTGTTCAATTTGTCAATCCAATACATTTCTCTTTGAGAGAGTAACCTGGGGAGATTGCCTCCTCTGATGGCTGTTACTTGTTCTATACCTACAAAATGAAGGGAAGCTGGAGGCCCATGGTTTGCATCAATATAGTGTTTTGCCATGGCATGATCAGCGTTGCGTATTGCAGTTTTGTGTTCTGAAATACAGACTTTGAGACACCGTTTTGTCTGGTCCACATAACCTTTGTTGCAAGGGCAAAGGAGTAAGTAAATTACATTTGTGGAGTTACAATTGATGGAAGATGTATGTTTAACCTTTGTCTTGCGTCAGCTTTCTGCTACTATCTATGGTGTTTGGGTCAGTTTTGACCCGTGTTTTAAATCAGCTGTAAAATACCCTCTTTTTTTCATCCAATTGTTTTTCATCTCTTGGTTACATTGTTAGGCTTCCTTATCCATGAAAATATTGGTTTTAATATTTTTGGTGTGGTCCCCTGGGCCTTTTTTGTCAGTATAACCTATGTCTTCAATTGAACCTTCCTCTTGTCAGCTTCCCGCTACCATCTATGTTGTTAGGGTCAATTTTGACCAGAGTCTTAAATCAGCTGTAAAACACACTAAAAATAATTATTTATTATCCTATTTGTTTCTCATCTCTTGGTTTCATTGTTAGGCTTCTTTATCCACAAAAAGGTTGGTTTTGCACTTATGATTTCAGTTTTAACTAATTGTTAATTATAGGGGTGCACCGATTATTCGGTAACCGAATATATTCGGCCGAAAATTGCAAAAAAAGCAACATTCGGCCTTCGGTGGAATGAGCGCAAAGCAAGGCCGAATATTAAAAAAAAAAAAAAAAAGTAAAGTCTGATAAATACGCGATCGCGCGACGATGGAAACGGCAGCTTAAACCTCATGTAGCTTTATTAGTAGGTGACTCCTACTGTTAGAAAAACAACAGCAACAAGAGCAGTGGGGGGAAAGCTGCACAGCGACCGCGCGCACCGTTGCACGTCGCTCCAAGAGCCCGGTGCGTCCTGTCCTGTCTGCAGCGGAGACACGGCCACTGAGAGGACTGAGTGAGGGGACCGTTCCCGTAGCAACGCGCCTTTTAATTAATCATTTAAAAACCAAACAACAACATGCTGAGTAGGCTACGAGAGGGAGAGACGGCTGCAGCAGTTAAAACGAAAGCTCCTCGTCCCAGCATGTCGCCAACTCCGTCCGTGGCCGACGTCTATTTAAAACAGTGTTTCCCAACCTTGGGGTCGGGACCCCACGTGGGGTCGCCTGAAATTCAAATGAGGTCGCCTGAAATGTCTAGCAGCCTAATTGATGAATTAAAAAAAATCTGACCAAGAAAGGTTAGGAACCACTGTTTGAAAAGACACTTAACTTCTTGTGCTTTTTTGATGAGCAACGGCAACTGGAATATTCAAAAACTGTCAGAATAGTCAATAAACATTTACTTTCTTTGAAAATTAAGTTTAAAAAAATATTTTATTTAAAAACTTTATAACCACTTTCAGTATTCGGTATTATTCGGTTATTCGGCCAAGCGTTTTGATTTTATTCGGTATTCGGCTTCGGCCAAAAAAATGCCTTTCGGTGCACCCCTAGTTAATTAATTAATTATTGTTCTTATCGTTATAACTGGGTCAAAATCGACCCTAACACCACACATGTCATAATTTTAACCTGAGCATTTTAGAATTTTGTGAAAAAAAAATTTGTGTTTTATTTCGTTTAAATAGAGGTTCCGGACAAAATCAAAAAGCCTTGATGCAATTAACTAATTTATGTGGTACTTGTATGCATTTAAAACCTGAAAATGGGTCACTGGTGACCTGAACACAAGGTTAATTTTTTGACTGGTAAGTGGGTGAGAAAAGAATTTTGTTTTGACACTGAGGACATCTCCCACATCGATGGTTGCCTTTGAGGGACAGCCAAGTGGAGTTTTCAGGAGTGGCATGAGACTGAACCAGCTTATCCCGTAGAGTGGGGGAGTTTTAGTCACGTCATTGAGCATGGGTTCCATTTTTTAGAATGGGGAATGTTTCACAATGTTGTGATTATACATTCTCCCATTGTGGGACAAATACAATATCATCTTATCTTATCTAAACATGCAGCAGAAATGTAGCAGATCCAGTTCAGCAGCAGCAGACAAACTCAGAGTGTTACGAGGCTTCTGGGGAGTTGAAATCAATGTCAGTACAAACAGTGCGTTGATGCCAGTGTTGCCAACTCCTCAGTAAGCAAAGTCGCTATTGGCTGTCGTAAAAGTCGCTAAAAGTCGCTAAATGACGTCATTATCTCAGCGGGGGGGGGGGGGGGGGGGGGGTGCCGGCGGCAGCGGCCAGCGGCGCTCTTTATGTCTGTGGCGTGGAGCAGTGCGTCTCTGAATGCAGCGGAGGCAGCTCCGTGACACTACTGTGTGTAGGCTGAATACCTGTGAGTGCCCGCGGCAGCGCCGCTGCTCGTTGAAAACAGCTGTGATAACGTGATTTCAGGTCCAGAAACGTTTGTAATATCACGGGAAAAAGTCGCTAGATTTGTCGCTAGTCGCTTTTGACAAAATAAGTCACCAAGAGGGGTTGGAAAGTCGCCAGATTTAGCGACAAAGTCGCCAGGTTGGCAACACTGGTTGATGCTGTTTCGCTGAATTTGGTTATAAAATAATACAGCATTTACTTTGCTGCAAATATTTTAATTGGAAGGTATTTTGTGACAAATGAATAATATGCACAGCTCAGTCTCTCTGTTTGCTGTAGATCTCACCTGTTGTCGTCTGTCCTCGCTGTCTGATGCGCAGCAGCACGTTGGCTGCTGTTCTCCTCTTTCACATCTTTGTCTTCATTAGCTGCAGCTCTCCCTCGCTCACCATCTCCTGCTGCTTAGGTTTCCACACCAGCGTGGGTCCGCACCTGGAAAACTAAACAAATGATCTGGACAGCTAATCACACTGTTTTCCTAAAGTTCTGCAGGTTCACTGCCTTACCTGCCAATACCTCTGGTCCAGATTGTCTTTGTGCTTTGGCAGGATGAGCCCATCTGAAACTGAGAGTATTTTCCAGTACTTGTACATGAATGAGTTCACACTCGGTGTCAGAGTTAGGCCTGGGACACACTGCATGTGTTACGTATGTGAGGCAGTAGCAGAACTTCTCATTTCAGTACTCATTGCCGTAACGCTTTATTTAGAGCTTTGGCATTTTCCCATTTTTTCTACATGTTATGAATTAAAAAGAACACATAACAGCCAAGGCTAGCCATCAGACATTCAGCTCCACAATGAAATTAGATTTTAGCTATTTGAAACACACAAAAAATAGAATGAAAAAAGAAGCAAAGAAAATCTATGTGAAGGCAGCTGTATTTAAAAATATATACATACATATAACATATTATTTATAATGTTACTGAAATATGTAGGTTATTAGCATTGGATAAATGGTTATGAGTCAGTTTTACTTCAGTGAGACAGGGGGCAACCGCCATTCCGACATCCCACCAGTCTGACATAGGCCCCTAATTGTCTAAATGGCAACAATTAATTTTCAATCATTCATCGTTCTGACAATTTTTGCCTCCTATGGTCGGAATGATGGTATTTTTTTCCTGCCTTTCCGACAATTCCTTTAATAGTGTATTTTTTTCCCCAAAATATTTTGCACTGGTTGGGTTTAGGCAATGATGAAAGGAGTTGGTTAATTTTGGTAAAAAGACGAGGTAGAGGCTAGACAGGCCAGAGAGAGAGAGTCCAGAATAGTCCAGGCAAAATAGCGTTTTACGACAGACTAATTGTCACAGAAGGTTTTTCACCATAAATCATTTCTATGAGGTGTCTAGAACAACATACTAAAAGTCCTAAGAAATCCTAGTTGGGGAAATATGTTTAATTCTCATCATTATTTACTGTATAAAGTCTATGGTGCTGACAACAATACACCCCAATGGGGCTATTTTTTTTTCCTTTACTCCTATCACAATGAAACTTTACACAATGAAAGTATCCATGAAATGTAACATTTTTTGTATTACAAGTTTCTTTGAAAATTAATTTGAATATGCAAATGAGGCCTTACACTAATCAAATATGCCCCAAATACACCCGAATAGGCTTCTTTTTTTCCTTTACCCCTACCACAATGAAACTTTACACAATGAAAATAGACATTAAATGTAACATTTTTTGTATTACAAGTTTCTTGGAAAATGAATTTTAATATGCAAATGAGCAATGCACTAATGGAATATGCCCAAAATACACCCGAATAGGCTTCGTTTTTTCCTTTACTCCTACCACAATCACACTTCACACAATAAAAGTATACATGAAAAGTAACATTTCTGTATTTCAAGTTTCTTGGAAAATTAATTTTAAATATGTAAATGACCTCAACACTAATTGACTTATGGTCAAGAAGCCATAAAGCCACAAGCAGCAACAGGGGCCAAATAACTAACACATTCATGTCCATTCAATAAGTTAACCTATGCACTGAGTGCTGTCACTTGCCACACTTGACTTATGCATACACACATGTCACTTGCCACACTTAAAAGACCTATATTGACCTTAAGAATTAATTGCACAGTCTTGTCTACAGTTGCTTTCTAAATTCTTTTTTTTTTTATTAGCGAACAATCCTTACCTAACGACTTTCCTCCCAGTTTGCAGAGAACATCAGAAGAAAGTCAGAATTCATCAAAGTCGTTTCAACGACTGTATGTGATGTTATATTAAATATGCTGAACTATGTTCAACAACATATGAGCGGGACTAAGAACTAAGTTATTTGGCCCCTGTTGCTGCTTGTGGCTTTATGGCTTCTTGACCATAAGTCAATTAGTGTTGAGCTCATTTACATATTTAAAATTAATTTTCCAAGAAACTTGAAATACAGAAATGTTACTTTTCATGTATACTTTTATTGTGTGAAGTGTGATTGTGGTTGGAGTAAAGGAAGAAAAGAAGCCTATTCAGGTGTATTTTTGGCATATTCCATTAGTGTATTGCTCATTTACATATTCAAATTCATTTTCCAAGAAACTTGTAATACAAAAAATGTTACTGTTAATGTCTACTTTCATTGTGTAAAGTTTCATTGTGGTAGGAGTAAAGGAAAAAAAATTAGCCTATTCGGGTGTATTTTTGGCATATTCCATTAGTGTATTGCTCATTTGCATATTCAAATTAATTTTCAAAGAAACTTGTAATACAAAAAATGTTACATTTCATGGATACTTTCATCATGTAAAGTTTCATTGTGATAGGAGTAAAGGAAAAAAATAGCCCCATTGGGGTGTATTGTCGTCGGCACCATAGACTTTATACAGTAAATAATGATGCAAATTAAACACATTTCCCCAACTAGGATTTCTTAGGACTTTTAGTATGTTGTTCTAGACACCTCATAGAAATGATGTATGGTGAAAAACCTTCTGTGACAATTAGTTCTGTTTTTGGGTCCAAAATGAGCTAAATTGCCTGGACTAGAAGTAGAGAGTCCAGATAAGTAGGAGGGAGTCACCTGTTGAGTAACGCACATTTCCTTATATTGAAAGCTGTCAGAATGGTGGGACGATGGCATGTCGGAATAGCGGTATGTCGGAATGGTGGTATGAATGGTGATCACAGCATACACATGCTGTCAAAGGGGCTGTCAAAGATGTCAACATCTTTGATATGGAAAACCAAGGAATGACTTCCATTAACCTCTTGTCAACCATACATCCAGCTTTACAGTTAGTGTAGTGCCGTGTTTTTCAACCTTGGGTTCTGGACCCCATGTGGGTTCACCTGGAATTCAAATGGGGTTGCCTGAAATGTCTAGTAATTCATTCATTCATTCATTAAAAAAATTACTGATAAAATATTTAATTAATTATTATTCTTTCTTCATTAAATTTAAGATTAAAAGATTAATCGTCTTCCTTTTTTTTTTAGTATATTTTTTAGGGCTTTTTGGCCTTTAATTGAAAGCACAGTCGAGAGAGAGACAGGAAATGGGGAGGCAGAGAGGGGGGGAATGACACGCAGGAAAGAAGAAATCGTGTGTGTTGTCTTCACCAGCTGGTCAGTAACTCTGTGTGTGGAGCTGAGTTTGGTGCTGAGGAGTGAACAGTGTTTTTCAGTGCGAGGTTGATAGAAATAGCCTTGTTATAATATAATATAATATTATATAAATATAAATATTATAATTTGAGGACTAATAAGGTGAAAAAGACCTGCAGAGCCTCTGAGTGGGGTGAATTTATCATAATGTGGTACTTCTTTAAAATTTCATAGTCATGTTAACCAGAAAATATGGATTCGTATGTGTGTGTGTACACTGGTGTGTGCCTGTAATGGATAACGGTGTATATGAGCATGGGGGAAGGAAGGAAAACAGAAGGAGGTGAGAACATGTGCCTGGAGAGAGGTGGTCAGGAAATTAAAGTAAGGGGGGAGGGGGGGGGGGTGCAAAGCCAAGAAACGGTAGTGGGAGTGTGCTGCAGTGACCACGGGTCGCCCTACATCTGCTCCACACCAGGTGAGAGAGGAAGTGAGAACAGGTTGCTGTGTTTCATATTTACACTCGATGACAGGAGGCTGAAGAGGAACAAAAGGTGACGACAGCCTCTCTGCTGACCCGTATTTTCTGTCTCAATAACACACACACACACACACACATTTCAAATGCATTGGTTTACTAAAGCTGTGGCTGTACAACTGTCATGTGGTTGGAACCAGCTGACACCAAAAAACAGCGACTACCTGAACATTTTCTTGCATTGTAGTAAGAGTTGGTGGTGCTTCTTTCAAGTTTGCAGGGAAAAAAGCCAAAAAAAATAAAAGATAACAAAAAAGATTCCTTGGAGCAGGATCAAAACAGAGTCAAGGCAAAAAAAGGCAAAAAAAAAACAAAACAAGGGGGTAAGATACAGTGAAGGTAGGACAGGTACAGGAAGTTGAGGAAATAACACTACAATAAACACAGACGCTGAGGACAGATTTCTGTTTTCTGGCTCTGATCTGGAGAGGGAAAACAGCCGAGAGAGGTAAAAGAGACAAACATGAAAAGGACATCAGACAGGAAGAAAAGCTTAAGGCTTTCTATCTCATCCACTGCCAGAGGAGGGGTGGAATGAGAGAACAGCAGTTACTGGTAATCAACTGGAGCTCACGCAAAAACCTGTTATTATAAGAATCATTGCCCACATATCAGATACATCCAAATTGGCAACCAGTAAAAATCATTGAAAATAGGATATACCCAAGGTCTAAATAGCAAGTGTTTAGCTTGAGTATGTTTGTTTCACAGTGTTTAAAAAATGCAATTCAAACCCCGACACAGTCTCATGACATTCACACTCTCTTCACAGCTGTATCATTTAGTTATTTCCACTGCTTCTCCCTTTGTCTCCTTGTGTCTAAACCAATGTGTTCCAGCCATTTTCTACAGTTGGAGCAGGCCGGCTGAGAAAGCTCAAGGACTGCAATTTAAGAAAACACATGCAAACACAGAAACAGTGTTTGCAAAAGGCACAGGCGACAACAGAAGTGTTTCCAATGGACGTAATAAAATGAACATGACTGGGACGGATTCGTCATCTAATGGTTTTAACAACCACATTAGCAAAGCATTGAAGAAAAAATCACTTCCCAGCCAAGTGTTGTGTTTTGTGTTTTGCAATTAATGATTCAACAAAATGTTTTCTGAACTCTTTTCTTAAATTGCTGTTCATTTAGCTTCAGGGCCTGTGTAGTTTTCAGATGTTGAAATGCCAAGATTGAACCGTGGTTGTACGAGTAGATCTGGTTTAATATCTTAAGTTGTCAGTAACAGCTTAGTTTATTTCCAAATCAAACTAAAAGCGGTGACTTTTTTGTTCAGGATAAACACACACAACTTCTGTTGTGATGAATGGGACCAAGGTCAAATGATGCTATAATGAAGGGATTCTACTATGTCAAGTAATACATCTGGGCTTGAGTTAGGTATAATGGGGGTAAATGGCCCATAAAACAAAAGTGACCTAGTCTATTCATGTATTGTTCACATCCCACTTTGAGTGTGCCCATTTAGCACCGAGTAAAGCTCAAACAAGCTCAAGTTTTTCTGGGCTGCTTAGAGTACCTACTGCGAGGGAGGGACTCGTTCCAGGAGATTGTCTTTCAGGGTCGGTTCCTACCATGGAAATACCTCTGTTGTAATCTCCAGTTTGTCCTGAAGAGGACACTATTACAAATCATGTTACAACTAGGGTTAAAAGGCTAAAAATAACACATAATTTGAACATATTCAAATATCAATTTGCGCATTATGTCAACAGGAGGACAAACTAATACAAGACATAACTACTTGTATAGGTTTTTTTTAAATTATTATTTCAATTTTAACATCTTTGACAATGCCCAGGACATTACAAAATGAACTCACTCGCAGCTCTTTGTTGACAGCCCTAATTACAACCTCTTGGTGTCATTGCGGCGCAGAAGGCTGATCAGAGCCTTTTGCCCCTTTTTGCAAGGCGCCCCTAGTCTGGGCTCTACCGAGTTTTTCCTTGATAACGGGGTTCTGATGTGTCGGTGGTCCCCGCTGGAAGAATTTGACTGGGGGGTGGTGGACCAAATTGTTATCCCTTTTCAACATAACATTGGAGGTGGACGCCAGTGCTATCAACTATTGAGAAAGAGACATTGGCATTATTGTGGGCTCTACAGTACTTTGATGTGTATATTGGCTCGTGTAATCTTCCCCTGGTCGTGTATACGATCACGATCCCCTGGTTTTTCTGTTGTGTTCAACCACAACCAGCAGCTGGTACATTACAATCAACGCTGATGACAAACAAATCGTGCTTAGTGTGACGACAAGGGAAGGGAACTGGGCACTAGCTTTAGTTTATGTTTCTTTGGGACTGCCACCCCCCGACCCCCCATCATTATTTGAAGAGTTCATTTGCAAAAGCAGATAACTCTAAAACTCTAAAATTCGAGAATCTTCATTTTTTATTTACATAAGGTGATATCAGTCAAACCAAAGTTGAGTGACTTTGAGATGTAACAAAACAGACATATCTCCAAAGAATAAAGTTTTATTGAAAACAACACTATGCAAAGAATAATTACAAAGCCTCAGCTCATTTTTTCAAAATGGCACTTATCTGCTTTTGCAAATTAACTCTTCATTTCTTTGTGCTTTTCCTTTTAGGTTATGGGTGGCGTCGTCTTTGGGTTTGTAAAGCGTCAGCTATCAGTTATGGAACAGGTTATTTTCTTGGTTTAGGGATTGGTAGGGAGCCTTTGTCTTATTTGTTTTATTTTATTTGGCGCCACCCGCTGCCCTCCCTTTGTGTTGTTTGTGTCCTACATGTTTCTTTATGTGTTTATTTGGGGTTTGTGTGTCCTGTCAATGAACAGGTCTAAATCGGGTCCCGTTCATTCATTGTTGCTTCCCTCTCCCACTAGACTCACTGGGTTGTAACATCCTTAGTAAAAGAAAATTGCATAGAAAGGATTGTACATCAGAATAGTAAAACCTATTCCTTAGGTTTGATTAACAGAAGCCCCTGAAAGAAAGAATAAAGAAGTTGATGCAAAAAAGGAGAGAAAGTTTTAGAAGAGGGGGACCAGAAGACATGGGACCAAGCTGCTGTCTATGGCAGCAGATGACAGAGGACACGGTGGGGGCTGACAGGTTCATAACACCTGACAGCTCAACATCTGGTGGGATTCATTGGGGAAGAGGTGAATCATATGGCCGTCTTCTACCCTGCCCTGCTTCCACTTGTCTTCTCTTGTCTTGTCCTGCCTTTTCCACCAGGAAATCCCCTTGTCTTCTTTTGTTTGGTCCCTTGTCTTCTCATTTGTTGCCTCTCATCTCTGCTGAGCCGTTTCCATGCCCTCATCCTTTCTCTAAGTCGCCCTAATATGTCGTTTCCTCTCCCCATCCACCGCTCCCCTCCGCCCTCCCTCTCCACCCCGCTCCATGTTATTCAACCTGTTTGCTCCTTTTTATCGCAGAGTGCAGGTGTGTGCGCATGTGTGTCGACTGTGATTAAAGAATGTGTCATTCTTGTCACAGTATGCCACCACTGCCTGCTGTCACCTGTCTGCCTCTAATTGATGGTGTCGGTGTGTGTGTGTGTGTTTACAATTGTGCATGTGTGTGTGTGTGCGCAGGACTTCGAGAAGTAAAAGTGACTGTGGTTGTGCCCGAGTAGTTGCGTGACTGTGCCTTGACATGTGTACACGTGTTAGTGTGTGTGTGATAATGAGAGTAGGAGAAAGGATTTGACATAGCCAGTGACCTGCACCGTGTGCAAAACACTAATCTATTTGATGGCACATGGAATGCTATAAATGATACTAGAAAAGCTGTTAGCGCCACTAATAATTTTAGCAAAGAATAAACAAACAACTAAAGAGAAAAAGGCCCTAGAGGCTTGATGGAGTGGAACAAATTGATGGATGAAATGGATTAAAAACTCATGGAGAGAGAAAACAGAGGAGAACTAAAGACGGTAGAGATGCAAAACTGCAATTTCATAATTGTTACCTGCATATAAAAACAGGGGTCTTGAAAAGTATTAGAAGGTGATAAATCAATTTTGGAAAAATTAAGACCCTTAAAAAGTATTAAAAAGTCTTTTCACAACTTTATAAAGTCTTACATTTTAATGGTATTTTCTGAATTAGCTGTCCAAGAGTTTGAGTCCTAAAAAACATTGTGAAAGTGTGTGAATTTATTTGTTTTATTAAAAAACAAAGATGAACCGGTACATAAAATACTAGGCTATTGTGGGTGCGTTCGTAAATTGTGTCTGAGACCGCCAGAGCGCACTCGGGAAGTAAGCTTTGGCGCTCCCAGTGCATATTACAAGCGAACCATATGTCACATGACGCCGCCAGCCTATTTTGAATTCTGTTGTATCATAATGGTCTATAGACTTTATCACAAACTAAAACTGTTACATTAAAAGTGTCACTGATGCAAATGGTTACATCTTGAAGTGGTGGTGAGGTATTAAAAAATATTGAGATGGTCTTGAAAAAGTATTAAAAAGAAGAAAGATTCCTGTAGGCTACCCTGAAAAATATTTTAAATCTCTCCCACTGAACAGGGTTTCTTCATCTAGTGTTGCGGTGGGCTTCAAGACAGATTGAACTCTACATTAAGCCGCTATTGGAAAGTGATGACACGAGCTGCGGCCAGCTGATCACTGTGATAGAACACATGCAGTAGAGACAAGAGTTAATACTGGTGTTCATTTTCACAGCATGAGCAGCTCTTGGCGAGGAAAGGAAGGAAGAATGAAGCTCTCAACATTTCTTCTAGTGCAGGGTTGCCAACTTTGGGTACCTGGCTGGAGGGAGATTATGTGGACCAGAGTGTGTGTGTGTGTGTGTTGGGAGGGGTTCACTAAAAGCCTCAATTATCATGGAAAAGCTGAAAGCCCTGCTTTTTCATAATAATATTACTGTTTAAAGTAGGCTCTCTCTCTCTCTCTCTTTCTCTCTTAAACACACACACACCTGTTGCTCTGCTGCCTCTCTCTGTTCCCCTCCTCTGTTCTCAAAGACTAGGATGCCTGCCTGTTCTTTTGGGCTCTCAGGTTTGCATGGACCCCTATGGGCTTAGATTTGAGTTCTCAACGGGCTGGGGTCGACCCGACCTGACATTCTGGTTCGAAAAATACAAATGATTACGTTTTTTTTTGTTTTTTTTGGTCGCAGTCGGCCTCTAGAATTTATGATAGAGTCAGGCTGCTTCAGGTCTGACCTTCAACATCGGGCCGGGTTGGGTTTTAATTATCAGGCCTGTTGTACCAAGATGTACCAAGAACAGGACCTTAGAGGTGATAATAATGCACCGTGCCAGTATTGTGCGGTTGCAGGACATCAACTCCACCCTATGTGCTTGTTTCAGTAGCTGTCCAATCAACACAGGGATAAGCATCGCACACCAATCAGAGAGAGCATTTGCTTTTGGCATGAGCATCATATGAGTGGGGTGAGAGCGTGAGACAGAATGTGAAAATATGTGTCACATGCCAGAAGTGTGAAAGTTGGCAACCCTGTTCCAGAGTGGTTACTGAACAACCATTGATGCAAATGCTAGCTATGACAAAACTGACAAATAGTTCCTGTAAAGGTCCAGGGAAAAATCACACTTAATCTCCATATTTTATAGAAATGAAAGACAGACGTCTAAGTCAGACTCCAGAAAGAATGAAGTGACAATGATGTGATATAATCAAAGACAGTGATTTCAGTCTTCAAACATATTTCTCATCTGTCTTTTCTCCCTTTGTATTGTTACAGTACTTTACTATTCCAGAGTCTGCATGTTTTATCAAAAGTAAAGCTTTTCATCATTTTTCAGTGATGCATTAGCCATGTGCTTTATGACTCTTTTCATCTTAAACCCATCTGTCACTGGAAACCTGAGTTATCTAGAGTTCACGAATGTTCACAACAAAAACTTTTAAAATTGTTTTTCTTCTTTTCCCCCCTAACATCACATGAACTGTGATGACTTTATTTCTTGTCATATTATTTAATTAAGAGCAAGCAATGTTTTCAGTTCACTGTGGTCACAGTCAGGGGCGCCGCTAGGGATTTTGGGCCCCATTAAAAGAATCTTTACAGGGCCCCCAACACAGCGGTGACATTTTTTGATGCTATTTTACATACAATTATGCATTTAAATGGTATTTTTGACTATCAGTCTGCTACACACACCACAGATTTTCTCTTCTGTTCTTGCTGCACGTCTTCTATTTAATTTTTTAAAAGGGTTTATGCTTTTTAAACCATATTTTTTGTAAGAATTAGTATCATGTGTGTATCTTCTCCTCTTTAGGAAAATATTTGAGTTGCAGCATCGCTGTGGTGCATTTGATTGACATGATTGCAGCTGATCCAGTCGGACCGAACCATTTTACATAAATAGGGGGGGGAGGGGGGCCCTGCAGGCGTTGATGTTTCCAAAAGAAATAAAGTTATTGTTACCAGGACATTGAAAATAAAGCATTTGTGATTATATGTTAGTTAATAACTTAGTGTCATTATTTTTTCTGTATTATCATTTCATCATCATTAGGGGCCTCTCTGGGCCCCCCTGAATCATGGGCCCCTAGAATCTGTCTCCTTTACCCCCCCTTTTCGGCGCCCCAGGTCACAGTAGCTATTGAGGTTCTTGAAATGACATCAGTCCAAATTCACTTTAATAACCGTATTGATAATGAAATAACTGCAAAACATTGTCACTTATGCTCACATACTACAATGTGTCTAAATGGTTTTGGTTGAATAGGAGAAAAGCATTATACATACTACAACACTATATTTTAGCCATGGTCATGGTAAAATCTGAGATGGTGTGTTTAACGAGACCTAAAGATCTCAACAACTGCTGAACAAATTCCCAGATCTGAGTAAACTCAGTTCAATTTGAAGAGCTTTATTCTTCCCCAGTGGGCCAGTATAACCCTAAAAACACATGTAATGGAGCACACAGAGTCACACAGAACAGAATGACATTAACTAGAGCTACCCTCTGAATTGTTCTCCCTTCATTTCTATTTAGAAACATCAGGTCACAATTTAGTTTTATCCAATACTTAAACAGCTTCAGCTACTTTGTCAGGCTAATTAACTAAAGCTAAGTGCTGAGTAGGGGTGGGACGATATGGGTAACTCACGATTCGATACTGTGGCGATATTTGGCCCACGATAATGATAATATCACGATACACGATATCTGCGATATTCGATATATTGCAAGAAATTTCATCAACGATATATCACGATATATGTGACTGAAAAAAAAACATAAAAAGGAAAAAGTCTCATGCATTTATTCCAAAACTTTGTACAATGTACAAATTAATAAACACTGTACAGCTGGAGACATTAAAGTGCATGAACATTTATAACATGTCTTATGTAAACCAGGGCAGTGCTTTATGATACTGAAAAGTCAGTAGCAACTTGTTTTATGTAGTTTCTTATGCTTTCCATTCATGGTATTTAAAAAACCAGCTGTCAGAGAGAGAGAGCAGCCTCTTTGGTGATAAGAAGAACAAGTTCTCTAGTGTAGGACATGAGGAGAAAAAACATGCAGGTTTTCTGTAACAGTACTGTATAAGACAGCGCCAACCCCCCCCCCCCGCAACCCCCCACTCCGTCCTCCCTCACCAGGCTGATTGAACGGGCGATTGGGGGGAAAAAATAAAAAACTCGCTAGTCGAAGCGGCAGCTCGACGTCGCGCACAATCGCAACAACGGCAACAACAGCAACAACAGCAACTACAACTTCCTCCTACAAATGTACGACCGTCGGTGTGACATGCAGACGCAGTGGGACGACTCCTCAGTCCATGAGCTTCATGTCTCAGACCGGAACATGTAAATCAAGCTGCAGAAATATCCGGGGGACGGGAGCGTCGCGGTAACCGTAGTAACACACACACACACACACACAGAGACCATAGACTGTAGAGAGAGACACATACGCCTGTCTGTGTGGTTGCTGTATATTTTACCTTCGCAAAACAGTTCTTGCAGATTATATTCTTTATCCAGTGTTCTCCTGTCATCTGTTTCGTAAAAGCCAAAGTGGGTGCACACTTTAGAGTGGAAACTTGCGGGTGGGTCTTCTTCTTCTGCCGCTACTCACGCCTACTTTACCCTCATTTACGGGATTAGCGCCCCCACAAAAAGGACAGGAGAGATTAAGTACTGACGGTGAAAAAAAAAAAGTACTGACTGTGACAACGGGGTAAATGTGTGTTGTAACAAAATATCGATATTTGCCGTCAGTGTATCGATTATTTATTGCGACAGAGAGCACAACAATATATTGCAATATCGATTTTTTTTCCCACCCCTAGTGCTGAGACTCTGAACTAAATTGGTGAACATTACTTATTCAACATCAGCACATTCACATTTGTGATGTTAGAATTAGCACTTGTAATCCCAAACATTGGCTTTATTGATGCTGGTTGTTGTTTGTCCTTTGGGTTTGATAAAGCAACAAGCTAATTAATTCCACACAACAGAAAACTGTAGGAAACAAACCTCACACAACCACTTTATGCCCATAAGTCAAAAACCCATTACATTGATTATAACAACACAATCATCTAATGATGCTTATAGCCTCAATATCTCATCCCACTCTTTGTAATCAGCTGACTCCCAGTGTTTGGCAACCAATCAGATCTTGCCAAACCAGCCAATCACCTCCAGTCTTCATATTGATACAATTTGCTGCAACCTCTTCCACCTTCGGTCTTCATATCCAGTCGGACCGTGTTCATCATCATATTCGGACCTCCAGCTTCTCCTCTCCCTATCTCCTTAATCTGGATGAGTTGTGCCTTGATATACCCCGGATTCAGGATTTCTGCTTCAGGGATCTGCAACGTTATATTGCATCCAATCATTGACCACTGACCACCGCTGATGCTGTGATGAGAAATGTACACATTTGCGCTAATCCCACCCATTGACTGGTTGTCCTATCGTGATTCTGCTCTGAAATCAAAGCAGCCTCTGGAGGGGGATGTCATGCTCAGGGGGGTTGACATGAAAATGTCTGTAAAAGTCTTGCAATTTAGTTCCGCAGGAAGTTTTGATACAAGCATTTTCAGGGGACAATAAAGGTTTTCTGATTCTGATTCTGATGACTACATTTCCTGATAATCCAATATAAAACGTAATATTTACCCAATGGTTTATGACAAACTCACAAATATTACTGCTCTAGCCCAAATCTTGCCGCCCCACAGATTGAGATTCCCTGTGTACAAACTGTGCTCCTCTGGCATCATCCCATAATCTCCCAAAGTATGCCCTTCCTTTGTTCATCTGAAGCAGCAAGGTTGTTGACAAAATAGATGGATAAAAGCAGGTACCGAAAATGGTTGCAAGGCATTACGTCAGCTATAGACAACAGGCATTTGTACACATCATTTCTCCCAGCTCTTTAACAGATATGTCAGCCAATGTCCAGGGGTTCTAGAGACTTTATTCATTGTTCTCTACTAAAATCAAAATCGGCACCTGTGAAGGTCCTTTCAGGTTTATGAACTCCTTCTTTAATCAACAAAGCTCTCTGTCTTCTGTGTGAACTGTTGCTGCTCATATTTTCTACCTGGCTCTCTGCCTGCTTCTCACTTAGGCTTTCACTTTCCCTTTTATTGTGGGTTGAAAACTCCTGACCCTGGCCATCCTGTACTATGTCCTTTTTTCTTTCTTTTTTTACTGCGATAACTGTTCAGACTCAGTCTCGACATTGCATTTATCTCCATTAACAGTAACATCCAGTACATCCTCAACTGAGCACACTCTACCTCTCTTTGTCCATCACATTCTGAATAAATACAGAAGACAAACAGATTTGTATAATTATCCTATTTTTTCAGTCAGTGTCTGAATGATGAATTTATTCATGACTTTGTTGTTTTTCTACTGAAACCAAGTTTTGTGTTCTTGAAACGCTTAAACAAAGCTCTCCAGATAATGTCAAAATTGTACTTTTTTTCAGTACTAAAATATCTTTTGAATAATAAATAAAACCTACTACATTTTAAATACTTAATAAGAAGTCTTGGTATATGTAGCAGTTGTCTAGCCTGGCTTCACCTGCCTACCTACTTCCACTCGGATTTTCTCCCGCAGAGAATCTACTGCACCAGCCAATCAGAGAACAGATAACAATGACATTGATGTTATATGTTAAGTTGGAAGTTGTAGTCCAGCAATGGTGCCGGAGATGGATGTTTGTGAAGCAGTTGTGGCAACACTGCAGTTGTTGTCCGCCATCTAGCACAACACTCGTCGTTTACAGCGCGCAGCCGCTACATTGAGTTCCAGCCGGTTCCAGCTCATGATCAGTGTTGGGTATAGTTACTTTTGAAAGTAGTTAATTAAGTTACAACGTTACCATCAATTAAAAGTAATCAGTTACGTTACTGCGTTACCTATGAATAAAAGTAACGCGTTAGAGTACTCATGCGTTACCAAAAATTAAAAGCCTTTTGCAGCGCCTTGCACATGCTGCAACTTAACTGACACACAGCCTCTTTTAAATGCACGTCCTGACGAATAACATCAGTCATCCAACCAAATTAACTATACAGGATAACAATAACAGGAAAGACAGCCAGAAATATGCCACATAGCGGGTTTTTTTTTTTTTTTTTTGATCGCAGAACTGATCAAAATTCAGGAGTTGCCGTGAATCCCTCTCAACAGCTTCACTGCTCGATCTGTCTGTCAGTTTGAACGGAGGACTCACGTGTGGAGAGGAGGGAGGCTGGCGAGACGTGAACTTCCTGCCTTGTGTGTAATAAAAGTAAAAAAAAAAAATGCGGTTGAATGTACTGGTATCACACTGCTGCACGGCAGCTATGGAGTAGAGATCTGGGCTGCCGCTCGCCGAGAGGGAGCTGCTGAAAGCGGCAAGCACTGAGAGCCGGGCTGCTTGTTGCTGCTGGAGAAGCAGGTCCGTACGTGGAGCTGGTCCATGTAAGTGGGCCCTTAAATTGGATGTGGGTTTTTTTTTTGCGGTCGATAGAAGCTTATCACCAACGCAGAGTGCATTTTACCGTTATGCTCTTGTCCTTTTCGCCGGCGAATTGAAACGCACGCGCACACACACGCACATAGGTAACGTAGGTCAGCAGGGCACAGACGCATCACAGCAGTGCACCTCGGCTGACACATCCGCAGGTTGCACAGTAGTCTGTCTGACAATAAGCAGGCTGCAGTCGGGATTTTCTTTTCCTTATCCGGCGAAAAGTAACGGATTACTTTTTTTTTTAAAAATAACTAAGTTACTGATTGCTCAACTCACGAAACTAACGCGTTACGTTACACGTTACACGAAAAAAGTAATTAAAGTACTCTATGTCACGACCAAACGTTACAGATTGGGTAAAGACCGATCCAATAGTTCACTTCAACATGGTATCCACCAACCAGGAAGTAAAGAGAGGTCAGTCTCTTGCACAAATGAAATGAAGTGTTTGACACTGGTTAGGACCAAGCTAGTGGTTGTCTATATTCAGTCAGGAATGAGACCTAAAACCAGGAAATGTGTGTTTTTTAGGATGCAGGACCCTTGTCTCAACGTCTACAGAGGCTGTTGGGGACATAAAACATCATCACACCAAACACTAAAACCATTCTACCCACCAGTCCTCATCTATAGCTTTGCTATTAATTCCAATACTCTTGCAAACCAAATCACTAACTTTGTAAGAGCCATGCCTTTTGTATGCGAGCTAAATCACACTACAAGTTGGCCTTGAAGCCTTACATTGGCTTTTTAAAAGTGATTCCTGGTGATTGTATTTAGGCATCATAAATGATATAGTGATGTTTAGGTATGAGGTGAAGGTTATCCTGAACAAATGTGTGAATATCATAAACTTTTATTGACAAAGTTTATTTTCTGTACTAATCCAAAAGCCAATTTAAAAATCCCATTGCATTTCTGTGAAGGGTATTGACAGGTTGCTAACTTCAGGGTTGCCCAACAACAATAACAGGGCTAACCCTGAATCTCTATATGTCTTAACAATTTCAAATAGATGGTGCAGGTTAACAACTGTGGCTTTAATCCTCTTCTCTAACAATAAATATTCCTTGATTAGATCTTTAAACGATTATCCCTGAACTCACCACAGCTACTTTTTAACCTTGCCACCGATCATTATCCCAACACCTGCTTGCAGCAAAGATTACTTTTGACAAACCATTTTATACTGTTTCTTAATATTTCTAAATCATTTCATCATATCGTCAATTCCCACCAATCACAAACCTTTTGTCTTTTCATCATGGAGCATCTGCAACTGAGGCTCAAACACTAAAATCCCCACTAGACGTTACACGGCTCGGAGAGGACAACCTAAATCCATTCACAGAGAAACCTTTTCATCATTTTGATTCACATCGCAGTTATGAGTGTTCAGCTTTATTTTTGTCTGTTTCATCATTTGATGCCTGTCACTAAAGCTCTTAACAACCATGTTTTAATGTATTCCCACTGCCTCTCGACAGTGGAGCATCTCTGACAATTCACTGTAGTTCAGTGGAGCTCCCTCTCTCTGTACTTCTGGAGAGGACTCTGATGGCCGAGCTGCTGCGTCGACCTTCATTAACTCCACATTTTGATCACAGCCTCTTTTTACTTTTTACATGAGCACTTATGTAACCATCTCAATGTCTGTGTGTGTGTGTGTATGTGGATGTTCACATATGCAATTGGCTTACCTAACTTATGAGGCCCTTTGTGTGAATATATTCCTTCTCAAACTCTGAACCATTCACTAACTTTAAATAAATGAGTATAATGACTACTGACAAAAAAAAATAATGTGCATCCTCTTACAAATACTGATATATAAGTATATTTGCATAGCTTCAGGGATCATCAGTCCAACCCAAATATAAAAGCCAATCACAATCAAAAAACAACACTTGGGAAGAATCAGCATGAACTATGATATGATTACTCATCTTCATAAATAAAGTCATATCCAACACTCTGCTGCTTTTAGTATCTCATATGAACAGTTATACTTTTTTATTACTATTTCTTGTCAGTTTATTTTAATCATTGCACTTCTGATACACCAGTTTGAAAGTAAAAGTCTATCACAGGAGGGATTGGGTCAATTTAGGCACTGGAGGCCTATTGATATGAAATATATAAGATCTTATAATAATATGATATAACAAAAGGGAATAACAAGTCTCTTTTAGCACACCAACACACATTGATGAGTTGGTGCAGTAGTGGTGCAGTTTTTAAAAATAGCTGTCATGATCCACCATCAATAACAATTATTTTCAGATACTTTTGCTTCTGTGATGCTGTTTGCTGTTTTATTTTGTAATCACTTCATGTGTCCACTGCTCATTTTGGCCCTACGTGATCAAATTTGTCCTTTTGATTACACGCCCCCACCCCTCCAGCCAGTAGGCTATGTACAATGGAATTGGGCTGGGTCGCCAAGCAAACACCAACAAATAAGCTGCAGTTTGTCTCTGGACTTCACTTGCAAAATCCACAATGGGACTGAACTCCAAAATACTGGTGGCAGTTTATATTTCAAAATCACTGTCAATCAAAAAGGCATTCAGCAATTCGTTATTCGGAAGTACACAAATAATGCGTTGATCCAAAATAGTTTTTCTGTCTGAAGTTTCTCCTCATTATTTGGGAGCTTTTTTCTAAAGAAAAACAAACTTTTGGATACATGTTCTGAGCATGATTTTGAGCCAACTACAAGAGATGAAAACCAAACGGAACAAAAAAACATGTTGGTGCGTGTTTTGAGCCAATCACATAGTTGCACGAGACACTGTCACAGTTTGGTTTTGGTGAAGAGAGCCCTCGGGCTGTTATGGCAGAGGAGCAACAGCACATAAACAGGTGACTCTGGTTCACACTCCAACACAGTAGGTGGCAGTAATGCACCTTTACGGGAAAAGAAGCCACTATAAAACGGTGGATACATTATTTTTTGAGTGACACAACCCTGCAAAACGACTCGTTTCACTAACAGAATTTAATCCATTCAGTCTGTTTACGTTTAGAAAGTTTAGAAGAGCTGCACGGTTAAATTATTTTATTCCTGTTCTAGTTAGCCGAGAGCGGAAGTTAGCCGGCTAGCTCGGCGGAAGTATCTAGTGCGCCCACTTCCTGTTTCTTCCCATTACGAATAACAAATCCAAAGTTGTTTTTTTTTATAAAAGCCTGAATCCGAACTCAAATACAAATAGTGCACTGGCTGTACACCCCTAGTGTGCAGGGGACGGGGTGCTGCAGTGATCCTCATTGGGTAGCAGCTTTTAACTCCTAACCCTGTACAGCCAGATTCAGCCTTTAGACAGATCCTCCAATCATCATGCAGGAGCCCAACTTCCAGGCCCCGCCCACTGCTCCATTCACCCCCAGAGATGCTGAGCATCCATGGGAGGGACAAGATCGTAGCATTTTTAGTCAATGAAATATAAACACAACAGTTCATATTTGACAATTTTTTGGCATTTTAGAGCAGGGATGGCCAACGTATTCCACAAATGGCCACTGGGGCTGCATGTTTTTGCTCCAACCTATCAAGAGCAAAGAGTTTGACCAATCGACTGTCTGAAGACCGAGATCTGAGTCTGAGGCTCCTGCACTGTAATGCAGCCTTTTTTCTTGCTGCCCTATAATGTGTTTCACTGTGTTCAATTACCCTCTGCTCCATTGTGTATTTCAGTCCCTTCTCGGGTTCCTGGGTTTTACCAGCCTATTTGTTCTCTTGAGTTGTGTTTCCTTGCCAGTTCTTCAGTTTTGTAACCGTTTGTACATGTTGTATATTTGTCCCATTATTCTTGTTGCACTTACCAGCTTTTTTTATTGAGTTTGTCTGCATTTCAGTTCTGAAAACAATCACTTAAATGAGTCAATGTTGTATCCAATAGATTTTTAGACATCACTCAAAAGCGAAGCTGTGTGATCCTCAGGATGATTCTGTATGACAAGTGCGCGGATCAAAACAGATGGAACGTAAGCCCTGACACTCATGTGACAAGAGAAGGATCAAAAAGCAGCTTCTTTTTTTGGTATACAGAATTTCTCTGTACCTATTTATGATGAGCAGTGATTTCTTTTTCCCAAGGGCTTGGGCTCGGTGCAGCACACTACATCTGATCACATTCCTTCACATTAACATGTTTACATACTCTACATGTAATGCGTATACTTTTGATGACGGATCAAGCAAAGTTGTGGAATATGAGTTGTGCATACGACAGCCTATTGCACGTCTCTCCTCCTCTGTGCCTCCTCCTGAGGTTTCTACTATTTATTCTGTGTTTAAGGGTTTTAGTGTGAAGAGTTCATCCTTTATCCAAATTGAGGTTCTGATGATAGAGGGGTATGTATTTGCTCGTGTCACAGCTCAGCGTCGGCATCTCAACTGTATGGAAAAGGAACTATTCAATCCCTGATTACAGATAACAATAGCTTGCCTCTTTGCACTTCTCTGAAACACCTACCGAGGTAAACACACAGAGACGAGCAGTCACAGGATTCATTTTGATGAAATATATATGTGGTCTTGTTTTATTGTGCACACAGACACACACACACATTAAAGCCTCGGTACAAATCTCCAGGGTGGTGGCACGAAAAGGCTCTTAGATGAGGGACACTGAGGGCAGCGCAGCACATATCCTCCCTCTCTCCTGGGATGCCTCCTTCCTTCCTCAGTTTTCTCTCCCTCTTTGTATTAACATGCAGTCGCTCTCGGCTATTTTCTCACCCCGAAATGAAACAAATGAGCTGGAGATGATCAAATCACACGTCCCCATGTAACTCCAACACTTTAAGCCAATTGTCTCTGCACATTTTTTTTGAAGACATTTTACAGCTTCTGCAGCATTTATGTGTTTGTGTAATGTGTATATCATGTTGCATTTTGTCTTTAGCATTCACTGTAATGCCATTTTTATTTTACATTAAAACGGTTCAGTTTTGGTCTCAAAATCTCAAATAGCTTATGTCAGTGAGTTTAAGTCATTGTGACACTTTTAAGTAATGTGCTTATCATAATTCTGTCAAACAACCAGTGATTATCATGAAAACAGAGTATGTGAGGTCCTTTCATCGAGACTTTAAGTAGCAGCAAGACAAAAAAGAATAATTTGTGTAATGAAATCTTACAGTCAGTCCTTCTTACAATTAAGTGATTCCATCAGTTCATTGTTGCACTTCCTTATTGCCATTAAACATCAGATATAGTTACATAAGCTTGAGCTCACAATTGGATGATATGAAAGGAATTCTCAAGTTAGTGGCTATTGTGTTGCAATGCTTGAATTGATTCAGTGATCTGTTAACTCAGTCTTATGCCAGGAGCAGACATAATGTTTTTGTCTTAACATTCACAGTGGCATCAATTCTTGCCATGTCACAACCCTGCGTGAGTTTAAAGGTCATCAGGGATACGTCACAAGAAACTATCAATCATGGCCACCAAAGCGCTATGCGTCATGCTAGCTAGTTCTAACACACTAGACTTCTCGTTGGGGCGTCGTGATGCATTCTAGAGACAAAACCACTGTTATCAAGCGTAGCGTTAGTTCTGGCAGGCCATGACGTCAAGCTCTAAATCAGCACAGCGTAGCTGTCATCACCGGTGCAGATCAACTGATGGCTCAGCTGATTCCCCGTGGCTGCTTCCTATTGGGGAACTGCATTCAGAGCGGGGTATTTAAACTGCTGTAGCCCGACATCACCTCCCTTGCTGCTGCTGCTTCCTCTGCTGGCTTTTTTGCAACCCACCTCCACCCCAGCTCCTCCTGTTATCTGTTATGAATCCTATCATTGTATCTTGTTGGTTGCTCTGCTCTGTCTGGGTTTTCTTTGCTGCTGCGCTCCCTGCTTATGCCGTTCATGATGGCTCGTGAAGGGCAGGGAGGTGCCTCAGGCTTTCCACGCAAGCGAGTGGAAGAGCAGGGGGTCCCAGAACAGTACCATACCGCCAAATGAAACTTGTGCAAGTAATTAAATATTATTTTGACATAGTGGTCCTGACAGAACTTACGTTATGTTCAGTGTTGGGTACGTTACTTTGAAAAAGTAATTAGTTATAGTTACTAGTTACTATCCCAGCCAGTAGGAGATGCTTGTCTCTGGAGGGCTGAAGAATATACTTTGACACAGTGCCAAGTATACACTGTGTATACAGGTGTTACAGGTCATTGGAATATCTTGTGATGCACCTGAACACATCATCAGTGATATTAGCTGGAGTCATCTGGTGTTTTGTCTCTCCCTCGCCCAGGCCTCCCAGCTGATCAACGTTTGATTCATGTATATGTGCAGTAGGGTTTAAGTGCTTATTTAATTGCTATATAAACCTTTTTCATATGACAGCAACAATAATTTAAACAGTTAAAGGTCATAACCTAAAAATGATCACTTTAATAATCTATGAAAAAGTTTTGAAAAATATGCATGAGTCATGGTAATTGTGGCCCTGGCCTCAGTGCAATTTATATTTTTTGCTTTGCTTTGTGTTCTCCTCATTCCTCCCCTGGTATTATTCCCCTTCTTTAAGGACACAATAATAAAACTAACCACAACTTATGATTTAATTTATAATTTTTAAAAAGATTATTCTGTGTTATATAGCTTTACCAGCTCAAAATGAACTCAAAATGACTACCCACTGCCATGCAGTGAGTTTGATAGTGGACTTACTGAACTACCACACATTACCTAGTTTAACCCTGTATGTGTCCCTGTACAAACGGCTGACTGCAGGTCAGTTAAAGCAGAAGTGAGTGATATATTTGTGTTAATATAAGTCTTAAATAGTTATATCTTCCGACAGCAATCACTTACATAGAGTGTTTGGACTGAAACACGGGTCTGTCAGTCACTCTGCTCTGCTCTGAGCCGAAGAGAAAACATTTATCGTATCCTACAGTTTTTATCCAATGAGGAGAGAGAACGGCATGCAGGGCTGTGTGTGCAGCCAAGGAACGCCGTGAATGTGGTGACGTAGCGACGAGGACTGTTATGGTGCGTTCAAGGAAACTCGTATTTTTCCGACCGTGAAGTGGTACCAGTTTGATCTGGTACGAGTTCACCGGTCGGAAGTTACGAGTGGCCGTTATAGTGACTTTCACCGGTAAAACAGGTCGGAAAAACACGAGTGGGTTGCCTGGAACGCTACAAAGTCGTAAGTTGTGACTTGAAGCTGTAATTTACGATTTCAAAAGCCTGCCTGGAATGCAGCATTAGCGAAAACGACCGGATCACTCACTTCTGCTTTAATGTTTGTTGGAAGTAAATCACAAACCCAAAAAAGAAATTAGTGTCTTTTTCCCAAACCTGTCCTGTCCCAGTCTACAGTACTCATGCCAAGCAACACCCCTTTTAATACCATCACATAAAAGCTGAAATAGGGATGCACAATAATTATCGGACCGATGAAATATCGGCCGATTTGAGGGAAAATTACGTCATTTTTTATCGATCCGATAAAAAATCTGATAAATTAATGAGGAAATGGGGGAAATTGTCTGCAGGCTGAGTACTCCTGACAGATGAATGGAAATGAAAATCACAGGACATGCATGTTCTGGTCCTGAAATGTGTTTGAAATGTTTCTGCTGCGACAAAACCTCCGTGTGAATACGTGGAAAGATGTCTATGGGTGTGATGTTATGTGTACAAAATGGTGAATGTACAGAGGTGGAAACAATTATCCTTGTAAAGGACGATAAAATCTAATCTAATATATCCACAGTGTAACTTATACCTCTTAAGTATCTAGTATGATCTACATATTGTTTTTGTCACCGAGTAATATGTGTGGTTTGCGAAATAAATGAAATATGAAGTCAGAAGTCTTTTATTGTTATAACATAAACAGGAGTTTGAGTTGGTGGGACAGTAGAGTCTGGTTTAGACAACAGGTGCAAAACAAGACAAGACAGTGGATAACAAGGCAGTGCGGTGAAGCATAACCTGTCAAGTTTTGGATTTGAAAATAAGGGAAATTTTCCGGTGCCTCCCACGAGCCGTCCCACCAGCCCAGCCAAGCTCCAGTATCCTTTACATTCTAAGACAGGTGTACAAGAAAGCTATAAAATCACTACTTGTCAACCATTTACAAACTACAATTGGCTTTATGCACAGCTCCACTACTTCCTAATTTTGAAAAGAAATCTTAGAATGTGGGAACATAGGGCTGTGGGAACAGGTAACTGGTCTGTACTGCACCTGGCCACCAGCGGTTGACTGATAAACCTCGGCCTCATTTCTTCCGTCGTACATCTTTAATGTCTGTACTTGTGTGAATGAGTAATGCGCAGTTTGCGTTCCGGCCTTTTGGATCAATTAAAGAGTAATTACTTTTCATCATCATTATTATCTCGATAATGTCACTTTTGAAGTTCACTTAAATAATGTTATCTTGCTCTTTACTTTGGCTGATGTTGGGGAAAAGGGGAACATTAATTACAATGAGCGACACGATCGGCTTTATTGCTCTGAAGTTGAAATGACGTTTGGTTACTTTATAACCCAATTAGCCACAGAGCCATCTTCCCCTTCCCCGCTGCAGTCGACGTCTCTCTCCGCTGACTTTTATTTCTTTCCTGTGATGCATAAACAACGAGTCTTAGAGCCTGTTACGCAGTAGCCTTTGGTGGGGGAAATCATCTGATTGCATACATTTCCTCCTTCTTCTGTCCTTAATTGGATTTCTTCCTCTCTTTTTAGATTGCCATGTGTTTGATCTCTCTCTCCCCCCCCCCCCCACTTCCTCCTCCTCTACCTCCCCCGTCTGCCTTCTCCTCTTCTTCCCATTTTTCCGTCCGACTGTGGATCAGAGGAGCAGAGGAGGAAGAGGAGGAGAATGGATGGAGTTCTGGCCGCTGGACGGTCTCTTGGGCCACGTCCATAGGTGTACGTATTCGTGCAAAAGAAGCAGCTAATTGAGTCACTGGTGGATTAAAAAGGTAGAACAGCCGGACCTCTCAAGGTATTGACAGCATATTAATGACCTTGAAGCTTGTGAGGCACTTTTACACCTTAAAAAAAAAAAAAACGTTGGTCAATCACTCATTACCGTGGCTTTAGGTTGAGCGAAAATTAATTTGAATATACTTTTTGATATATAAGCGTGGCACTTACGCCCACTTAATCTCTCACAGAAATAATAATAAAATAGTCTCCTTGCCGAGCTGGGTTCATCAAAGGGAGGCGGTGATTAAGGCATCAGAGCTGTCCGTCAGGAGCCACGGCATGCGGGGATTTGCCTGCTGTCAATCTGGGCATGTATGCATGATTGATATGACGGGTGCACCTTCAGGAGCGCCGTGCAAACAGGTTGTTTGACAAGTTGAATGATAATCAAGAGAAAGGCAGGGATTTAAATAAAAGCTGTGATTCTGAGCCGCGTTTCTGTTGTCAAACGGGAATTGAAAGCAACGCTGCGCTGATTAGCTGAGAGAACTGTATACGCACATGGTGTTTTATTACAGAGTGACAGCAGTCGAAGCACACCGACTTGACACTGTATGTGTGTTTCGCTGTCTTGATGTAACGTTGCTGTTTATTGCCTCATGATGATTGACAGCGCGATATGGACAATGTGTAATGAAGGGGACTCTATGGGCGCTCCATTCACTCGTTCTTCTGTGATGTATCGGCTAACGCTGGGCATCAGATATTTCATCACTCATATTTCTCTTTAATCTTGTATAGAGGAGGAAGCCAGCTCCTTCCCCTTAAAATGTTAATTAATTGATGAAGTCCTATTAGTCCTCTGAAGGACGGTCTTAAATTGGCCCCAGCCTTTGGTGTAATTGGGATCTCTGTGCAGTATGTGAACTCACAGGACTATTAAAGTATAACTGTTGCAAATTATTCCTATAGAAGTGGTTTGTTCGTACATCTTTGGAATTTTAATGAAGAGTTAAAGAATAAATTAGTTATATTCATTTATTTATTCTAATTAGATTTATTTTGTTCTTAACCAAAGGAAGGATTTTCTGCACGAGAAAAAGTAACTTTCATCTAATCTTATTAAGTTTATCATTGATGGAAAGTTTAAATAATACATTGGTAGACACCTATAGTTCCTAATGAGTACGATACTTGTCTGTCGAGTGGTTGATATTGCTCTACTTTAAAGGGATAGCTTGTAACTTTCCATTTTTATCTCGTTGCATGGTGAATGTGCAGGTCACAACTGGTCCATGAGAGCATTTTGGAGTTGTTGGATTGTGTATTTGATGAGTTTGATGAGGGAAACCAAGAAATTCCATTAGCCTCCGTAGCGTAGCTCTGAGCAGCTCGTGGCTCTGCTCCGCCGTTCTAAAAATAGCTTGCACTGACAATTAAAGGTAACAAACCTACTCCTAAAACTATGGGGATCATGGCAGTGGGCCAATTTGCCAAAATGTTGAACTATCCCTTTAAGCTCTCACACAACAGGGACTTTTACAGTTTGTTACAGCCATTTTTTGCAGGAACCATCGGTGTATGAGCCAGAGATAAGACAAAACACAGTCGTCAAGTACACAACCCATATTATGCAGCCTGAACAAGTAGTTGTACTTTATTCAGTAGCCTCCCACAGTGGCCAATAATTCTGTTTAACTGCAACACAGATTAGGTATCCTCTCTGTCTTCCTAAAACCAAAGTATTGCAGGCTGTCATTTTAACTTTTAAGGTGCACTTGAGAGAGTACATCCAGTATATTTAATTTTCCAAACCCTCGCACTTCATCCGTATAACTTGTGTGATGAATTTGAAACCTAGTGACTTAGTTAAATCAACCTGTTTATGGAGCTACTCAAATGCAATGCTAAATGACCCATTGTAAGTCATAATAACACAGATACAGTATTTAAAGTAGAGTTTGCGAACGTCAGCTCCTCTACAACCAAAAACTGACTTGCTCACAATTAACTCTTAAAGGCCCCATAGTGTATAAATGTAGATTCTTCTGTCTTCTTTGACTATACAGCAGGTCAGAGCTCTACATTTTTATGTGAAAGTCCCAAAGCCTCAATTCATACAGAAAAGCACACAGTGAGTATTTAGACAATAAGTCTCAAAACAACCTGTCACGACTTCTGTAACTTTGTGATGTCACAAAGCAGTCACCGCTCTATACCATGTCCCAGGTCCCACCACCCTACTCTGCAGGATTTGGCTTGTTGGAGGGGTACCTAAAATGTGATATGATGTTCATTTATTCATGCACAAATGTGTCAGCCAATCAGATGAGACGTTCAGAGCCTTCTGATTGGCTAACTGACTTGTTGTTACCAGAGCTCAAAGCCTGAGGGAGGTAAACTACATTGATATAAAACACACATAATGTACTTATAGGTCATAATTTCCAACACAACATAAGGAAAATATAATTATATAATATATTCAGTTGCATAAATCACAATGCCGTCCATTTCTATCTTTTGTTGTAGGCATAATAACTGTATCATCCATGTAGCCGAAGCTGAATATAAAAATCTATTAATACCAAAATGAATACGCTCATATTCTGTAGTGCATTCAACAGTCCTCTCTAGGTCGATACTCACTTTGCTCTCACAAGGCTTCCAAAACTCTCAAATGTTTAATACTCTTTGTATATCACTACAAACAAGATTTTCATTAGATGCTTTTAGTTTAATATCAGGGGGGTTACTATTAAACACCCCAGTGTAAATAAGAAAAGAACAAAACTTTTTTTAAACAGTAACAATGTGCTTCAGTGAAATAAATAAATAAAAAGATATGACCAATGGTGGAGTAACTCTGAATCCTGCCTGTGTCTCCCCCTGGGCAAAACTTACACAACTGTACATTCAATACATTTGTGAAGTTTACTCCAACTACTCAAAAGTGTGATGCCTCTGTAATTGTTACAGTCCCATGGTGTCCTCTTTCCTCTTATACATTGGCACAATTAAACCAAGTACCCATGTCTTCAGGGATAACACCAGAGTCCAGAATCTTGTTAAACAAAGAGACATACTATAGGGAGATAAATACGAATGCCGTTATTTTAATATGCTTCTGGTTTTCCCTTATTATAATTGAAGAAACACTTCAATTTCTTGTAGAGTATATTAACTAGCATTGAACATGCTGCTGTCAAAAATATCCCAGCATGACAGGACAGTCTTTAAAATGATAGTTCAACATTCTTTGCCATAATCCCTTGTTTTAGGGTTAGGTTCATTTAATTGTCAGTGCAAGCTGTTTTTAGATCAGCGGGGCAGAGACCCACACGGTTTTTTGGTATTTGGAACTGTCCCATGTTTGTGTCTCTTTTCTTCTTTGTCTCTGGCCTTGTCAGTCTTGGTAATTGTGTATAGGTGTTCATCATTTACATGAAAATAACTAGGCCTATAATATATGTTTTGTTGAGTTGTAGACTTGTATTATCTCAAATGTTTTCAACTTAACTCATTGAGTGCCAACCACGTAATTTCTCGTTTTTCGTTCCCATGCGTTGAGTGCCAAAAAGGAGATTTTTCGTTTTTTGCTTTTTTTTTTATATTATGAAAATAGACACTTTAATACACATTATATGTAAATTTGGGGACTCTACGACGAGGAGAACTGAAATAGATGACGATCAAAGTCACATGACAGCTCATGATCTGGAAGTTTTTATCATAACTCGGCTTCTGCAAACGGAGTTCTGCATGCAGATGCAGCGCAGCTGCTCCGCAGCTGCTCTGCTCTCACCCGCGCTGCTGCAGCAGCTCGGAGCTGAACCAGGAAGCTCTCAGCCGACAGTCCGCCCGGTCTTCACCTCGAGCAACACCGTGTCCTCCCCAAAGTCCTCCCGCGGTAAAATCTGATGGTCTCTGGGCCAAAGCAGACCGGTACCACCGACCCGTACCACAGCAGGACCGCGACCACCGGCGGGACCGTTGTTCGCGAGCCGCGGTGGCCGACTGACCCTCACGCTCCGCGGCGAGTGGCTGTGACATGGCACGGTGCGTCTGTGTTATTGTTGTTTAGTGGCGCCCCCCCCGCCCCCGCTGGTGGATTTGTGAATAGAACAACCAGTGTTGTATATATTTATCTTATACGAGCCCTTTGATCCAGAAATGCGAGTGTCAGAAGAGCGACAGGCACAAACAGAGCACCTTTCATAAAAGACGCTCTATCTCCTTTTCTAGAAAAAAAGGAGGGATTTTGGTGAAACCCAGCCATGTTTAGCTTGAGTTTTCTCAGGAACGGAGGCACGTAGAAACAAACGGTTTGTGGTCATTTGAAGCATTAAGTTAAACCTTTCAATTGAGCTACAGTATGTGTTGGTGGCAATAATATAGAATACACTATGGCTCTACATAAAAAGTCAAAAATGGTCTAAATTGCCGGTACACTTGACTAAAACTTTGGAAAGGAGCGCGGCACTCAATGAGTTAAAACCCTATGAAGTGATGCTAATCAGGGTGATGTTCTGTTTCTTGTGCTCGCCTGTCACGACCATCGATTCCCCTGTGTATTTTTACAAGTTGAAGGATGTTATTCATGGGATGTCTGGATCTTAAATGATCAGATTAGAAAACTGAGTGAACATGAATGACAGCTGAGCTCTAAGTGTCACTGAGACGTCCTGTGTCCATCAAACAGTGTCAGTGAGTGCCTGCTTTTTTTATTTTTGTTTTTAAGTGAAACTGCTTTATTCAATATTTTAACCAGATTTAATCACCAGGTTCAGTTGTTTTGCCATGGTAATTATTAATGGTGACTTATTATATAAGAAGAACCACATCATTAAAGAACACCAAAACAAAGAACATATATGTTCATCATTTGGCTTAAAAACCTGAACGGCTGAAAGTGAAGGAATCCAAACCAAAGAAAACCTGATTGGTGTTGAATACAATGCAACTCTATTCCCAAATGTCTTCTTTTTGCTGTCATTTTCATTGAGAGACAACCGACAATTAGCTATTGTACCTTTAAGGGCTCTGAACATCAGCCTCTCGTCTTCATCCTCTCTTGTGTTTGTAAAAAAAAAAAAACTAGACCAACTAATTTCCCCTCAGTCACATAATCCCACACATCACAGAGTTCATCATTGCCATTGACTGTAGTGTGAGCAGTCATTTCACTCAGACACTTGTAGACCCTGTTTACTGGGAGGTTCATTTTCCGTGTGCTTTGCAGTTGCATTGATTTGCTCTGCTTCTGTCTCCTCCCGTCTCTGCATCTTTATAAATCAGTCCTGAAATCTTCTGACAGATTTGTCAATAAAGACATCCAGCCGCTCGCATTGTCATGCAGCATATTATCAGTTCAGTGGAGCAGCTGGAGACGAAGGAAATTCATTGTATCTAACAAGCAAAAAAGATGCATGTGGCTTTTAGTAATATGTATACATTTTGTTTTGTTTTTTTATCTTCCCATTACAGCGACAAGTAGCCTGAGTTTTACTGTACTGTATGTAGAAACAAAGGGGGTAAAAGCCAAACCCGCTGCCTTGGGAAGTTGAACTTCATCCAACACGTCAAACTCCCCTTCAACCACTGACAGTGACTCCAAGATCAAGATAAGATTCGTCATACTTTACTGTTTCCTGACACTTTTATGAGCATCAACAGTTTTTCTCCTCATTGTCAGAAACCTGCACATCCAGTACCCCACACCAGCTCACATGTTTCCGACCGTTTTTGGCTGAGGGCCCTAGTAGTTGAAAAGTTTTGGAGACAAACACATCCAGCTTAAAGGAATAGTTCACTAAAAAAATGAAATTCAGTCATTAGTGACTCACCCTCATGCTGATGAATACTCCAGAATAGTTTTTTATTCCTCTATAACTCTGGACTATATCCCTTCAGGACACTTGGATTGCCACGAGCGAGCGGTGTGGAGGAATATTTCAAGTTTTTTGTTTAGTTTTAAAGCAGTACTAAAGAACTTTCAGTTTTGGTTGAGTTTGGCGGCGCCTGTGGACCAAAGCGGTAGTGTTTTGCCTGAAGGAAGACTCCATTTCCCATGAACACTAGCGTGAAGCCCTGTAAATATCCTGCATTAAAATTAACAGAAGACATCAAAACTAAGTTTCTGTTTCCAGTGGATCATTTCAAAGTGAAAACACAAACATAATCCATTGCTAAAGTGCCGTTTTGCCTGTTCCCTCCTTGTTGTGACTCGCAAAAGTGAGTTTTGCCTGTTCCCTCCTTGTTGTGACTCGCAAAAGTGAAAGTGAAAGTAAAGTGAGAGCCGGGTTCCTACCATGCTCCTCAAAGCTGCTTAGTGCCAGAGAAAGAAATACAGACCCCCTCAGACCACGACAGAGGTGTCATTCAACTTGTTGTAAGTCGATGTACCATCACAAAAGTTATGAAAATATTTTATGAAGGTTGAAAAGTTCCTTAGTGCTGCTTTAAGGACCTGTTTGTGTTTGTGTTTGTGTGCCTGATGCACACGTGCGTCGCGTGAACACAAGAGCACACCCCTGGCAAATTCAATTCAAGACTGTTTAGGCTGTAAAAATGTCCTAAATGATGTTGTTTCAAGTAAATTCTGGACTATATCCCTTCAGGACACTTGGATTGCAGTGGACGAGCAGTGTGGAGGAATATTAAATGGTTTTTGTGTAGTTTTATGGACGTTTTCGTGATGGGGCCCTGTTACTCTCATATAAAGTTTTCGTTGGACTATGAACGCCCTTCCCGGGTCCAGATGCACTTTGAGGAATAAAAAACTACTCCAGAGTACAGAGTCACTAATGACTGAATTTTATTTTTTGGCGAACTATTCCTTTATTATTAATAAAAGCAAATCCAAACTTGTTAAGGTCCCAGCACATGAAAAACTTTATTTTGTAATATTTTAGTTTTATTTTAAGAGATGTGTGTTTCTGCGTGGCCCACTGGAAAATATGTGTATTGCCATGTGTATTAGGTGCAAGCTGTTTTTAGATAGATGGGGCAGAGACGTGAGCTGCCCAGCTAACGCAACACAAGCGAACGGTACTTTTGCCAAGTGTGACAGATAAATAAACAATTTAAGATTACTTTCAGTACTCATCTGTGTATCGCTCTTCGTCTCATTGGCCAGGCATTTTCAATAAATAAATAAATAAAATGTCCTTCTGTGTGTTGAAAGCCTGACAGACAGTCGCTAAGATGAATACTAGAGCTGATCACCAAGTAGAACTCCACTGTCCACTGCTCTTCTGTACCTGCTGCCATATGTCCTGTTTGATGGTTTGCAGGGGAGTGCATCTTCACATTTTCTCTCCCAAACACGCTGCAGTTATCTCCTTTCACTCAACTTTTATCAGAGATTTTCTCATCACTTTTATCCAGGTCATCTCTGATTACTGTGATATCTTTAGATTAGGCTCTCAATTCATTCAGGAAGCAAGCACGCACACCTACAGACACGCACACGCACACACACACACACACACACACACACACACACACACACACACACACACACACACAAGCAGAGAGAGAGAGAGAGAGAGAGGTACCTACACAAACACAGATAAATGAACACAATCTATATGCAGAGATAAACACAAAACATTAGCAAATGTATGCAAATCTCACAGTGCAGACATATTCACTAACACACACGTTGTGTTCATGGTGTGAAATAAACTTTGTTTATGGGTGCTAGCTACTGCTACTGGTAATAAATAATAATAAAATAATAATAATAAAACTGTGAATCCCACCGGTGTTCATCTGTGCTCTAGCCAGAGGATAAAAACAGAGTGGCATGAGGGCCGTGTGTGTGTGTGTGTGTCTCTCTCTCTCTGTGTGTGTTGCCATAACCCTGTCAGTGTAGACTCAGGAGCCTTGACACAATAATAAGCCCATCCTTCTCCCAAAGGCCTGCAGTCATATTATTATTCACTGGTCCAAATATGGAAATACAACCTCAGAGATAACAGAGGGCTGGAGGAGAGGGAGGTAGAAGGTGTGGATGTGTGGTAGTCAAGAGTGTGTGTTCATATCCACTGATGTTCTGCCGATCAAACCTCCGAGAGGAGTTTGAGAAAGACAGACACAGAGACAGAGAGAAGACTTAATTTGATCTCACTTTCTTTGTGAGGTTTTCTGACAGTTTATTATTTAGTTAAAAGGTGTCTGTTGATGATGTGAGTAGTCATGAAATTAAATGAGTGCTTACTGTTCTCTACAAGAATGCAGTTCTAAGTCACAGCAGGAGGGAAACGTTCATTAACTTAAAAACTGGGAATGATGATTGTAAAATGTATAATCCTTGAAATGAAATATACTGATCTTTTATAGATGAATGTGATGGTGATGTGAGTCTGGGTTTGTCTGGACAAAGACAAAAAGACAAAATGGGATGGTACTACATTTTGATAGAAGTTTCTGCCAGTGACCATACATTCATTTGGAGAAAATACAGTTCATCTGGAGGTTCAACAAAATCATCATTCCATTCTGTCACATTTTAATTTCAATTGAATTCAATGTGATACTGATTTTTAACAGATAACACCAGTAAAGTCTCCTTCAAATCCCCCTCACCCTTTCTGTTAAAGGTGGTGTATATTAGAGGAGGACATACAGTGCATGCAATAGAGTATTATTAATTTAAACATTTTTAAAGATATTTCTCTGATGTCTGCAAATGAAAATATAAAACACTCCTGTGTAAATTAAACCCAACTTGCCTGGAATTAGGCTTTTCTTAGCTACTTGTTAACATTGGCTAATGTAGCTAACGTTAAATGATCAATGAATGAATGAATCAATAAAACTGTCAATCTGAGCTGTTGCTTACCAGTGTTGGGCCTGTTATTTTTAAAAGACAATTAGTAATAGTTACTCTTTACTCTCCCTATTAGGTAACTGAGTTAGTTACTGAGTTACTACATTAATAATGAAAGTCAACACTGAATAAGTTAAATGAATGAAATTGACACTTAAAGGCCCCATGGCATGAAAAATGTGATTTTGGTTATTTTTTCGTGCTTGGGGAGGTCTCTGGGCCACGTACATACTGCCCCGTGCATCAAACTGGTCATAAACGGAGAAACACACACCGCCCATTTGTAGGAACATTATCTTTAAGACGAGCAGATAGCACTTCCTCCTTTCTGTGATGTCACACACAAGGTAACTCCGCCCACCGTGACCAGTTTTTTTTTTTTTTCAGTTTTTATGAATGCAGCTTAGGTTTCAGTTACTTGCCTGTGATTGGCCCGACCACATGCCACTCAAAAACAGTCAGCCAATCAGAAAAGAGGTTATCATTCTCTCTTCTGATTGGCCAAATGACCTGTGCCTGCTAGAACTCCAGAAAGAGGCCACAGAAAGGGGCAGTAGAAACGAAATTAAACAGATCACAGGTACTCAAAACCAATGATACATCGTGTTAGGGATATCAGAAGGTAAATAAACCCAGAGAAAAGTGCACAGCATGGGGCCTTTAATAGAATCATTATTATCAACACTGTACACTTATCTACACTACTCTGCATTGTTGTGTGGAACAATGCACCTATCAAATTCAGTAAAATGTGATACAACACCCGCCCAGTGAGTTAAGTACTATAACGACACCAAGTAACTGTTAGTAGCGTAATAACGGAAGAAACAGTAACTTTTTTGATTATTCGATATGGAAAAAGTAGTGCCGTTAGTAACACTGTGAATCTATAATGCCGTTATTACTATCACTGCTGACAAGACATTAACATAACACTGTTGTACACTTGCTTATGTTGGGACACAGATCCTGATGGTTTCATTGAAGTGTTTTTTACAAACCAGTCCAGTGTAGAGTGGAGTAGCTATTCCCCCCTGATGTATTTTCTCCACAGTCATTGTTTACTCTGACTTTGGCAGGAGGTTGTTTTACAGTGACAGCTATATCAAGATTAAGATTAAAGCCAGGTACCTCTGGAGTGTCTCATGATGCTTATTTGACCTTTGTTGTTAGTGATTGATGCATCTCTGCAGCCTATAACTGCACGGCATCTCACTGGGATTAATCGAGGGAGGAACTCTTGAGTTTTGAGGGCAGAGTCTGACCATTTTTACACCCGTTGTTTTGTGCTGTCAAAAATATGAAACTGCTGAGACTGCATGCAGAATGTAGCATCTACTATTTTATCAGAGTGATTGTTTCAATGCGTAGATTTTGGCAGGGTGGTTCAGTGGTTACATCTGTCGCCTTGCAGCAAGAAGGGTTTAATTCTGGGTTCAATTCCCAGGTCTGGAGCCCTTCTGGTGGAGGTTGCATGTGCCTGTGTCTGTATTGGTTCTCCAGCTTCCTCCCACACTCAAAAGACATGAACAATAGGTCGACTGGAGTCTCTTTATTGCCCGTAGGTGTGAATGTGAGTGTGTTGTTTGTCTCAGTGTGTGGTGCTGTGATAGACTGGTGACCTGTCCACCCTCGCTTTATGTCAAGTGTCAGGTTCCATCACCCTGCACACATAAGCAGCAGTGCTACTGGATAGATGGGAATGTGACTTTAAAAACAGTGTGTGATGTTTATTTTTAAATGTTCACTAGCGCAATGACATTTACAAAAATGTCATTGTTTTTTTTAAGGGGATAGTTCAACATTTTGACGAATCGGCCCATTGCCATACTCCCTATAGTTTTAGGAATAGGTCGTTACCTATAATTGTCTGTGCAAGCTGTTTTTAGAACGGTGGAGCAGAGCCGCGAGCTGCTCAGAGCTACGCTACGGAGGTTCATGGAATTTCTTGGTTTCCCTCATCAAACTCATCAAATACCCAATCCAACAACTCCAAAACGCTCTGGTGGACAAGTTGTGACCTGCACATTCACCACGCTATGAGATAATAACGGAACGTTATGAGACAGAGTTGTTTTAGGGGTAAATTCATGCAAAACCGCATTGCATTCCCGTCGGGGGCAGTTCATCGGTAAGCAGTCCATGAAAACAACTGATGAGGGAAACCAAGAAATCCCATTAGCCTCCGTAGCGTAGCACTGAGCAGCTCGCGGCTCTGCTCCGCCATTCTAAAAATAGCTTGCACCGACAATTAAAGGTAACAAACCTACTCCTAAACTAGGGATTGTGGAAATGGGCCAATTTGCCAACATGTTGAACTATCCCTTTAAGTTACATACTAATGAGATATAACAGCTGGACTATTTGCCACTGGACCATATTCCCCCTGCTTTCTATCATTAGGGGCAGTTCTAAGATCATTCTCAGCCTATCTTATGAAAATTCCATGGAGAAAGTACCTTGCAGAAATGTGCAGGAGCCTGTGTGGAGAACAAGAGAAGTGCGTGCAGCCTGATGGAGCTCAAACTGACTTGCAAATGTGTAGAGTTTCATGTCTCTTTCTGCTGTCTCTCTCATCTCCCAGAGTCTCTCTTTTCTTTTTCTCCTGCTGTGAAATGAAAAAAATAACATGCATTCTCAAGTACAGTACTGTTGCACATCAACATACAGTTTGTTCAAAGCATCTACAATCACCACAGATTAAAAGTAAGAGTGGGGTCAAACAGCGGCCACCAACGTTTTCAAGTGACATTTACTCGTGGGCGATGAGTTCAAAAAGATTAAAACTGCTGCTCTTGGTTCTTGGTGTTCTAAATTTCCTTGGGTGTCAATGTGGCCGTGTCATAGACTGGCAACCTGGCCAGATGAACCTCGCCCTATGTCAGTTTGGGATTGGCTAATGAATGAATTGACTTTTCAAACCATATTTTATCAGCAGATCAGAACAGTCTGATGCTTTCATTTCCTTTCTTGTTGACAGTTGTCTCATGTACGAAGCAACAGCTAGTCGCTAGTTATCTTGGCACAAACAGTGGGAACAGAGGGAGAGAGCTTTAAAACACACAGAGAGCGGCATGAAAAACAACAGGGTGATGTTTTACAGAGATTACATGCGGGACCAGAAATACTCCAGGAATACTCAAAGTGGCTGTGTTTAAATTTCCCATTTAATTGGAGTGACTAAGCACATTACCCACCTGCTGGAATTTTGGAGATATAATAAGACAAAAATAAAGAATCGGACGGCACCAAGTTAAAAGCCAGTTCGTTGTGGCTGATTGCCGTAATCTTGGGAGGGATTTTCTTTTATTGACACCAGCTGCTTCTCCGGCGCGTCGACTAATTCCAATGAAATAAAAGAGAAACAAGAGAAATGCAACTCTCCCCGCGCAGTCGTATTAGAAAGAGGAGAGGGGGGGGGGAAACCGCGGCTCTGTGACTGATGACACTGTCGGCAGCTCAGTCAGCTTTTATCTATTCAGATACACTGCGCAGCGTCGAGCTGCTGATCTGTTTTGTCTGTGTGATTATGTGCTTGTCTGCACATGTGCAACATATCCGTTATGACTGTGTGTGTTTGCGTGTGTGCACGACGCAGCCTTGCCCCCCGTGTGTGTGTGTGTGTGTGTGTGTTTGCTGCAGCATATTTAAAAAGAGCACGACTCGTTTGCTGTCTCCCCTTACGTATGAAATATGAATGGACCTCTCACAGTGATATTCAAATGGGCACAGTTTGCAGTCACTGTGCATGAGTTTACGTTCTATATGCATCAATGCATGCATGCACATTTACATAATGTGTAGTTGCACAACAACACAACGTCAGCATCACAAACATGCAGACTGTTAATTGGCAGCGATGCCTAAACTGTTGGAGACGGCCGGGAGAAAAGTCAGGAGACAAAAGTTCAAAAAGGTAAAGCTTCAATTAAAATATTCATTAAGGCTACCCCGTTTACTCAGTCATCCATGACAAATGACTCAGTGCTGCAGGTTGAACTTCAGTTTGTTCCAACACTCACACACACACACACACACACACACATGCACACACAACCTGAGTCACCCTGAATCAAAATAAAAAGGAAAAGGGAAAGTTTTCTGTCAAAAAACAAAAGATACATGGAATCGGCGAGGCTCCAATATGCTCCTCAAGTACATGTGTCAGAGTGTAAAGTGGGCAAATAAATGACTTGATAGAACTGTCACAGCTGCAGATATTCTGTGTTTTATTAGGTGCTTTGTAACTGTCATTTGTTGGTGTGCGAAATCAGTCCGTTTGCTCTGCGGTGCACTCGCGGGGTTGCAAATGAAGCATTCTCTGTATCTCTGTTTGCCTTTCACAAAAGTTGGAGCCCAAGGAAATGAGATTCTCACTGAGTGTTTGGGCTGTATAATAGGAAGTCTACACGATGCCCTCTCCAACAATGATGCTTGAAAATTACATTCATTTCCAGGTAAAAGAAGCTTCATTTCAGAGGTTTGGGGCGGCGAAAAATACTTTTGACTATCAAAGCTTAAGATAAAAATGTACCTACACGCATATAAACTCAGTCTCTGTGGCAAGTAAGCATTTGTGCAGAGCAAGGCCGATGGTCAAAATTTAAGCAGAATATTCAGTAAAAGATAATAAACTAACTGTTACAGATCTTTCTTTTTTTCCACAACTAATTTGCCAGATGAAAAAAGAGAAAAAGCTAATTAAACTTGAAATGTGCTGCATCATCGGGCCGCTGCTTCTGTTTTTCAGTTGCAAAAATGTGGGGAAAGGAAAATGAAGGAGTTACAACACACAGGTGTGTTGTGTTGTGCTTGTGCCCATTATTTCGGCATTAAAAATTGAAACGCAGTGAAACACAGCAGCCATTGTTCTCTCTGTGATGTTTTGGTACGTGACCCTCCTTCATCATCCTGCCTTTATTACCCGCATCAGTTCTTTGTTGCGATGGTGTTATGTTGTCATGGAGCACCATCGACCGGGGATGATGCTCATAATGAATCAGTTTTTCATGAACTCCTTTGACTCCTGAGGTGATACAACAATCAGCCACAACATTAAAACATTAAAAGCCGTTTCAGACTAGTGACTGATCAGTGTTAGTTAATGCTTGACATGCAATAATAACTGACTTATCAATCATGAGGGGGCCCTGTGGGTGACACCACTAATCTGCTCAGTGAATGAGTTACCTGTCAGTCCAACGCCCTCTCTATTTATTTGTAATAAGTGTACAGGCACACAGACTGCACCACAACTAACAGCTAATGGAAAAACAAGCTCATGAATAAAAATACTTTTTTTTCACTTTGGTCTGGACCAGCAGACCTACATGCAGGTGATAAATCTGCCCTCTTCTGAGAACAACATATGTTATAAACAGCCTAGTAAGCCATATGTTTTAAAAAGCAATTTTCATCTAGTTATGTTTTATACTTATCACTGTTGTGGTATAAATTACCAAATAAAACAGTCAGAAAACCACCATAAATACCTTTCTACTGAGGATCAGTAAGCTTATTTAAATGGGACCTTTCCTTTCTATTTGGAGGTTTAACAAATAAGTTTTTCCAAATATATATGTAAAGTGAAGGGGTTTTCAGTAATGAAAATACATAAAACTGAAAAATTTAGTTCAGGATTTAACAGCATGGACGATGGTCTTCCTGTTCCCACTTGGACTGTGAGTTTGTGGAACTCATCCATCTTGAAAGTCAAGCATACAAAAGGTAAATTTCCCATTAAAATATTAATTAAGTTTAACCCATCTACTCAGTCATCTGTGACAAATTGCATGGTTAGCGCTGGGCTTATTCGCCTGCAGTTCCCTGACTCATCATGTGTTACAGTGTGCAAAGCAGACAGAGATGAAGTCCTGTTCATTAGATTTTGGGACTGTGTTGTGGTTTAAAAAAAAAAAAAAATTGGCCACTGTTACAGTTTTATCTTCGAGGACACACCACTGTCAGCCTTTTAATATTCTCTGTGCTTATATATTTAAATACACATAAAGAAAATGACAGTTATTGATAAGAGGAACTGCAGCTTCATGAACTGTGTTCAAGTGGGCTAATAACCTGCTGCAGGGATCCTGTGATGCTAAAGGGACAGGCTTTGTATGCTGATATTGCTACATTTTAATGGCTGTTTAGACAAGAGGTTAATGTGTTGTCTGCAAACACTGGACACTGTAGTGACTTGGTATCAGAAAAGTGACAGGACAGTCCATTAGCTGGTTAGCTAAGCTCAGAAGCAGAAGTAACAGTTAGCTTCTTAGTTAGGCCTAGAGCACAGGAATAAGAGAATAACGACACACATTGGTCCAATTGAAGCGCCTCCTGATGGCGGAATATGAGTATTGCAAAAGGGCCCAAGAACTGACATCTCTGCATTGTTGGTGAATGAGCAAGTGCGGTATTTTCAATAATTTAAGGACATTTCTTGATCACCCATGTTAATAGCATCATTGAGGACCCTTTACAGATAAACATTAACACATAGGCTAGTAAAAGAACAAAAAAAGAAAACAGTTTTCTACATGAATGTTTCAATCTACATTTTATAATAAACAAATTATAAGTGTAATTTGATATGACCAAGACACCTAAAAACAAAAACATGGCTGTTTTCATCAATTTAGAAGGAAGTGGGCAACACACATTGGAGTGAATGGGTTTTCTGGGCACTTTTGCAATGCCCATATCCTGCCACTTGGGGCGCATAACCCTTACCACGGGAGTCAATGGGAGTGTCGTTACTCAATTATTCCAGTGCTCTAGTTAGGCCAAAGACGGTTAAAAAACAAGACGCCCCACGACCAGTCAGTTAACTGTATCTGTGTCACGTGGTCGTCGCCACTGCCCTGCCCTTTTTTGGAGACCACTACCCCGCCCCTTTTAGGAGACCAACGGGTCTTCAGTTTATTGACTCCAATGGGAGAAGTGAACATGAGCACATATTATTGTTGATTCTTTCGCCCCATAGTCACCAAAGTTAATATTGGACTAATTTTTCTTCTTCTGAACATTTTGCAAAATTTGGCAAGATGGACAAATCAGGAGAAAATTAACTTTGTTCAAGACCTGTCTCTGTCTCAACAACACACTCACACAGATCTCCGAGGTAACATCAACAAATGTTTGTGAACGCCTGTGCTAACTAATTTTCATAATGCTAAATATGACTGCTAGCTGTGTAAATATTTAATGTTACCATACGAGATGTTTAATTGCTCACTTTCCTCTACTGACAACTTTAAAAAGTCCACACGTTCACAACGCGGGGGGGTAGGCTACAGGTGACCACGCCCACTTACAAGACAGGAAATGTAATATTTCATATCATTGGCGCATCTTGTAGCCCATGGGCCATCTTTTCATAGAAGAGTATCTTGGTTAGGCAGTAGAGCTCAGATAACAAGCCATGCGCAGTGAGTGAAGGCAACAGCATTTGCTAATTGGTGCTAACATTTATTCTACAAATCCCCCCAAAAAAGATGATACCTAGCAATTCTTTTTGATTGATTTTGATTGATTGGCCAAGTGGCTGGCCAACTGTGATTGCACCATAGCTGCCAGGCCACAATTATACATGTCCAGTCACCATGGATAATATTAGCTAAAATTAGCTGCTTAATTTTTCAGCCATGGAGGCTGCAGCTCTTGCTGAACTTGCAATGTTTGTTCTTGATTGCTTAACAGCTATTAAAGTACATTGTGCAACTTAGAGCTCTTTTAAACTGAGTCTATTAAAGAAAGATTTAATATTTAAGTTTCATTTTACAATCTGAAGACCCTAGCCAGTGTAATTGGAATTTGCAGTACATATAATATAATATCATTCTTAATATTTCAGTCTGTGTTTACTTCTTAGTAACAGCAGGTGCGGATTCATAATACACATCCCAGAAGCAAATCCCTACAACAGACGAACACTTGGTGTGTCTGCTGTGCGGCCAGACAAACTAATGTTGCTTGGATAAATAGTCAATAGGCTAATCATTATTTTTTTCTGTCATGCCATGAGCAAGCTAGAGTTAGAGCGTGAATAGTTTTCCACCCTGGCACATGTATTATGAAATGAACACGTGTTGTGAAATGTTCCAAGGTGAAGAGGATTCACCTAAGGACTAAACCTGCGTAGTCTCTAACAAGAATTGTTGGTATTCGTATCACACAGAGAGGTTCTGGTTGAGGGGGTCCACTCCTTGGGCCCCCCAGGCCGGGCTCACCGGCCCTGATCAGAAATCCATTCATGCATGCATCATCATTTCCTGTTAATCCCGCTGTGTGCAGCTAAGCGGTTTGAATCCAGTGGAGGAATGAAGCACTAACAATGAGAGCTACCATATGGAGAACTAACCTAATGGCCACAGCCGAAGAAAAAAAAACCACAACACAAACAGTATTGAAAAGAGGCTGTGATGCTGTGAAAATCTTTAGTATCTCAAACAGATTTAACTAATTAGTGCAACCAAGGCTCTGGTCTGACAAATGGCTTGAACACAAAAACCTATAAATGCAAACACACCAGATGCAAAGTGTACTGTATACAGTCCAATCTAGTGTGAATATATGCATTTGCTGCTACAGACAGAATACCTTTTTCTACATAATTATTTTTTTTCAGCAACAACAATTCCTGTATAAAAAAAAACAGATGTCTGTACACTACAAAAGCAGGGAAGAGGAAAGATCTTCATTAGAAAACGTTTCATTTTTTTTCCCTTCCTGAAGCCTGCTAATGTCTGCTCTTCTGCCGTCACAGCTCTTTGTTTATCCCTTCATTTATTTCTTTGTCTGCAGGTACTTCTGTTCTGTTGAAGTTGCTACGGCAGCTGTAGATTAATTACAACCTGTCAAAGATGAATTCCTTTTAACAACAGAACAACTTATAAAGTGAGACATCCGGAAAGGCAGAGCGAGCGCCGCTAATGAAGTGCAGTATGTATGTGTGCGTCTGTGGTTGCTTATTTACGTGGGTACACGTTGGTGTGTATTTGTCCTAAATGTGCACATTATTTTTTCATACATTGAGTAATTGACGTGATGTATGTGCCTATGGTTTGCTTTCTGAACTTTACACTGCAGAGGCTAAATGAGGGACGGGCGAGAGCTGCTGCAGTGTGTTTGTATACAGCTCCTTGCTGGCAGAAACTAAATGAGGTGACTTTAATTAGGGACGGGAGGATGGGTTGAGAAAAAGACTAAGAAAAAGAGGTATTTTTTTGGCAATTTAACTGAAAGAGACAGCCACAGCAGAGGAAAGATATGCAAATTGTTTCTGACAAGTGTGAGGATTTCCGAGACTGAGAAGCATAATAATGGTTTTAAGACGGCTCTCTGCATTTCAAGTATTGATTTTAGCACAAACTTTACTCATAAACAAGATGAAACATCATGGAATTGAATTAATTGTCTCTGACTATTGGTAAGTGGTTCTCAAAAGAAGTAGGAAACCAAGACAATTAAAATGATTCCTGACTGCTGCTGCCAAAAGTGGATGTTTTATAACAACCCATATTTTCAGGGCTCTGATGGTCATGATGGAAACCGGACATGAGTGATGCCTGATAGAGCCGGCCGTAAATGAGCTAGTGGGGGATAAAGTTCAGAAATAGGCAGCAAAAGAGTTGATAAATGTAGAATAGAGGGGACAAACTTTTAATACATCACCTTACTTTAAAATATGAGATGAAATAGTATGTCTAAGTGTTGATGCATAAACACCAATGCGTAGTTTTTTGTTGTTGTTTTTTTCCACACAAAAACTGCAAACTTCACTTTATATTTGGCTTGATTGAAACAAAGATGAGCACATAGTTGTTTTTCAGCAAAAGTTGTTCACATTGACCTCTTCCCTAGGTGTCCTGGTTGTGAAACTTTGGAGTTTGATGTTATCTGTTGCACATATACAATATAATACCCTGGTTTCATGTGTCTGAAATGATGTCAAAGTTGGTTGGTGACTTCCACAGATAGAATCCAGGACACAGTGGCATTTAACCCCTTATCCTGGTTTCTGAATATAGATTTTATTCAACATTTTGGCAAATTAGCCCATTGCCATAATTCCTATAGTCTTAAGAGAAGGTTCGTTACCCTTAATTGTCGGTGTAAGCTATTCTTAGAATGTCGTAGCTCTGAGCAGCTTGTGGCTCTGCTCCGCCGTTCTAAAAATAGCTTGCACCGACAATTAAAGGTAACAAACCTACTCCTACTCTTATACTATAGAGATTATGGCAATGGGCCAATTTGCCAAAATATTGAACTATCCCTTTAATCTAGATCATACATACAGGACCTACAGCAGCAAGCGTAACAAACAATTGTTGTCATGGTTACCATAAGAAACAGTAGGCCTGCCCTAGCTAGCATACAATCTGCGTTATGGAGAAGAACTTGGTTAAAATAAGTACTTTGCCAATATGTCACAATTTTTGTTGTCATGACTACCAGCTTCCCGTATATTATTGACCGCTCCATACTCCCCAACTCAATCCTTATGTGGACTTTGGTGGTGTTTATACTACAGCCACTAAATGTCACCTGACAACACAATGCAACTACAATGCTGCACACTGACCAATGGGTGTACGCCATCTGTGCAGCTGCTGAGGGTGGAGTTCCATCACCATCGTTGGAATGACTTGGGATCAGTGCGTTCACCCCTGTAGCAGCTCACCTCTTCTCTGTCTCTCAGTGCATTTGTCACTTTACGTGCAGTCAGCCAACATCTGCTCACACTTCATACCACTTATGCACCGACACCACTGATTCCCTGATTGGCCCTCAACCTGTGTTTTCTCCACACTCTGACTGGCTGTAACATCGTCAACATTAAGCGAAACACTCAGAGAAATGCAGCATGCTGAGTGAGTGAGTGAGTGAGTTGTCCTCCTTCATCTTGTCAGCTCTGGCCAAACTGTTGCTGTCTCACTTGGATGAGCATAAAACAGAATACGAGTCCTCCACGTCGTCTGTTTGTGTGTGACTCAGCACGGATGTGTAGTGATGACACATGTTGCTTCAAGACGCACAGTAGCTGTTATTGTAATTACACGTGTGACCCTCAGGAGTTTGTGAAATGATCAAATGAACTGTTGTGTTTGGGTGAATGTCGTGGTAGGACAGCTCATCCACTCAGTCCTCTTCAAGGACACGATGTAGAAAATGAAATGTGTCGCTGGAACATGTGTACATTAGATGAAATATATAGTAATTGGTTACTGCAACAAAAGACGAGCACACTAGAAGTTCTACTATTCTACATCACAGTTGATTAACCCTTTGTTATGGAAGGATGTGAAAGGTGAGATGATGCATCCTTCAGTGCTTCAGGAGCATTCAGCAACAGCTGTACTGTTTAGGATCAACATCATTTCCATCTTTATCTGTTCCTAATAAATCCACGGTGTGGTTCCTGCCCAGCGCACACAGCAGGCAGACATACGTTAACAACCAGAGGGTGAATATCTGGAGCAGACTCGGATATTTCCATCAGAAACTGGTGCAGACCAGACTGTAGCAGCTGGAGAGGAACTTTTTTGAAATTAATTTTCAACTACACAACTGCTTCACTTGAGTCAGAATGTACATCCCCCTGCTCAAATATGACTCCAATACTTGTGAAAGTTGTTCAGATTTTTTGTTCTAGTTAAGTAACTGGAGTACTTGATTTAAAAAGAAAATACGTACTTCCTTTTTTTTTTTTAGTACTTTCTTCACACAGTGTGTAGTGTATTAAACCTAATGACTCTGAAACAACCTACCGAACCTGTAAAATATAAAGGCTTGGATAATGTGATAGACAATAAAAGCCCTTATAGCAAAAATATAGATATACACATAAATGATTTTATCAACCACAGCATAAACACAGTAAATATTATAAGTTCCCTCTTTAGTTGAATGAACACTACATATCACATGCTTTCCTTTTATTGGCAGTAATGATATTTGTTGAATTGGAAATAAGCAGGGCATTACAGACCATTTTATTTGGACTAGAGCCGCCAACAATGCAGTTACTCCTAGAACCGCCATTAGGTCATTTTGACCTCCATTCATTGCAATGGTAAATCAACTGCATTTATATAGGCATATTTACCGATAATGAGTAAATGCCACTATGTCACGTTCTTCTATGTGTCATGTCATCATTTTTGGTACTTTTATTTATTAACTAACTGACTGTGTTTTCCAATCATTGCGATGGCAATTCCGGGCTAAAGAATGTTCATTTAGTCACTCAGTTAGTTAGTTAGTTGGTTAGTTAGTTAGTTACCGTAGTCATGTGTGATGTAACACACTATTTTAGGAAAAGTTATCGACTGGGAGCCATAGGGTTTTTTCGCAAACATAGTTACATGCATTTTAAGAAGCAAGAGGTCCAAATGACTTCACGGCGGTTCTAGTGTTAAATCCAAAAGTCATGTTAGTAACATTAGTAATCCTGCACTACAGCCCCTCATTACAGAGGAAAACTGTGCAGCCACGACGACTAACAGAATCAGCAAGTCGGTCAGCTGTTATGGATGTTTACAACATACAGTCAGGGGGACATGTTTTCTACCAGCATCATTTTTCACATTTGAATAATTGTGGCTAACTTGGAGATTTAAATCCACACAAACAGGGAAGTAGAAAAGACAGAAATGGTTAATATTCCTCCAGCTCCTTACAGTCAGGGTGTGGAGTAAAAAAGTCTCAGTGTTTAGTTGTGTGTGTCTGTGCACTATGCCAAGATGGAAGATGCAGTGCAAGTGATGCTCATAATATCCCTATTAGAGATTAATAGTCTCAATCACTCAGCTAATTAATTGTGATAACAAACAGTGAACAGCAGGATATTGAAAAATTGCAGAGCCTTGATTGGAAGCAAATTCATTTAAACCATTTAAAGTTTAAAAGTCAACCTCATTCTGCTGTTTGATATTTGCTTTTTATTAATAGAGGGTGGAAATGCAGTTGGTTCAGTTGGTCATCAATTATAATAAGGAGGTACACACTTATTGTGTTGTGTACAGCACACAACATTGTGCTGTATTTGTCCTCATCAGCTGAGATAATGTATTGTGGTTTTACTAAAAGCCAGTGGTTGTCTATCACAGAATAATTACAGAGCACACTTATTCTTCCAAAGCCTTACCTTCTGCAACATAGTGTAAAAAATTACAACTTTGCAACACACATGTTTACAACCTCTTTTTTTGTGTGTGTGTACTTTAAAAAAAATGATTTCTGAAAAGAGGCACGGACAAACATTAGTGTAACTTGGGATTTGGTGCAAACACATCTCTAAGTCCCATCAGGGTTAAGTTTAAGCCGTGATTGGCCGACTAAGGTAGATTGCCGGGTGCGAGCTGATGATGGCCTTGGTGATGGCTCATGGGAGGGACATGTCATTTTTATTTGACACTGAGTGTTATTGAGTGGCAGCTCTCCACAGAACAGAAGTCAATACTGTGTATAGATTATGCAAAACAAACAAACGTGAATAGAGGCTCCACTATAGTGTGGACTGGGTCACTAACCAAAGCAGGTTTACCTAAAGATAATTGGTAACACTTTATAATAAGTCAACACTATTAAGCATTAGTTTAGCATTAAATACTTAATTCATAATTTATAACACATGAATACTCATTAGTATGTATCAACACAGTTAAAAATGTTTTACTCGTCATTGATAAGCAATCACTGTATTTATAAACTACATACATACATTATAAATGAAGAATTCAGTATGTTTTAATGCTTTACTAATTCTTGAGTAAATGAGCAGCGTCGCCATAATAGCGGCAACCAATTGCAGACCGGGATTCTCACAGCAGTTGTTCTGATTCTGATACCAGTATTGGAAATGCCTCCGATATTGCCAGAAATGCCGACATCTGTATCGTCGAGTACTGGAGTCCAGGCACCGACCAGTTTTACAATCAGGAGTCATGTAAACATAATCCTTTTTTTTGGTCAGTTGTCATGGAAACATGAACAAAAAAACAAATGTGTGTACGAGCTGAGAAATGAAACATTGCATCACTGCATACCACCTGTATGTGTGAAAACACTCATTGTGACTGCACCTCTGCAGTTGATAAAGGAACTGTTATTTTATTTCTAGATTATGTTCTTTTTAACTTGTGTCTGACTGTCAAACTTGGCAATATAAGAAAGTTACATATCTTTCTTTTGCGGAATTCATTCATGTTTTACAAAGGGTTTAACCTTACAACACTAATCCAATAAAGTATTGGAATCAGTATCGAGAGGGAAAAAAAACGGATCGGAACGTAGCTACTATGAGTTGAGTTGTAACTCTTTACCAGCTTCTTCGTCTTGGCTAAGTCAGACCAGTACTATGGGCTCCACGGTCAGACTGGAAAAGAAATTCAGCCTTGGGTGAATCAGCTAAGACCAGACACACAAATCTCTGAGGGAGCTTGTAAAAACTTTGAAGACGTTTTGATGACAGGATTTGAGCAGCGAGTCCCTCAGCCAGTTCACCTGCGCATTAATCTGTCTTTGTTGGATGTATTTATAGGTTCCTTAGCACTTCTAAACACAGGGAGGAGGACTCCATTACACAGACACCATTACTCCACTATAGACAATAGATGTTTGCTGTTTAAAATCTATAGATTTTCATTCTGTTATTCTCTTTTTCATCAGAGGGGGCGAGGCCTGCTGGCTCAAATGTACAGTAAAGGCTGTGGTTGTTGTCCTGATCCCACCCTCTGAATTTTTCATGTGTTTTTGAAGAAAGAACGACCACAGTTGGAGTGACATGAGGAAAAGGAGCAGGAGAGCAGAGTCATCACCACGGTGTCACATTTAGCATCGTTTTTCAATGTGCAGGTTACACATCAGCGTTATTACACCTGTCTCATACAAATTACATTTCTTTACAACTTGTTATAGGCAAACGGAAAAAAAAGGAAAAACGATCTACTTTCAACACAACTCATTCAAACCACACTCTTTATATCTCCCCTTTTTCCTTCAGTTTTTCCAGCAAAGTCACATAAAATCTCCTGACTTTCACTGCAGTCAATCCATCTAACTTTAAAACAGCTGCACAGAGACAATGTTGAAGTGACAGAAATGCGTAGTTTGTAGACGAGCAGCAAAGGTGCACTGACACCTTATTGATCTGTGTAGATCTTCACCAAAAAACTGTCACTTTTCATTTAGTGAGTGTTTTACAGCTCAACAAGGTGTGCAAAAAAATAAATAAAAAACTGAATGACGGGGACCAGACACTGCACAGCACTGCATTTACCTGATATCTCATAAATCGTCCAGTGAAAGCATGGTATTACTGCAGGTAATCACTGCAGTTTTACACCTCCTTCCTGATCAAAGTTGTGGTTATAGTTCTGCAGGCTTCACCGTAAAGCCACACAACTGACATCTCTGACATTTCCTTTAATCATATCGCCGCCATGTAAAGTTTTAAATAACTCAGAGAGAGATAAAGGAAGAAAGACAAAAAATAAAAAGGTTATATACCCCTGTACTTATGTAGAGATTTAGAGCTCCACACCCCCACACCCAACGCCTCTGATCCTCCTCTCTCCCTCCGCGCCCCCCCACTTCCACTCTTCTCTTTTATCTGGAGACGCTCGCTGCCGAACCACCTGACGCTTTCATGTGATGTGGGAGAATGACAATTAGCTCTGTGTGCGTGCGCCGATGTGAATGTGTGAGTCAATTAAGATGTAACCCACTGTAAGATTGACATGTGCAGGATGTGGAGAAAACACAAGGATGTGTGATCTTTGCAACTCCCCCCTTTTTATCATTCATTCATTCTTGTTATTATTCTGTGAAGCACTGCAGGCAAGAGAGACGGAGAGGAGGCTGAGCAGCGGGCTGAACAGAGTGAAATTAAGAGGGCAAGGAGAATTAAAGGAAAAAAAGACCAAAATTGAGGCAAACACAACTTGGATAACAAAGCTTTTTAAGTACATCACAAATCGGGGTGAAGCTGAAGAAGCATCATCAGCAGCTGAAGAGACGTGTAACAGAGCAGCTAATAAACAAACTAATAATTAGGTTTTTCAACCAATGTTCAGTGCCAAAGCTGAAAGTACTGTCTACTGTGGAAATTAGGGCTTTGGATGGGATTTCTAACTTTCACAAGAGAAATGCACCAGACCTTGACTTAGTTCCGCAGATAAAGCTTTGTTAAATCCCCAGTATGTAACTTATTTGGCTTTTTATTAGCAAAAATCAAATATTGCTTTCATAAATACGTATTTCACTGAAGTCGAATCACGCCCGCATACAAATGAAAGCTTTCTCGTACCTTAGAATGAGATGTTACAAGTTGTTACAAATACACAAGTGGGCGACTCACTGAACCTTGGCTGCCATGTTGCATCGCCATTTTTTACGTTCAGTGGCAGCGTGACCGTAGGTAACCACGGAAACTCAGCAGAGCTGTCGGTTCGGGGAGAAAGTTTTTAAAACTGTGTAGTGTGAGGAAGGACGGAGGCACTGATGTTGCATTCAGGTGCAGTCAGGCAGACGGCCGTCGGCAAACCAACCGGATGTTATTTTACTCGACGAGAGAAAGACAGTACAATGTGGGTCAGATAAACAATACAACATATTGTCACGCCTGTTATCCTGTTACATGCAGCGTCTGTTGTCTGTCTGACGTCTGCCCGATTTCACGTGAATGCAACATCAAGAATACGTTCTGATATGCAACCGCACCGCTAGATGGGGGTAATTCCTACATATTATACCTTTGAGACAGGGTTAGACATAAGGAAATAAACTGTCATCCCTTACCAAGTCACACCTGCAATGAAACATAAGATGAGGTATGATAAGATAGGATAAGATAAGAGAACAATAATAAGAGTTAAAACTGAAATCATAAATACAAAACCAACCTTTTCATGGATAAGGAAGCCTAACAATGTAAGCAAGAGAAGAAAAACAAATTGGATGAACATTTTTTTTTTAAAACTCGAGTCAAAACCATAACACGAGAGATGGTAGCAGAAAGCTGACACAAGACGAAGAAATACTCAGAGATCTTCAGCTTGGCCCCGTCACAATGTGCAGTTCCACTCTCCTTGAAATTATCCACAATCATCCCAAAGCCAAAATGTTCTCCCATCAGTGGTCTTAATGACTGCACACCCTTGGTGCTGACACCAGTTATCATGAAGTGCTTTGAGAGAAAGGATGGCTGACCCACAGCAGTTAGAGCAAACTCTAACTAAGAGAAAAGTCATAGAGGATACCATGTTACCTCACTGAGCCAAGCTGATAACCAGGGTAATTAATGAAGCTGCTTTTTGCGCGTTTAACACAATAATTCAGAGAGTGAGAGTTGGTCCTTGCTTCTCATCATCAAGCACTCACAATATCAAGTTCTCCCTCTGGGTGAGTGGTCTTGAGGACTCATGGGTGTAGAATAACAGGCTCAGCACTCATCCAAAGAGCCAATCAGGGCCTTCATGAAGAAAAACCCTGACCCGCATCCTATCTACATTAATGTGGACTGTGTGGAGAGGGTCAACAGCTTCATGTTCCTGGGTGTGCATGTGGACGGTGGGCTCTGATGGAAAACAAACATTAGTGTGGTGGTTTAGAAGGCAGAGGAGGATCCTCCTGAAGAACCAGCTGTCAGAGAAACTGCTGCTGCCCTTCTGCCCCAGTTCCAGTCTGAGAGTGTGTGGAGCTCCTGCATCCAGCAGATCCTCACTTACGACTTATTAACTGTTTACAATGAGTTAATGGTTTTAAGAAGGGACCCAGGACTCTGATAAAACTTTAGGTGGTCCAGTGGTGGAATGGTTTGAAGTGTCCCCTCACAGTCAGTGTTGTTTTTGGCAGGCATTTTAGATTTAGTCTTAGTCTTAGTCTTTTTGACGAAAATACTTATTAGTTTTAGTCAATTTTAGTCATTCCTATATGTGATAGTTTTAGTCTAGTTTTAGTCGACGAAAACTCAACAAGGTTTTCGTCTAGTTTTAGTCAGTTTCAGTAAAAAAAAAAAAAAAAAAGTCTTTCAACAAATTAATTCAATAAAGGAATGGTTTTACACATAATGTTTCCACCCAATGGCAAATACTTTATGGTCTAAGGATTATGCATTAGCCTACACACAGATAAAGTGGTAACAGTAGTGCATTCAGTTTTTTTTTCTGATGGAGTGACGGCAGGTGTGTTGAGCAGAATGTGCGCTGCATGCCAGGTGGTGGACGTGACCACACAAGGATGCAGCAGTGTTGCAGACACTTGTTGATTTTAATGGACAGATTACACGCACAATAAGCAGAAATGTCATGCATTTGAGCGGCTGACCACCCGTCAGCGCCGCGGAGCGGCTGCACCGCACTGACCGCGGTCACCAGAGCAGCTGATCACTGCCTGCTGCTCTCTGCCGCTCTAATCACAAGCACCGGGCGGCGGCGCACCGCGGCTCGTCTCAGCAGCGTTGTTCTGTTGTTGACGGAGCCGTTGCTAAATCGTGTGCAGCTAGTAATGACAATCCATAATATGGAATGTAGAGGCGATCACAGCCGGACCACATTTACGTCCGTTCTCGTCTCGTCAACGAAAACTCACACACGTCTCGTCATGTTTTCGTCATCAGAGAGCCATGTTCGTCTCGTCACCGTCTCGTTATCGTCATGAAAAAAAGGGGCGTCAACGAAAATATTTCGTCATCGTCATCGTTAACGAAAACAACACTGCTCACAGTTCAAGTTCAAATTTATTTATATAGTGTTTAAAAACAACCGTTGTTGACCAAAGTGCAGTACAAGTCATATCAGACACATTCAGATTCTAGTTCCACACACATATACAAATAAACAGTTCCACAGCATAGATAGCTTAGCATCCTTCCTTTGTAAAGGTGACACTCTTCAGATTTGACATTTTAGACTGAATGAATAGATAGATAGATAGATAGATAGATAGATAGATAGATAGATAGATAGATAGATAGATAGATAGATAGATAGATAGATAGATAGATAGATAGATAGATAGATAGATAGTGGCCAGCTGCTTTCTCACACAATAAAAACATAGGCTACATACAATAAAAATAAAAGTCATATAATAGGATTGATAAAACATAAAATAAAAATGTATCATTAAAAGACACTCAACTGTACAGCTCAAATAGTGCTCTAATGCACCATAAAGTGCCATAGTGTCATGTCTCTGCATCCCTCTTCACCCCCCCAGAACATCTGGAGCAGCTTTGTGCAGATGTTAAACAAAGCCAGTCTCCTCAGGAAGCAAAGCCTGGCTCGCCCCTTCTTTTAGAAGAGGTCGGTGTTCTGAGCCCAGTCCAGTCTGTTGTCCACGTGGAGCCCCAGGTACTTATGGGATGTAACTGTCTCAACTGCCATCCCTCCTGTGCAGATAGGTCGTGGGGGAGGGGGCTGTCTCCTAAAGTCCAGCACCATATACTTAGTTTTTGATGTGTAGCTGAAGCTGGTTTGTCCCACACCAGCCTTCCAGGCCTCACCAGTCTTATTGTGTAGTTGAAAAGTACACACTGCACATTGGGGATCTGTCATGCCAAGAGCTGAGGACATCCAACATGGCAGATGAAGAGTGTCATGTAAAACCTGAAATAAAAAAACAACATGGTGAACCGTCACTGAACCAACATTGAGATTTTGAAGGAATCCAAAGCTAATATGTGACAAAGAGAATCTAATCTGACCAATCTGTCAGCACATAAATCAGATTCATGTGGAAGACTTGGAAACAACTTTGTTCTAGTTCAGCATTTTGAATGATGGGGGAACAACTTAGCTGAAACAGGTTAAACTGTAACATACCGGCAGCCATATGGCATCTTACCTGTACCGCTTTGCAAAGTCTGGGAGAACAATTAGAGCGGAGTCTGGAGCGTGCCTCAGAAAGTGTGGCTGACACATGATCTGATGTCATTACTCTTATTTACAATAAATAGCAGCTGAAGCATCGGGAGTTGAGTTGTTGTCGCATAACCGGTTTTAATCCTGAATAGACACCACCTGCTCATAAATTGCTCCGTGCGGAAGTGCGTGTGTAAATGTAGTAATTGAAAAACATGAAAAAGCATGATAGAGTGCGGGCATTAGCATTTTTGGCTCCTCGTGATTCATGATTCTCATTTTCACAGGGAAGAGCGTGTGTAATTCTTCAGGGTGTGGTGCGTTGTAAGTGCCGTTCGCTGCAGGGACTTTGTTTTCTCTTGCTACATCAGCTCCTGACTGCAGCCACTTTATTTTCTAATATTTAGCAGTGAGAGCTCATGATGGTCGTTAATCTAATAATTAAAAAGAAGAAATGAGAATTAAACGTGGGGGTTTGTTTCTAAGAGCTCAGCTAGAATTGTTCCAAATGAATCAATAGGTTTGGTGAGTTGAATGAAAAGTTTCTCTCCAGCTCTGATCTGAAGCTGAAGATCTCCACCTCTATTAGAGTTCTCAATAGGCCAGTGGTACAGGAACAGATGCCAGAGTCACCGGCAAAAACTTTAAATGCAATTTTCTCAGGTTTTAGAACAAAAAAAAAGAGTGAAAGATCGTAATTCAAATGGCCATATCTTGAAAACCATCAAATGTATGACTTTGACTATCATTTTAAAGCTTATTTTCTAATCTTTCCATTGATACCAAAATCTCAACTTTGAAATTTGGGTCACTGTGACTCATTTTGATGGATCGGGTCACATATACATGGAGCGGGTAAGCTCGGTGCTGGCTGCCATGTGGTGTCTCCATGTTTTTACGTTCAGTGGCAGCGTGACGGTAGGAAACCACGGAAACTCACCGGAGACACCGGAGCTGTCGGCTCAGGTCGAGGTGGCGTCTGTGAAAAGTCACCACGGTAACGCAGTGAGGAGGAATGGAGCGTTACACTGATGTTGCATTCACCTGCAATCGGGCAGACGGCCGTCGGTAACAAACCAGATGTAATTTTAGTCGAGAGAAAGCCGGTAAAACGTGGGTCAGGTAAACAATACAACATCGCCATGACAACATATTGTCACGTGTATTGTTTTGCCTCATTCTGACGGACCACGTGTTTACATAGAGGCTTGTTTATGCCTTTACGTGCAGCGGATGACGTCCATCTGCCCAATTTCACGTGAATGCAGCATGAAAAATACGATTGAGTTGCTTGCGATATACAACCTCAACGCTAGATGAGAGTAATTCCTACACAATGTCCCTTTAAAACTAAAATCATAAGTGCAAAACCAACCTTGTCATGAATAAGGAAGCCTACACAAATAAATATTAAAACCAATATTTTCATGGATAATGAAGCTTAACAATGTAACAAAGAGAAGAAAAAGAAATTGGATGAAAAAATATATTTTTAGCATGTTTTACAGCTGATTTAAAACACGGGTCAAAACTGACCCTAACACAAGAGATGGTAGCAGAAAGCTGACACAAGACGAAGGTTAAAAGAATTGGAACACCCCAGCCCTACACCAGAACATGCTGGGGTCAAAATCGTGGAAGTGGATAAAACGGAACAGGGCCTTAATCTCTTCTTTTTTCCTCTCTTCAGCGATCGTTTTGACCTTTCCAAGGTCCGCTGTCATCTGTTATCATGCACATGTGATGTGCAGTGTGTCAGACAGGCTGCTGCTTTAGGCACAATGTGAGGAACTTTTTTCTGATAACTTCAAATTAATAATGGATAGGTAAAATTGTGATTGACAGACTAAGCTTGGCATTTTGCGTGCGTGACGGCAGTATTTTACTGCTTCTGACTATGAGCTGCGACAGCGGGGCTGGTATTGTTTTCACCTTCAGAGTGGGTGTGTGTCATTGTGGTGAAACGTCTTCCTGGAGACAGCTTCTGTTGTGGGAATTACCACCAGAGGCCCCGTCACAAATTTTGAATGCTTGGCTCGGTCGGGACATCATCAGGCGTTGTGGTTGGAGTGATCACGTTGCAAGATGCTTTTTAATTTATCTTTTATTAGAGTTTTCTAGGTGAGAGTTTTGAGAGACGGGAGGGAAAAAACTGAATCTGGGTTATGTTTTATAGTTGAAGGTAGAATCCAAAGTCTTCTTATGATAATTGTAATCTCTGGTGATCGGTGCTGACCATAATAAGTGAATAAACGGTAACATTTTATTTGACACCTATCTCTACAACACATTATAACCATACTTATAATGAGTTATAATGCAGTTATAGCACTGTATAACCATAATTATAAACATTCATAAATGATCATAATGCTTTATAACAATAATCATAACACACTATAAAGCATTTTATCATGACTTATAAGGTCAGGTATTATAATACATTATAATTGTTAGTAACTCGCTGACAATGCCCAAATTGATGATGCATTATAAATATAGTTATAATGTGTTATATTGGCTTATAAACGTGTACAACTATCATTATAAACACTTATAAATTACCATAAAGCTTTATAACAATAAGCATAACACATTATAAAGTATTTTATAATGGTTGTGTTATGTTTATTGTTATAAAGCATTATTATCATTTATGAGTGTTTATAATTATAGTTATACAGTGCTATAACTGCATTATAACTCATTAGTATGATTATAATGCGTTATAGATAGGCGTCAAATAAAGTTTTCCTGAATTAACTATTCTATTATCTCTTACAATCTTTTATATGAATCAGGTTGACATTGGTGAATACTCACTACACACATACACACTCTGACAAAATACTCTGACATAGAGTACTTTCACACACTTTTTACTGCACTATTTCTAATGGGGTAGAAAAGATGTGACACGCCGATGAAATATGATGCTCTGTCACGAATGACACTATCTGAGAGAATATGAGATCATTATACCTGCAGCAGGATTAAATTTAAATGCATCAGTGGTAATAACTCTCTATCCTCTTCCTTCAGTTATATATTGTAACACTCACATTTCCATGCACAACCTCTGGTGTGTGATGAGGATTTTCATATTGTTGTGATGCGATGCTTTCTGAATGAGAATACCTCCATCGCTTATCAGCAAACAGCACATCTGCTGCTGTAATGCTGTTATATCCAACCTTCTGTTGCATCGTCTCCTCCAGGAGATCCAATAGATGGCGTGATCATCGTCAGACATTTTTGTTTACTTGTAATAAAGTGCGTTGGCGTCGCTTCATATTTGTAACTTGTGGATTATGTTTCAACAGGGGAAGACACATTTATTCGCTAGATTTGTCCTCAACACAGCCGTCCTGCCTGCACCGAGAGCCTCTGTTTGCAGTAAACACCGCAGATTACGAGAAAAACGGTAACATGACTGACTGCGGCCTTCCTCTGGAGGATCTCATAAAAAGCTGTGTGTTATTATCTAGCCACAAGGTATGAGTGACATTTTTTATTTTTTGGTTTTTCCAGCCCTGAGTAGCACATTCATTTCCCTTGTGCATTGCATTGTGGGAGAATATTGTCCACCAACACTATACTTTGAGTACTATATACTTATGTGGCTTAGTGACCGCCCATATATGATATCTCAATACATACAGGCTGTTACATCCTGGAAGGAACAATGAGACCTGTCAATCAAACGACTCAGGTGGCACAGAATAAGCCATGGCTTTAAAGTAGCAATTCACACAACTTGATGATCATATCATATTGAATAAACCTCTAACCCTATCAATTTAAAGATGTCTAAATCAGAGTTAGTTATTATTTTTAGCCTTTGTCCTGAGCTCTTCATTTGTGATTATATTTGTGTTCTCGTCTCCTCATTTTCTCTCTGAGCTGACTTCTAAAGATCTCTGTGCTTTTCAGATTGGAACTGCAACGCCTATACCCTCTTGTTTTTTTTTTTGGTGCAGGTCTATTATTAATTGGTGCAGAGATTTCCCTTTGGAACAGTTTGGGACCTTTGGGGTTTGTTTACTTGTACCGGTTGTCATATGTCGACGCTGCTGCAGGCGCCCGAATGAGGAGTTTTCCATCAGTGTAGTTAGGAGCCTTTGGGCTTTGTTGTGCTCCACTGCTATAAATCCCTGCACTTCCTCAGCTGGAGTGTAGCTCTTCTCACCCACTCATCTTTATTTGTTTCAAGCTATTACACATTCAAACACTGCACTTGTCACTCACCCATATACACACCCTCACTACTGACTACACTGGCTGCCACATCCCATTTTGTTGTTTGTGGCTTTTATGCTATGTGAGACTCAAGTTAAGATAAATGCAGAAGCTTTATTTAAAAAGACTTCGGCGTAGACGGCTTCAGTTAGTTAGATGTATAGAGATAGGGTCCAATAAAGACATCACCCAAGGGAGCCGCAGATGGGGTAATGGAGGAGAAACGTAGCAGTGACAGCAGAGAGAGACATTTAGAGGGTTGTATTTAAAGGTCCCATTTTTAGACTTTTCCTGTGTCTTATTTGAAGTGTCAATCTATAAGAAGATACATCTTGGTTTCAAGTATGAAAAAACAAGCTCTTTTGATTGGCTGACTGTTTTCTGAGTCATCAAATAAGAAATATGGCAGATGTCAGGTATACAATCAGAGAACTGAAATCCTGTTGGGTCCAGGTGGGCGGGGCGTAGAGCAGTGATGGTTTTGGTGTGACATCACAACGTTACAGAAGTTGTGATGGCCTGTTTTAAGACTGAGTTTCTGAATACTTACTACTGTCGAGTAAGTTGAGCTGCTCAGAGCTACGCTACGGAGGCTGATGGGATTTCTGTTTCCATCATCAAACTAATCAACTACACAAACCAACAACTCCAAAACGCTCTGGTGGACAAGTTGTGACCTGCACATTCACCGCGCTAATTATGGAATGTTACGAGACTGAGTTGTTTTTGAGGTAAATTCATGTAAACCTGCTGATCCGCCTTCTCTTCAAGGGGCAGTTTTTTGGCAAGCAGTCTCTGCATTTGCCTCGAAAACAACTCTGTCTCGTAACATTCCGTTATTATCTCATAGTGTGGTGAATGACCTGACCGAAATAAACACATTTTCATTCATTCAATGTGCAGGTCACAACTTGTCCACCAGAGCATTTTGGAGTTGTTGGATTGTGTATTCGACGAGTTTGATGAGGAAAACCAAGAAATCCCATGAGCCTCCGTAACGTAGCTCTGAGCAGCTTGCGGCTCTGCTCCGCCGTTCTAAAACTAGCTTGCACCAACGATTAAAGGTAACGAACCTACTGTTATGACTATAGGGATTATGGCAATAGGCCAATTTGAATATGCTGAACTATCCCTTTAAAAGAGGTTACTGAGATTCTTGTCTGTGAACCTCAGGCAGAGAGTTCCAAAGCTGGGGAGCCAGGCAGCAAAGGCCCGTCACCTTTTGAGGCAAGACTAAATCTTGGGGGCGAGAGTAGAGCCTTGCTGGAGGATCTCAGGCAGCGTTTCTGAATTGTATGCTGGAGCCTGACCGCTTAAAGCTTTAAAATCTATTTTAAAACTCCCAGGTAGCCAGTGAAGGGCTGCAAAGATTACTGTGATACTCTCATGTATTTTCTTCTACTGAATTTAGCATGCTAACCAGCTAGCCCTATCTTGTCTCATCGCTTCCCAATAGCTCTGAGGCCACAGCACTGCTCAGAGGTTGTAGCTTTGAAGGATTTGTGTGATTCAAAAAAAAAAAAAGTTAAGCAATGCTATAAAAGCGGAAAAGACAGCACAGTGAAAGGAAAACCAGCAGGATAGCAGCCGATTTCATGATCCTAGAGGTTAGTTAAACAAGCTTGTGAGCGGAAGGTCACCGGTTCAATCCCCGGACTGGCAGGTCTAAATCTGTTTGGGGAACGGTGCAACAGCAGCTCTTATTCAACCCTCGTCAACATCACTTAACCCCAACAGCTCCGGTTGTAGCTGCTCGGTACCCAGCAGGTCAGGCTGTGGTCGTGCTCGGTGTAAATGTGTGTGTATGGGTTGCTCCTGTAAAAGGGAGGTCGTCTCTCAGTGAAACTACCCTGAATAAATACAGATATGCAGCGAGGCCGGCTGGGGAATTTAGATTTTTATAATAGTTTGCAGATACAATAAAGTGGCGTTGCCCTCAGTTTCATACGCAGCCACAGAGAGTTAGATCAGCTGAAGGGCCATCTTTATGTGAGCTCACTGAGCGGCTACTAAAAGTCATTTAAAGCTGTAATTTGTAGGAGATTTGCTGCACTGGTGTCAAGTAGTCTGGTTTATCCTCAATGTATTATACAATTATAGATGTCTGTGATGTAACAGTGTTTCTCGAGTCATCGTTATCCAAATTTGATCACTTTATTATGGTGTTTACCAGCACGATTGATATGCAAATAAACCATCAGCGGCATCAGCACAGTTTAATGAGTCAGGCATTTATTTAACATTACTCGCTGAATTAAGACCAGTCCTCTAATCCTGTTTCTACGGTTTTATTATGCTGCGTCTATCTTACATCAGACCGCGCTCGTGCTTTATTTACATCTGCAAATAAAATCCTAGTAATGTTTTATTAATTGGTCTTTCATTATGAAATACAGCAATACAGTTTTTTCTTTCTCTTTCCTGAATGTGGGGAGCTGGTTCTCCACCTCTGCCTCACTCCCAGGACGTGATGAAGTCCTTGTGGAGGAGTGGGAGGAAATATGAATATGAGTGCCGTGTCTCAGTCTGCATACTTCCAATGGAAACATTCAGTATTAGATGGTGACCTCAGAAAGTTGAGTTGAGTTGTAAAACAACTGTCACCATTTTCGCTCCATAGTGAAGGGGGAGGGGCCACTAATATATATTATATATATATACATATTTGATTTGATCAACTTTATTAGTACCAGAGGGCAATTCTGTTCAGCATAGTCCGCCAAAAACCAAATGTAACTCTCAAGCACAGTTGCACATATTTTAACAGTCAGTGAGAGCAAGCAGGTGACCTCCTATGTCTCCCACTGAGACTACAAGGTTCACATATAACAATAGAAGACCAAGAGGAGCACACTAATACAGCTGGTACACAATGTATATGTAGACAGAATAAATAGATAAATACATTAATAAATATGACACAATGAATTGGAGGAAAAAGTTAAAAATTCCCTTTTACCCATGCTTGTGTCCAACTTTAAGAGTCTGATAGCAGCCAGGATGAAAGATTATATTGGACATAGTGTCAGCACAGTTGGTGGCATCATTTCCATATGACATGACACTGGGTTAGATACAGGAAGGCAGAACTTGTTGAAGGTCAAGTGAGCAAAGCATGTAGCAGATGTTTAAGCGGGTGCCAAATGCAGTCACATGTTGTGTTGTGGTCATGTCCGGTGAGTGCAGTGTACCAGTGTTTGATTTAGGACGATGAAGCCCTGTCTGATTAAACACACTGCATCAGTGCATCAGTGTGTGTAATGTGTACATAGTGTGTTGTACTGACTTATTTGACACAAACGCTATGTCCTTCCATTTTGTTGCTTGTCCCTCATCTCTCCCTCTCCTTGTTAGTCTTAAAGGGGACATATTATGGAAACATCACTTTTTGAAGGCTCTTTAACTAATATATTTGGGTGTTTGTCTTGCCTTCCGGCCCCCTAAATGTGAGAGGTTTAGAACCTTATCAGACCAAGATAGCGTGTGAGTTTGTAGATAGAACCTTTTTGTTTTCCAGATTAAATTACCAAAAATGCATAAAACTTGAAAAACAACCTCATATTATGTTAATAAGTAGTAACAGAACTGGAATATGAGAATAACTCAATTTTGACAAAAATGTAATGTGGTTTTACGAGCTGTTCCCTCAGTTGTCTTCCAGTGATGTAACTAGGTTTAGAATTAAAAATAACCCCACCCCTACCTGGGGCCGGTAGAAGGGGCGGGGCAAGCAGTGGTTCATTTGCAATTAAAGGGACAGGCACTGAAACCAGCCGTTCTGAACAGGGCTGTTTTGAGAGGATGAAAAGAGCTGTGATGTTTGATCCTTGGGGTATTTTGACAGAAGCATGTCAAAGACATGTCTTTAAGACACCTGGGAACTATTTTAATTTGTGGAAAGGGGGCATAATATGTGACCTGATCCAGCAAAATGAGTCGCAGTGACCCAAATTTCAAAATTGAGATTTTGGTAACAATGGAAAGAGGAGAAAATAAGCTTTAAAATGATACCCTAGTCAAAGTCATACATTGGATAGTTTTTAAGATATGGCGATATTAATGATGGTCTTCCACTCACTGCTTTCCATTGAAAACCTGAGAAAAATGCGTTCAAACAATTTAGAACGTCTCTGGTTTAAAGCCTTCCGTGAATCTGGCGTCTGTTCCTTACCATGTGATTACACGTACCTTGTAGAGGCACCGTTCAATGACCCTCGGAAAGCAGAATGTATCTATTCAGATGCTGTTTACAGCTCGTCTCTATCATAAACGGTTCAGAAGATATTTCATGTTTAGTAAAACATCTGCAAGCGTTAGCATGCTACGTTCGGTTTAGCATCGATGCTAACGCTCGGTTTAGCATCGCTGCTACCGCTCAGCTGAGCATCTGGCCCCGTACTACGTGATTTCACGTGGCTACCCTTGTTGTCATAAATGCACCATTCAAGGACCCTCGGAAAGCGGAGAATCTGACGATTCAGATGCAGTTTACAGCTCGTCCCTATCAGGTTCAGAAGTTATTTAGCCTAATGTTGTGCTCCTCTCTAGAGGGTTAAAAGTTGTAAGTCAACTTTAATCGTCATTTACGTGCCTTTCCTCAATTATCTGGACTATGAAACTTTGGGAGATTGTTTTTGAATGTCATTTCTTTGAAATTAGCAAAAAAAAAATTTTTTTAGTTTTTATTGATTTTCCACGTTATCAGCTGATTATCTAAAAATAGAACGTTGCGACTTCCGACTCATTTCGCCAGAGCGGGTCACATATGTCTCCTTTAAATCCTTTTCTAAACCAGGTTCAAGTTTCTGTTTGGGTCCAAAGAAATAAGTGTGCTATAATAACCCTGATTAAACCCAGTTTAAACACCTTTTTACCTTAGTAACCGTTGAAACATTGAAATAAAATATTTTTTTATGGCTGGTCTGGTTTGTGCTATTTCCAGATGATTCCATGTGTACAAACCTGAGTATTGCTACAATAACAAAACATTATAGGACCTAAGAGGACAAATCAGGACAGCAGTGACCCACCTCACCCTGCTAGTCTGTATTGGCAGACCCAACTATTAGAGCAATCTCCATGTAGCTATAAAAATGCACCATACTCTAACACTAATCGGTTCAATATGGTGTACAATTTCCTCGTGATCAGTGCTCTGTGTCCCAATAGATGAGACCTGTGTGTGTGTGTTTGCTTGTGTGTGTTGGTTTTTATCTGGCAGTCGACTCTGTCCTCTATAATGACAACATGGGACACCTTTTACTACAAAACAATATATTATGGTAAGTGTCTCTTCATAGATTTTGTCAAGCTCCTGCTGAATCTGACAGCGATGGTCAATTTAAAATGTAATAATTAGCCAACAGTGGGTTGTACAATGTACAATACCCTAATTTATTGTTAAATCTTTTTATGTGCTTTTGGCAAATGTGTGACAGCGGGATGCCAGCAGAATGAGTCTGCCAAAGAAGAATAGGAAGTTAACCCATATTAGAGGCCAACAAGTTTGAAATGCAAAACCAAATTGTTTTAGCAAACAATCAGCCAATGTGATACATGCTCTCAGGCTGGATGACAGGAGAGAAAATGTTCACACACAAACTAATGTATATCTACAGCCACAATTAAACATTTAATACAATTTCATGTTTTAGGAAATTCACCTCTTTTCCAACATCGTTCATCCTAAATCATTATTTCATCCTGCTGGTTGCCACAGTAAAGTGACGCAAAACTATAGAGATGGGCCAGGATTCAACTTGTAATAACCACCTCTACATCAGTGCTGATGAGATGATAAAGAACATCATGATTTGGGTGTAATGACCAATTGGACCAATTTTACTCGAGTCAGCGCTGACAGTTGGCAGATAAAATCATGTAGTGTGTGGTGTGTTGAGATTTGAATCCTTTCCCATTCAGTTCCTGCAACTGTTGAACCAACTGAGATACACTGTACAAAGAAAAGTAATGTGCCAGAAAATGTCTGTTTAAAAACAGAATAAAAAATAAAAAAGATTAATATTTTTGTTAAATCCCAAATAATAACATGACGCAACTGCTTGGTGCAATTACTCTCTCAGTTTAGAATATAGGGATGAACTATACAATTTGTTAATCAAAAAATGTAGGAAAAAAATATGTTTTAAAAACTTTTTTCTATTATATTTTAATAATTACACTTTTTTTTTTTTCAAATATATTTGTCATATAATCTGCACTGTGAGTAGCCATCCACAGAGAAACACATAACAAGCTAAATGCTCCTCTCTACCTGTTATTGTTGTCTTGGCTGCTGAGTCAACTGGGAATTACCATCTGTCAAAAACTAAAGATAATTTGTACAAATTGGAGATCATTTTTACATTTCAGATATGTTATCCCCATTCTATGATCCATTGCCATTGGCAGTGTGCTGGTGGAAAGGTACAATTTGACTTTTTAAATGTGCCTCTGGCAGCTGCTACACATGAGCTAAGCAGTTAAGATGCTCAAAGGCATAGTTGTACCATTAGTAGTGCAGTTATGTGGATTTTCTTCTATATCCTGCTGCTGTATTGTCAGGATTCTGCCATTTGTTCCAATAAATAAAAGATGAGACACACTGTAAAACACAAATGCTCTCTAGTTACTAAAATTATTGAACATTCCTTTCATTCAGATCATGCTGTTACCACCACAGCTGAATGTTGAAACTGATGTGAAGGTGTTTGGAGCCGTCGTCGGTCCAAACTTTGAAAAACAAAGTCAATACACTTTTTTTTTCTTTCTTTTTTTGTAGAAGTTTCTTGGCTCAGTAAACAAGGTCTGGACCCAAAAGCACAACTCACAGAGGGTTCAGATAAAAGTTCAAGCTTCCTCAAGGTCGAAGTCAGGCAGCAGTCAGGACATGGCCGGAAAGATCAAGAAAACATATCCAAGAGTGGATCAGACATGAGCACAAGTACAAAGAGCAGGTGGGCTTCAGACACCATGCATGGTCAAATGTTCCTTCCCATGTTACATTGCTTGTTTCAAGAATTCATGTTTTTCCAATATTTTGGTGTTGGGAACTCACAGCTCACAAGAGTGGAGGATACACTGCAATGTATGAAGTATAATAAATAACACAATATACTTCTCCTCACATAGGATACAGCTAACAATTATGAGACGCTTTCAAAATATGTCAAGTCAAAAGTACTTTATTTTTTCGTTCAGTGCAGGAGCAGACATACCCAACACAATGATACCACACATCCCTACATACCACACATAAGCACAAGAACTCACAACAATGGTTAAAGGGATAGTTCACCCAAAATTGAAATTTCACTCATTATCTACTCACCCTCATATCAACTAAGGACTGGGAGAAGTTTCAGTTCTCCGTGGCTTCTCTGAGTTACAGGGGGTCTCTGCTCGGCAAATACCTCCATCTCTCTTCCCAGTTCGTCCAAATTTGACGAACCGGGAAGAGGAGCTTCGAGAAGCTTCCGCTACAAAACAAGCGTGAAATATAGACTTATTTAATTTTTTTCGGGACAATTTCGCATTTCGGGGCTTCAATACAAGACGGACATTACATACGAGCAGCATGGAGGTATTTGGATGTTTTTTGGTGTGTCTTTTTGTTACGAAGACAGTTGGTATCCATTTGCAACCGTTATATGGACATGCACTGCTACGCCAAGACCCCCTGTAACTCAGAGAAGCCACGGAGGACTCTGAAACTCTGAAATTTCAATTTTGGGTGAACTATCCCTTTAAAAGGACACATACAAAGATAGAAATTTGTTTAAAAACAGGTTAATAGAAAAAGTTATGGTAGGAGTTAACTGTTGAGAAGCCGAATTGAGGTGGGGTTGAAACCGGATGATGCCCTCTTTGTCAGGAGTGGGAGTGATCTGTGAAGAAACACACTCCTCGATGTCAGGTCAGGTATTTAATGACAACGATGAAGGAGCCCTGCAGCGCGTGCTGATGGTAGAAGGCTGTAATTACTGTGTAGTGTATGTGTTGTGTCTGTAGCAATCTGTGTACCTTTTCTCTTGACCTGTGTGTTGTAAATGTTGATGAGTGATTCCTGTTTCTGGGCCGAAGATTTCATTGCTGAGTTTGACTATTTTGTTTAGACTGTTTCGGTGGGAAATGCTGAGTGAACCAAACCAGGCTGTTGTGTTGAATGTGAGGATGGATTCGATGAAACATTACTGAGTATTGTCAATTTTCAAAAGTAGCTAAAATAAGAAATAAAAAGATTACCTGAGCCCAGTTTATAGGTTTGGTTACAGAAAGTCACCCATCTAACTGACAACATTTTCTTTCTCAGATTGAATGCCTTTACAGTATTATGTTATTCACGACACTGATACTTTTCATGACAGTCAGGACCCAATACTATTGATAAATATGCTGTTGTTTTTGTGATTACACATTAAATACTCAAAATTCCCTTGTACAGTATTAGCAGTAAGTAGTTTGTGGATTTAAATGCTCTTGTCGTCCTTAGTGGTGGAAAAAGAAATCCTGTATGTTAATGCAAACAACTGAAATGTGTTTCTCTGAGGCATCGACACTGGGATTGATGTGTCAGAGGTTGCAGCCAGAAGGACCTGGACAATAATTGCAGACAGAGCCACAGTGTCCCAGTCAATAATATTCTTTTTCGCAACCCTGGGTTACACTCATTGTTTTCTGAAGGTTGTGAGGACAGCCTCACAGTGATGCAGCACCTCCTCTGCAGCTTCATCTGTGAGGCAGAGACTGAGAGCAAACTGAGAGAATGTATCATCAAACCAAAGTACATTAATCTTAAACACAGTTCCATTTTCTGTGAATGAGTTTTTGTGTTATATTAACAATTGATCTGTACCATCAAATCCCCATCACTAAAGAAATAGCAGAGAATATTCAGTTTAAATAGAATATGTTGAGTTTCAAAGTTCATTCTTGACCTTTGAGATCGGACACAAAATAATAAATAAAATAATTCAACTCAACTGTTCTTGAAACTTCCAGGTATCTCATGGTCCACCTCTGTGTCAGTTGTAGTCCCTGTCTTGTTATTATAACAGCCATTTCTTATAAATATGACCTTATTAATTAATCTGATGTCCTAATTGCTCACTCAGAACACCAAGCTAATAAGAATACCATCCACATCACTTACATATGTACACACACTGTGTCTGGAACTGAGGAGAAAATCAAAGCAAATTAAATCAGAGCATCATCACATATCCATCTTGTCAAACAGGTTGATTGATAATCTTTTTTTTCAGAATTATATGAAATTTCATAATCTAAAAAGGAAAAGTGTCTTACAATTATAAAATGATTTAACCCCAATCTTGTGATTATAACATCATTTGGACGTGCCACATAATTACAAGATGGAGACACATTGTTTTGGTAAATGCAAAGTCACTATGTACAAATGTACTCATATACTGTATTGTTTGGTTCAGGTTTTGGCTTGGGCCTCCACAGAGGGGCCTGCCCTGTAATAATGAATAATAATAATTGATATGAATAATGAATGACTGATCATATTTCCACTACATGAATGCCATGTCACTCAGTTGGAGTTTTCCCATTGGCGGTTGCTTTTAAGAGGCGTGTTTACAGCCTACAACATTTGTCACTAGATTTAAAGAATTTTTCTCAAGCAAAACCAGATATAAACCTGGTTCATGACTGGACCAACCAGAGAGTGAAAGCTACACATTCTATTAGCCTACAGTACAATACAGCAATACAAAAGGAGCAACTGAAAAGAAGGCTTTGTATTAAAATACAACTTTGACCAATTATATCAAGCAAAGGAAATTAGAAATGAAGAAAACTGTTGTGGATCCAAATTGGAGGCTGTGTGAGACAAAATACAACAGATAATCTGTATCAGTAGGCTATACAGGGGTTAGCTACAAGTTTAATTCCTCCCAGCCAGCAGGTGTCGTAGTAGCCAAAGCTAAGCTATTGCTAACCGTTGGGGTCATTCCTATGTTCCCACAGCCCTATGTTCCCTCAGCCCTATGTTCCCACATTTCTAACTTTTGTTGTCACTGAAAATTCCGGTGTTGACAGCAGACTGGAAACACATCTGAAACCTGCAGACGAACCCGATACCGACAAACCCACAGCATCACGCCTGCATCGGAAACGTTACAGTACCGGCTGACTTTTAGTTAGCATTAGCATTAGCACGATTCCATTTCTCCACAGAGCTATCAGATCTGGTCCCTGAGCTCCGCCTCACGTGACATCAACAAACTAGTGCTGTTGGTGCAGTGATCATTTCATGTGGACGTTGCCAACGTACAAACGCAAAAAAATGTATAAAACAACCATTTCTATACTGTTTTTTCAGTAAAATTAATACTTTTATTCTGCACCCCTCTAGACTTCTATGGATGTATTATTTTTTGAAAAATGTATCGTTTTGATGAAAAAGTTGTAGCTATGACCTTTAAGTTACTTTAGTATAAGTTAACAAACAACAACAAAAACAACAGCAGTCAATGTTTAACTCTTCCGTACGGTGATTTTGTCACAGACCATTTTAAACATGTCTTCTTTCTAAAAGAATGAATTTCCTAAAATAGGTTGGTGCTGTAGTTTTTAGTATGCTCTGACGCAGGAAGGATCTGGGGCTATTTCCGGCTGTGTTTCTTAGCTTGTCAGTTTTTCCAGCAGCAGCAGCACAATGAACCATGGTGTCCGTGTTCATGGTAATGGAGGGACACTGCAGCCAGTGCAGCACTGTGACTTAACAGTTTTTGGACAACAATGGAGGCTCTTTGGCGTGGAGGAATAAGCTGTTTGTCTTTCCTCCAGACCCTATTTCATGCATTTTAACTTAAGCTTCATCCGTCACTTCACAGCTGAGGGCACCAATACAGCTGCTCTAACAAGCTAACTCTGTGGCCGGCTGTAGGATCCACAAATACACTCTAATGTGAGCAGAGTGTCACACAGAGATACAAGCAAGGACCAATGAGCTTGAAAAGAAACATTTTTTGTACAATATGCTTAATATTGAAATTTTTTACAGCTTTGTTAAGCAATATTATTATGTGTTTTATAACCATATTTATTAATCTGAGTGCTGAATGGCCTATAAAAAGGATTTATGTCTGAAAAGTAGACACCCCCCTGCTAAAAGCAGTGCAGTGTCCTAAAATGAGGCAAATACTGGCTGTATTTATGGATGACTGGCTAAGATGGCTGGCTGATTCATGAGCCTGCTGATTGGCTGGGTGGTTGAATGGATGACTGGTTAAATAAATTGGCCAGATGACTGAATTACAAGCCAACCGAATGCATGCGCTGAGCAAATTCGCAGAGAGGAATGTCACACAGCATGAAAATAGGCCTTCCTCTCGGGACAAATTGTTATTGTTTGTTTCAATTAGTATTTTAATTATCCATTTTCTGCTCTTCTCTGGAAATTAGTATGGAATGATTACAGGCTGAAATATATCTAACAGAGACCTATAGCTGTAGATGCACGGATGGAGCGGGATAAACGACATGACGGGGCGACTGGCCTCCTTCTAACTGACTGACTTGACTGAGTTTTTCAGATTGCCCTCGTTTCTCTGTATCTGACACAGCAGCTGGCAGCCTGTGACTGTCTGAGAGATTGACTAGAGGGGCTCATTGATTGACATTTTGACTGTTGAGCTTAACTGATGGATGAGTACATAAATAAACACACAAGCAGATAAGCAAAATAGTGATCTTTTTAAACGCGTGTTATCATTTTTAACAGACTCAGGCTTCATTTTTATAAAGGAAACAACAAAAAACATGCCGGAATATCATTGATTCAGTACAGGAGGGATCAGAAAAGCATTCTGCTTTTTTTTTCTCTTTTTACTTTTTTAAAGCTCTTTGTTGTTGTTATAAACTTAACTGATGCAGTCTCATTTCTTAAACAACCATGTTAGAAGACATCCTGTAGTCATGGAGAAGACGTTAATCGATTAACACCGTGCAATACAACTTGGTACCCATGCACTCCTGCACTCTAGCACTTTGGCCCAGCACTTTTGCACCTTGCACTTTATCTCTCAGAAATTCTTTAGGTCCCACTACCCATGTTTTATCTCGTTATAGTTGTTTTGTTATGTCCTTGTTGTCTGCATTGTCATGTCGTTTATAATACTATGTTTTTCTGCAAATGTACTGTTTTTATGTTTTGGGACTCCGGATGGAAATTAGCATTGCTGCTATAATCCGGCACATTTACATGTTTTTATATGTACATTGATGTGCACTGTCCCACCCAAATAAACAAATAAAGTAAAGTAAGTAAGTAAAGAAGGGTCAAATTATTGGCATGAATCACGCAAATAAAACATCTGCTCAGACTATTAAAATTGGGTTAATAACTGTCCAACGCATTATTAAAAACTGAAGGTTAGTGGGGAACCATCATCTTCAAGGAAGAAATGTGACCACAGAGTCCAGACCTTAACCCCAATGAGAATCTTTGAAAAATAATTCCAACTTTGAACAGAAATAAATGTTGTGACATTACAGAAGCTCATTGAAACGATGCCACATCAAATGTGTGGGGGAATCAAAGCTAAAGGCGGTCCAACAAAATTTTAGAGTGTGTGACTTTTTTTGCAGTGTATGATGAAGGTCAGAAAATGAGCTTCCCATCTTTTAAATACCTGCAGCTGCCGGTGATCAAGTGTCAGTTTATGTTGGATGGATTAGTCTTTTTGGCCAACTTCTTCTTATCATGATTTCTCACCAATTAAAAAGAAAAAAAAATTTATCTCTAGTTTTGTGCAATTGCATCTTGTCTCAGTGTTGTCAGGAAACTTGAAACAAGGCTGTCTGTTATGGTATCTCTGTGGCGTGTGTACACTTTCTGTGCTATCTTGTATATGTTCAACAGTTCCCCATGCTGTGTCCGATATCACTCCCACCACTCCCAACAGAGACCCATTAGTTTGTGTAGAGAGCAGTAAACTTCTCCTCTCTGTCTCTCTCTGTCTCCTTATCCTGTCCTGCATCTCCTCTCTTCCCAGAGCCGAGCTTTGATTGATTCCGTCTGTCCGCTCCTGTGTGTGTGTGTGTGTGTGTGTGTGTGTGTGTGTGTGTGTGTGTGTGTGTGTGTGTGTGTGTGTGTGTGTGTGTGTGTGTGTGTGTGTGTGTCGGCGAGGAAGAGTAAACACAGGGTCACTTTATATCTATATGCAAATGTTACTGGCCTCTGCTCAGATAAATGAAAAGGAAATTAAACACAGTAACTCAACTTAACTATTTACATAAACTAAATTGAAAGAGACGCATTTCACCTCAGGCTTCAACATTCGCCGAGTGTTTAAATCCTGAGAAATAATATATAAGAATAACACTTGTAACACTCCAACACCTTTAGTATCTGCAGAAGAAACGGAACGCCATGTCTGTGAAGCAGGCGACGCACAGGGAAACATTCAGAACCAGTGTGTGCAGCTATAAAAACCCAATCTGTCTGAAGCAATCCAATTAATTCTTTGGTGTCCAAGCAGGAGAAACTCAGCGCTACAAAAAAGGAACCGCATGCAATTCAAACAATCATTTATTTAAACAAAGTCTTGTCTGCAGGCTATAGAGAGAAGTACGACTGCAGCCTACACAAGTGGCTTCAGTGCTGCGAGTTCATTTTGTGAAATAATGTGTCTTTCCTGATGTTAATAAGGGATTATTGATGCATATTTATTGGCTGTTTATATATTAATGAATAGGCAACGTTTTTTTTTTTCTTCTTTTTTTTTTTTTTTTATATCAAGTCGACTTCCAGCATGAGAGACGCTGCAGGAATCGTTGCTGTTAATGCTGCCGTTTGAGAATAGTGCCACAATTCGACGTCTTTTGTACCAGACACAACAAAACGATATTGTTCAGCAACAAAGCTCCATCCACTCTATCTGGATCTTGTCAAAGGCAGCACACAAACACACACAAAAAAAAAACAACAACAAGAACACACACTTTCTTGCAGAGACAAGAATTCACACCTACAATCACCTAAGGAATGAATACTGATACTGTACTGGACGCGTTCATCTCGTCAGGGCGCAAGATACCGTAATGCAAGCCAGATGCTGCTGGAAGAATTGACAAGCATATCCCCATCCCATGAGATACCCTGTCACACACACACACACACACACACACACACACAAATATAGAGAGATGGTGGGTAAAGAAAAGAGGCGACAAAGAAGAGAACAAATAAAGAGGAAGAGAAAAGGGGAGGGGTTGTTAGAGAAAGCTGATAGCTGTCTGGTACACACATCCATCCCAGAGGAAAGTACAATTTATACACCATTTCCTAACCCTCCCGAAGGGAAAGTATCATTTTCCACTGCATAATAAACAGCAGAGTGGAGGAGAGGCAGCAATAACACTTACAGAATAGAAATCCCATCACTGCAGGATGAGCTCGGCTGTCTCGATCATTCTCTCTATCTCTTTCTCGTACACACACACACACACAGAGAAGCCTTTCAACAAGAGAAGAGTCTGAAAGTCAGAAAATAATGCAGTTTATATTTACAAACTGAAATTCACAGAAGAAGACAGGAGGGTGGACAGACAGTTTTGATTCATGTGTGACCTCATTGCAAACACACAGCGGTGTTGGGGGCTCGGTGCCACACACTGAGCCAAATCAGAGACTATCGAGTGACGCATGTCACAGCGTGACTGATTTAAAGGGGAGCTTGTTGAGGGTGCTGATGGGTAATCAACAGGAGTGAATTGATTGTCACAAATATGCAAAGTGCACAGAAAGTGAGCAGCTATAGACTAAAGACTGATTACACAAGAGAGACTGCACTGTAAAAAACGAGCCTGTAGATTTTTTTGTTGTGCTTTAAGTCAAGTTCCATTTTCCAGTAGCTGTTTACGTTGTCTTGGTTATCATTGAGCATTAATCCCTTTGTTGTTAATTGTAACCATGAAAACATAGAACTTCTAATGTTTTTTTTTTTTGTGTGTGTGTATTTTTGGGCTTTTTGCTTTTAATTGATAATCGGGATTTGATACAGGGCCGGCTGCAACGAGGACTCTGGCCTCTGCATATGGGGCGCCTGCTCAACCCACTGAGCTAAACGCCGCCACCTAAACCGACTAATGTTGAGGAAGTTCTTATTTCAACCCCAACAATATTATTTCCCCCCCTAAACCTAACCAACATGGCCTAAACCAAACTGTAATGACAACAATTATAATCACCATGATAATGATTGGTTCACCACTTTCAGTACTTTCACATCTTTAATTTGGTAACCATGACAACTATGATTCAGTCTGTAAGAGCACTGGGAGTGCTTCATATAGGTGGTATGAGAGGATTGAAAAACATCGAGCTGTGTGGCTGTTGAGGTTGGACGGCTGATTGGAAAAGACAGTGAAAGCATAAACGGTTGGACCGGTGAGAATGTTTGTCAGTCTCCCAGTTTTAATTTTGCTCACAGGTCCACTTGAAAACTTTTTGCAACTTCTAACGACATCCCATGGTCTTCATTACAGCACAGTGGAGGCTGATGTGAATGTTAATACTTCAAAGAAATTGTTGGGTTGATGACGGCACCGGAGGAAAAGTCAGAGCATCACCAGAGTTATTACAGTTAATGCTGAAGGGGAAGTGAATGTAGTAATCCTCTGGGAGACCGGGAGAATGGCATGTGCAAAGGATCGTCGTCTCAGTCAGGAGTCAAACTGGCGATCGGCGTGTCGGGCGTAAGCTAACATGGGCCATGCTCTCTAATAGCCACTTGACCACCGAGCACCCCATCCTCTGGGTAGTTTTTGAGAAATGTATTTTAATACCATCAATGTCAGCCTCATGGTGGTGCTAGTGGAAAAGTCAGAGGATGACTGGAACACATCACACATCCACCCATCGGCTATTCCTCTTAAAGCAACACTATGTAGTTTCTCAACCTTCAAATAATGTTTCTAAACCCATTTAAGTGGTAGAAGAACGGTTAATAAGATGAATCGTGCAACTGCTGCCGCCTCAGTGGGCTCATGAATGTCTGCAACTGCACTCTGTAACTTTCCTGTGCAGGTAGGAACACAGCGCCACAGTGGTCCTGGTACACCACATCCACTAAGCTCTAGAGACAAAGCTCAAGGCCAGTCTCCCCTCCAGAGCTCCGACCACACTCAAAACTATCTTTGCTTGGCAACGGCAACGGCTCCGTTAACAATTTCATGTAATAATAATAATAATAAACTTTATTTATATAGCACCTTTCAAAAACAAGTTACAAGGTGCTGTACAATAACAACATAAATTAAAGCCGCAAGCGGCTATGACGGGCCCTCGTTCCACGCCACTCGGCGTCCCCGCTACCCCCGGGCCGCTCTTCGAAACCCCCGCGCGCAACCGGGCGTGGGCGGCTGCGTCGAGGGCGGTCCCCTCGTCGAACACGTGAAGTTTCGAGCAAATCGGACAACGTACGATGGAGTTACGGCAGGTTTACGGTTCGTCCACCAGGGGGCGGTAACGGGATGTGGGCCGTTGTGTTTGGGGTCGTGACCTCATCACACATGTGAAGTTTCAGGCTGATCGGACAATGTCGATGCAAAACACGACATTTCCTGTGTCCACAAGGGGGCGTCTTGAGCGAGCTAGCGTACGATCAAATGGAGGCGTAGAGGGCGGGCCTCTGATCATGTATTGAAATTTTGAAGTGACTACGATCAAGTATGTGGGCGTGGAAGGCAAACGTAATAGCATGGCGACTAAACGAGCAGTTGACCAAATTTGTCGCCCCCTAGCAGCCACGCCGTTTGACGTAGAGAAAAGCTTTTAATAGGGTTTGACCAGCTTGGTCTCCTGATGATCTGTAGCGAATATGAAGTCAATCGGGCAAAATCCGTGGGAGGTGGCAGTTCACGATGGAGCGCTATTCCTGTCGCCTCCACAAGGGGGCCATTAGCCGTAGCGCCATAGCGTTCATGAAATACCTTCACCAACTTGTTCGGCATGTTTTAGAAGTGGAATGAAGTTGATGGGGTCAACGATGTATTTTTAATGAATTTTAGCGCACTTCCTGTTACCACCGGGGGGCGCTATGAGTGACGTAGGAAAATAATATGTCGGATCGTTCAGGGTCACGCCCTCATCATGTGGACCAAGTTTGAAGCTGCTGCGATGAAATCTGTGGGCGCGATAGCATTTAAACCTTTTTAGCTGAATTAGGCAACTTGGCCGTGCGCTAGCAGCCACGCCCTTTGACCTACAGACCTGCGGAGCACAAGTTGTAATCAGCTTGGTCTGGAGATGTTCTCGACCCAATTTGAAGTCAATCGGGTGAACTCCCTCGGACGAGTTTGTTTTGCGTCAAAGAAATGCTAACCAAAATGGCCGACTTCCTGTTGGGTTTAGGGCGTGGCTCCGATTCAATGTTTTGTATGTTTGGGTATGATACACGTGTGTGTCGAGTTTCGTATGTGTACGTCAAAGTAAGCGAAATTTGTCTATGGAGAATTTCGGAAAAACTTCAAGGGGGCGCTATTGAGGCATTTAGCCACGCCCATGGGAAACGACTCTATCCGCTGAAAGAGCTCGCCATTCTTGACCTGTGGATGAAATTTCGTGAGGACACGACTTCGTTAAAGCCACGAAAAAGGCAAACGTAATTGTACGATAAAAAATCGCCAGTCGCCGCGGCGGCACACGGACGCCGTTCGTCGTATCTTCACAGCGTTCATAATGTAGCTTCAGCAACTGGTTCTGCATGTATTAGAAGTGGAATGAAGTTGATGGGGTGAAGTATGGATTTTTTATGAATTTTTGCGTACTTCCTGTTACCACCGGGGGGCGCTATGAGCCAGGCAGGAAGTCGATACATCAAAACGTTCAGGGAGGAGCCAACGTCATGTCCTTTGAATTTCAAGTGGCTACGACGAAGTATGTGCGCGTGAACGGCAAACGTAATTTAAATTGGGAAGATACACATTCGCCGCGGCGGCACACGGACGCCGTTGCTCGTAGGGTCAAAGTGTTCATGATGTAGCTTCACCATCCGGGTCTGCATGTATTAGAAGTGGAACGAAGTCGATTTGGTCAACTACGTATTTTTAACGAATTTTTGTACGTTTCCTGTTACCACCGGGGGGCGCTATGAGCGACGTAGGCAAATAATATGTTGGATCGTTCAGGGTCTCGCCCTAGATTTTTGCACCAAGTTTGCAGCGTCTACGATCAAGTATGTGGGCATGAGAGCCGTTCGTATTTACATGGCGAGCACCGAAACAGTCGCCAAACTTCGGGGCACGCCAGAGGCCAAGCGCTTTGAGCTACAGACCTGCGGAGTACAAGTTAAGCTCAGCTAGGTCTGACGATGTTCTCTACCCAATTTGGAGCCGATCGGGCGTAACCCCTCGGAGGAGTTCGTTTTGCGTAAACCAACTTTGAAGCAAAATGGCCGACTTCCTGTTGGTTTTAGGGTATGTCATTTTATGAAATTTTTTGAAGATCTCGGGTTGATGAATATGTTTACCAAGTTTCGGACAAATCGGCGTCGCAGACCCTCATTCCCTATGCGCGGTCTAGGGGGCGCTGTGGTGCCATTTGGCCACGCCCACATGCGTGACCACCACTGAATCGCAATTTTCGGGCTTCCCCCCCTGCGACTAAACTTTGGTGACTTTTCGAGCATGGGAAAGGGGTCGAAATCGCGTTCAAACGCGGAGAAGCATAATAATAATAATAATTAAAGCCGCAAGCGGCTATGACGGGCCCTCGTTCCACGCCACTCGGCGTCCCCGCTAGCCCCGGGCCGCTCTTCGAAACCCCCGCGCGCAACCTGACGTTGGCGGCTGCGTCGAGGGCGGTCCCTTCGTCGAACACGTGAAGTTGTGAGCAAATGGGACAATGTACGATGGAGTTACGGCAGGTTTACGGTTCGTCCACCAGGGGGCGGCAACGGGATGTGGGCCGTTGTGTACGGGGTCGTGACCTCATCACACATGTGAAGTTTCGAGCTGATCGGACAATGTCGATGCAAAACACGACATTTCCTGTGTCCACAAGGGGGCGTCTTGAGCGAGCTAGCGTACGATCAAATGGAGGCGTAGAGGGCGGGCCTCTGATCACGTACTGAAATTTTGAAGTGACTACGATCAAGTATGTGGGCGTGGAAGGCAAACGTAATAGCATGGCGACTAAACGAGATGTTGGCCAACTTTGTCGCCCCCTAGCAGCCACGCCGTTTGACGTAGAGAAAAGCTTTTAATAATGTTTGACCAGCTTGGTCTCCTGATGATCTGTAGCGAATATGAAGTCAATCGGGCAAAAGCCGTGGGAGGTGGCAGTTCACGATGGAGCGCTATTCCTGTCGCCTCCACAAGGGGGCCATTAGCCGTAGCGTCATAGCGTTCATGAAATACCTTCACCAACTTGTTCGGCATGTTTTAGAAGTGGAATGAAGTTGATGGGGTCAACTATGTATTTTTAATTAATTTTAGCGCACTTCCTGTTACCACCGGGGGGCGCTATGAGTGATGTAGGAAAATAATATGTCGGATCGTTCAGGGTCACGCCCTCATCATGTGCACCAAGTTTGAAGCAGCTGCGATCAAATCTGTGGGCGTGATAGCATTTAAACCTTTTTAGCTGACTCGTGGGACTTGGCCGTGCGCTAGCAGCCACGCCCTTTGAGCTACACACCTGCGGAGCACAAGCCGTAATCAGCTTGGTCTGGAGATGTTCTCTACCCAATTTGAAGTCAATCGGGCGAACTCCCTCGGACGAGTTCGTTTTGCGTCAAAGAAATGCTAACCAAAATGGCCGACTTCATGTTGGGTTTAGGGCGTGGCTCCGATTCAATTTTTTGTATGTTTGGGTATGATACACGTGTGTGTCGAGTTTCGTATGTGTACGACAAAGTAAGCGAAATTTGTCTATGGAGAATTTCGGAAAAACTTCAAGGGGGCGCTATTGAGGCATTTAGCCACGCCCATGGGAAACGACTCTATCCGCTGAAAGAGCTCGCCATTCTTGACCTGTGGATGAAATTTCGTGAGGACACGACTTCGTTAAAGCCACGAAAAAGGCAAACGTAATTGTACGATAAAAAATCGCCAGTCGCCGCGGCGGCACACGGACGCCCTTCGTCGTATCTTCACAGCGTTCATAATGTAGCTTCAGCAACTGGTTCTGCATGTATTAGAAGTGGAATGAAGTTGATCGGGTGAAGTATGGATTTTTAATGAATTTTTGCGTACTTCCTGTTACCACCGGGGGGCGCTATGAGCCAGGCAGGAAGTCGATACATCAAAACGTTCAGGGAGGAGCCAACGTCATGTCCTTTGAATCTCAAGTGGCCACGACGAAGTATGTGTGCGTGAAAGGCAAACGTAATTTAAATTGGGAAGATACACATTCGCCGCGGCGGCACACGGACGCCGTTGCTCGTAGGGTCAAAGCGTTCATGATGTAGCTTCACCATCCGGGTCTGCATGTATTAGAAGTGGAACGAAGTCGATTTGGTCAACTACGTATTTTTAACGAATTTTTGTACGTTTCCTGTTACCACCGGGGGGCGCTATGAGCGACGTAGGCAAATAATATGTCGGATCGTTCAGGGTCTCGCCATAGATTTTTGCACCAAGTTTGAAGCGTCTACGATCAAGTATGTGTGCATGAGAGCCATTCGTATTTACATGGCGAGCACCGAAACAGTCGCCAAACTTCGGGGCACGCCAGAGGCCAAGCCCTTTGAGCTACAAACCTGCGGAGCACAAGTTAAGCTCAGCTAGGTCTGACGATGTTCTCTTCCCAATTTGGAGCCAATCGGGCGTAACCCCTAGGAGGAGTTCGTTTTGCGTAAACCAACTTCGAAGCAAAATGGCCGACTTCCTGTTGGTTTTAGGGTATGTCCATACTGAGATTTTTTGAAGATCTTGGGTTGATGAACATGTTGACCAAGTTTCGGACAAATCGGTGTCGCAGACCCTCATTCCCTATGCGCGGTCTAGGGGGCGCTGTGGTGCCATTTGGCCACGCCCACATGCGAGACCACCACTGAACGCTAAGTTGCCACAGGCCCCACATGCGTGCAAAATGTTGTCCGTTTCTCGGCTCGGGAAAGGGGTCGAAATGGCGTTCGAAGAGGACAAAAAAGAATAATAATAATAATTAAAGCCGCAAGCGGCTATGACGGGCCCTCGTTCCACGCCACTCGGCGTCCCCGCTAGCCCCGGGCCGCTCTTCGAAACCCCCGCGCGCAACCTGACGTTGGCGGCTGCGTCGAGGGCGGTCCCTTCGTCGAACACGTGAAGTTGTGAGCAAATGGGACAATGTACGATGGAGTTACGGCAGGTTTACGGTTCGTCCACCAGGGGGCGGCAACGGGATGTGGGCCGTTGTGTACGGGGTCGTGACCTCATCACACATGTGAAGTTTCGAGCTGATCGGACAATGTCGATGCAAAACACGACATTTCCTGTGTCCACAAGGGGGCGTCTTGAGCGAGCTAGCGTACGATCAAATGGAGGCGTAGAGGGCGGGCCTCTGATCACGTACTGAAATTTTGAAGTGACTACGATCAAGTATGTGGGCGTGGAAGGCAAACGTAATAGCATGGCGACTAAACGAGATGTTGGCCAACTTTGTCGCCCCCTAGCAGCCACGCCGTTTGACGTAGAGAAAAGCTTTTAATAATGTTTGACCAGCTTGGTCTCCTGATGATCTGTAGCGAATATGAAGTCAATCGGGCAAAAGCCGTGGGAGGTGGCAGTTCACGATGGAGCGCTATTCCTGTCGCCTCCACAAGGGGGCCATTAGCCGTAGCGTCATAGCGTTCATGAAATACCTTCACCAACTTGTTCGGCATGTTTTAGAAGTGGAATGAAGTTGATGGGGTCAACTATGTATTTTTAATTAATTTTAGCGCACTTCCTGTTACCACCGGGGGGCGCTATGAGTGATGTAGGAAAATAATATGTCGGATCGTTCAGGGTCACGCCCTCATCATGTGCACCAAGTTTGAAGCAGCTGCGATCAAATCTGTGGGCGTGATAGCATTTAAACCTTTTTAGCTGACTCGTGGGACTTGGCCGTGCGCTAGCAGCCACGCCCTTTGAGCTACACACCTGCGGAGCACAAGCCGTAATCAGCTTGGTCTGGAGATGTTCTCTACCCAATTTGAAGTCAATCGGGCGAACTCCCTCGGACGAGTTCGTTTTGCGTCAAAGAAATGCTAACCAAAATGGCCGACTTCATGTTGGGTTTAGGGCGTGGCTCCGATTCAATTTTTTGTATGTTTGGGTATGATACACGTGTGTGTCGAGTTTCGTATGTGTACGACAAAGTAAGCGAAATTTGTCTATGGAGAATTTCGGAAAAACTTCAAGGGGGCGCTATTGAGGCATTTAGCCACGCCCATGGGAAACGACTCTATCCGCTGAAAGAGCTCGCCATTCTTGACCTGTGGATGAAATTTCGTGAGGACACGACTTCGTTAAAGCCACGAAAAAGGCAAACGTAATTGTACGATAAAAAATCGCCAGTCGCCGCGGCGGCACACGGACGCCCTTCGTCGTATCTTCACAGCGTTCATAATGTAGCTTCAGCAACTGGTTCTGCATGTATTAGAAGTGGAATGAAGTTGATCGGGTGAAGTATGGATTTTTAATGAATTTTTGCGTACTTCCTGTTACCACCGGGGGGCGCTATGAGCCAGGCAGGAAGTCGATACATCAAAACGTTCAGGGAGGAGCCAACGTCATGTCCTTTGAATCTCAAGTGGCCACGACGAAGTATGTGTGCGTGAAAGGCAAACGTAATTTAAATTGGGAAGATACACATTCGCCGCGGCGGCACACGGACGCCGTTGCTCGTAGGGTCAAAGCGTTCATGATGTAGCTTCACCATCCGGGTCTGCATGTATTAGAAGTGGAACGAAGTCGATTTGGTCAACTACGTATTTTTAACGAATTTTTGTACGTTTCCTGTTACCACCGGGGGGCGCTATGAGCGACGTAGGCAAATAATATGTCGGATCGTTCAGGGTCTCGCCATAGATTTTTGCACCAAGTTTGAAGCGTCTACGATCAAGTATGTGTGCATGAGAGCCATTCGTATTTACATGGCGAGCACCGAAACAGTCGCCAAACTTCGGGGCACGCCAGAGGCCAAGCCCTTTGAGCTACAAACCTGCGGAGCACAAGTTAAGCTCAGCTAGGTCTGACGATGTTCTCTTCCCAATTTGGAGCCAATCGGGCGTAACCCCTAGGAGGAGTTCGTTTTGCGTAAACCAACTTCGAAGCAAAATGGCCGACTTCCTGTTGGTTTTAGGGTATGTCCATACTGAGATTTTTTGAAGATCTTGGGTTGATGAACATGTTGACCAAGTTTCGGACAAATCGGTGTCGCAGACCCTCATTCCCTATGCGCGGTCTAGGGGGCGCTGTGGTGCCATTTGGCCACGCCCACATGCGAGACCACCACTGAACGCTAAGTTGCCACAGGCCCCACATGCGTGCAAAATGTTGTCCGTTTCTCGGCTCGGGAAAGGGGTCGAAATGGCGTTCGAAGAGGACAAAAAAGAATAATAATAATAATAATAATAAACATTACAATATCTGGGATATTTTGCGCCAGGTCTATGCAGTACTTGGTTACTTGCTTGCTTACTTGTTGTTACTCGTCGGCTGGCACGTTGACTAATGTGCATGTCGAATTACAATAGGGTCCTCCCTGGGACGTTGTCACAGGCTCGGGCCCTAATAATAATAATTAAAGCCGCAAGCGGCTATGACGGGCCCTCGTTCCACGCCACTCGGCGTCCCCGTTACCCCCGGGCCGCTCTTCGAAACCCCCGCGCGCAACCGGACGTGGGCGGCTGCGTCGAGGGCGGTCCCCTTGTCGAACACGTGAAGTTTCGAGCAAATCGGACAATGTACGATGGAGTTACGGCAAGTTTACGGTTCGTCCACCAGGGGACGGTAACGGGATGTGGGCCGTTGCGTTCGGGATCGTTGCCTCATCACACATGTGAAGTTTCGAGCAAATCGGACAATGTACGATGGAGTTACGGCAAGTTTATGGTTCGTCCACCAGGGGGCAGTAACGGGATGTGGGCCGTTGCGTTCAGGGTCGTTGCCTCATCACACATGTGAAGTTTCGAGCAAATCGGACAATGTACGATGGAGTTACGGCAAGTTTACGGTTCGTCCACCAGGGGGCGGTAACGGGATGTGTGCCGTTGCGTTCGGGGTCGTTACCTCATCACACATGTGAAGTTTCAAGCAAATCGGACAATGTTGATGCAAAATATGTCATTTCCTGTAACCACCGGGGGGCGCTATGAGCGACGTATGAAAGTAATATGTCGGATCGTTCAGGGTCACGTCATCATCATGTGCACCAAGTTTGAAGCCGCTGCGATCAAATTTGTGGGCGCGATAGCATTTAAACCTTTTTAGCTGAATCGCGGAACTTGGCCGTGCGCTAGCAGCCACGCCCTTTGACCTACAGACCTGCGGAGCACAAGCCGTAATCAGCTTGGTCTGGAGATGTTCTCTACCCAATTTGAAGTGAATCGGGCGAACTCCCTCGGAGGAGTTCGTTTTGCGTCAAAGAAATGCTAACCAAAATGGCCGACTTCCTGTTGGGTTTAGGGCGTGGCTCCAATTCAATTTTTTGTATGTTTGGGTATGATACACGTGTGTGTCGAGTTTCGTATGTGTACGACAAAGTACGCGAAATTTGTCTATGGAGAATTTCGGAAAAACTTAAAGGGGGCGCTATTGAGGCATTTAGCCACGCCCATGGGAAACGACTCTATCCGCTGAAAGAGCTCGCCATTCTTGACCTGTGGATGAAATTTCGTGAGGACACGACTTCGTTAAAGCCATGAAAAAGGCAAACGTAATTGTACGATAAAAAATCGTCAGTCGCCGCGGCGGCACACGGACGCCGTTCGTCGTATCTTCACAGCGTTCATAATGTAGCTTCAGCAACTGGTTCTGCATGTATTAGAAGTGGAATGAAGTTGATCGGGTGAAGTATGGATTTTTAATGAATTTTTGCGTACTTCCTGTTACCACCGGGGGGCGCTATGAGCCAGGCAGGAAGTCGATACATCAAAACGTTCAGGGAGGAGGCAACGTCATGTCCTTTGAATTTCAAGTGGCTACGACGAAGTATGTGCGCGTATTTGGCAAACGTAATTTAAATTGGGAAGATACACATTCGCCGCGGCGGCACACGGACGCCGTTGCTTGTAGGGTCAAAGGGTTCATGATGTAGCTTCACCATCCGGGTCTGCATGTATTAGAAGTGGAACGAAGTCGATTTGGTCAACTACGTATTTTTAACGAATTTTTGTACGTTTCCTGTTACCACCGGGGGGCGCTATGAGCGACGTAGGCAAATAATATGTCGGATCGTTCAGGGTCTCGCCATAGATTTTTGCACCAAGTTTGAAGCGTCTACGATCAAGTATGTGGGCATGAGAGCCATTCGTATTTACATGGCGAGCACCGAAACAGTCGCCAAACTTCGGGGCACGCCAGAGGCCAACCCCTTTGAGCTACAGACCTGCGGAGTACAAGTTAAGCTCAGCTAGGTCTGACGATGTTCTCTACCCAATTTGGAGCCGATCGGGCGTAACCCCTAGGAGGAGTTTGTTTTGCGTTTACAAACTTTGAAGCAAAATGGCCGACTTCCTGTTGGGTTTCGGGCTTCGCTATAGGAGGATTTTGTGTTCATCTGGCATTGATGAACATGTGTGGCGGTTTTGATCCGCTTTCGTTAACGTCATTTTTTTCCCTATGGGTTTTTGGGAAAATTGTAGGGGGCGCTATTTAGCCATTTGGCCCCGCCCAAATGCGACGCTGCCAAAATATCAAATTTTTCGCGAAGCCCCACGAGGCTACGAAGTTTGGTGAGTTTTTGTGCATGGCAAAGGGGTCGTTTTTGCGATTCTTTGCGGGGAATAATAATAATAATAATAATAATAATAAAAATAATTAAAGCCGCAAGCGGCTATGACGGGCCCTCGTTCCACGCCACTCGGCGTCCCCGCTGCCCCCGGGCCGCTCTTCGAAACCCCCGCGCGCAACCGGACGTGGGCGGCTGCGTCGAGGGCGGTCCCCTCGTCGAACACGTGAAGTTTCGAGCAAATCGGACAACGTACGATGGAGTTACGGCAGGTTTACGGTTCGTCCACCAGGGGGCGGTAACGGGATGTTGGCCGTTGTGTTTGGGGTCGTGACCTCATCACACATGTGAAGTTTCGAGCTGATCGGACAATGTCGATGCAAAACACGACATTTCCTGTGTCCACAAGGGGGCGTCTTGAGCGAGCTAGCGTACGATCAAATTGAGGCGTAGAGGGCGGGCCTCTGATCATGTACTGAAATTTTGAAGTGACTACGATCAAGTATGTGGGCGTGGAAGGCAAACGTAATAGCATGGCGACTAAACGAGCAGTTGACCAAATTTGTCGCCCCCTAGCAGCCACGCCGTTTGACGTAGAGAAAAGCTTTTAATAGTGTTTGACCAACTTGGTCTCCTGATGATCTGTAGCGAATATGAAGTCAATCGGGCAAAATCCGTGGGAGGTGGCAGTTCACGATGGAGCGCTATTCTTGTCGCCTCCACAAGGGGGCCATTAGCCGTAGCGCCATAGCGTTCATGAAATACCTTCACCAACTTGTTGGGCATGTTTTAGAAGTGGAATGAAGTTGATGGGGTCAACGATGTATTTTTAATGAATTTTAGCGCACTTCCTGTTACCACCAGGGGGCGCTATGAGTGACGTAGGAAAATAATATGTTGGATCGTTCAGGGTCACGCCCTCATCATGTGCACCAAGTTTGAAGCTGCTGCGATGAAATCTGTGGGCGCGATAGCATTTAAACCTTTTTAGCTGAATTAGGCAACTTGGCCGTGCGCTAGCAGCCACGCCCTTTGACCTACAGACCTGCGGAGCACAAGCCGTAATCAGCTTGGTCTGGAGATGTTCTCGGCCCAATTTGAAGTCAATCGGGCGAACTCCCTCGGAGGAGTTCGTTTTGCGTCAAAGAAATGCTAACCAAAATGGCCGACTTGCTGTTGGGTTTAGGGCGTGGCTCCAATTAAATTTTTTGTATGTTTGGGTATGATACACGTGTGTGTCGAGTTTCGTATGTGTACGACAAAGTAAGCGAAATTTGTCTATGGAGAATTTCGGAAAAACTTCAAGGGGGCGCTATTGAGGCATTTAGCCACGCCCATGGGAAACGACTCTATCGGCTGAAAGAGCTCGCCATTCTTGACCTGTGGATGAAATTTCGTGAGGACACGACTTCGTTAAAGCCACGAAAAAGGCAAACGTAATTGTACGATAAAAAATCGTCAGTCGCCGCGGCGGCACACGGACGCCGTTCGTCGTATCTTCACAGCGTTCATAATGTAGCTTCAGCAACTGGTTCTACATGTATTAGAAGTGGAATGAAGTTGATCGGGTGAAGTATGGATTTTTAATGAATTTTTACGTACTTCCTGTTACCACCGGGGGGCGCTATGAGCCAGGCAGGAAGTCGATACATCAAAACGTTCAGGGAGGAGCCATCGTCATGTCCTTTGAATTTCAAGTGGCTATGACGAAGTATGTGCGTGTGAAAGGCAAACGTAATTTAAATTGGGAAGATACACATTCGCCGCGGCGGCACACGGACGCCGTTGCTCGTAGGGTCAAAGTGTTCATGATGTAGCTTCGCCATCCGGGTCTGCATGTATTAGAAGTGGAACGAAGTCGATTTGGTCAACTACGTATTTTTAACGAATTTTTGTACGTTTCCTGTTACCACCGGGGGGCGCTATGAGCGACGTAGGCAAATAATATGTCGGATCGTTCAGGGTCTCTCCCTAGATTTTTGCACCAAGTTTGAAGCGTCTACGATCAAGTATGTGGGCATGAGAGCCGTTCGTATTTACATGGCGAGCACCGAAACAGTCGCCAAACTTCGGGGCACGCCAGAGGCCAAGCGCTTTGAGCTACAGACCTGCGGAGCACAAGCTAAGCTCAGCTAGGTCTGACGATGTTCTCTACCCAATTTGGAGCCGATCGGGCGTAACCCCTCGGAGGAGTTCGTTTTGCGTAAACCAACTTTGAAGCAAAATGGCCGACTTCCTGTTGGTTTTAGAGTATGTCATTTTATGAAATTTTTTGAAGATCTCGGGTTGATGAATACGTTTACCAAGTTTCGGACAAATCGGTGTCGCAGACCCTCATTCCCTATGCGCGGTCTAGGGGGCGCTGTGGTGCCATTTGGCCACGCCCACATGCGAGACCACCACAGAATGGCAATTTTCGGGCTTCCCCCCCTGCGTGTTAAATTTCATCCGTTTCCCGGCTTGGGAAAGGGGTCGAAATCGTGTTCGAAGTCGCGGAATAATAATAATAATAATAAACATTACAATATCTGGGGTTTTTGCTGCCAGGTCTATGCAGTACTTGGTTACTTGCTTGCTTACTTGTTGTTACTCGTCGGCTGGCACGTTGACTAATGTGCATGTCGAATTACAATAGGGTCCTCCCGGTGACGTTGTCACTGGCTCGGGCCCTAATAATAAACATTACAATATCTGGGGTTTTTGCTGCCAGGTCTATGCAGTACTTGGTTACTTGCTTGCTTACATGTTGTTACTCGTCGGCTGGCACGTTGACTAATGTGCATGTCGAATTACAATAGGGTCCTCCCTGTGACGTTGTCACTGGCTCGGGCCCTAATAATAAACATTACAATATCTGGGGTTTTTGCTGCCAGGTCTATGCAGTACTTGGTTACTTGCTTGCTTACTTGTTGTTACTCGCCGGCTGGCACGTTGACTAATGTGCATGTCGAATTACAATAGGGTCCTCCCTGGGACGTTGTCACAGGCTCGGGCCCTAATAAAACAGGTCAAATACAATTTCCTGGCAACAACATAATAAAACTTTATAAAATTATAAAATCACCCACCCACAACAAAGTAATCATACAATAATGGTAAAACAAAATTAAAACAAAATTAAGAGAAGGCTAATCGATAAAAGTGAGTTTTAAGAGATTTAAAAGAAGCCACTGAGCTCGCCTGCCTGAGATCGCCGGGCAGGGTGTTCCACAGCTGTGGAGCATGGACAGCAAAGGCCCGGTCACCTTTGGTGACAAGACGGGACCTTGGAACCATAAGCAGGGCAGCACCGGCGGATCTCAGGCAGCGGTCAGGCTCGTATGGTAAAAGCAAATCACGGATGTAGGCAGGGGCCTGACCATTCAGGGCTTTAAAAACAATTAGTAAAATCTTAAAATCAATTCTAAAACTCACGGGCAGCCAGTGGAGAGTGGCAAGGGTTGGAGTTATGTGGTCACTTCTCTTACTACCTGTTAAAAGCCTGGCAGCTGCATTCTGAATGAGTTGCAGTCTACGGATGTTTCCTTTACTGATCCCAGCATACAGAGCGTTACAGTAGTCAAGTCTAGATGATATAAAAGCATGGACAACTTTCTCCAGGTCAGCGGGACAGAGGAAGGAGCGGATCCTCGTTAGCTGTCTTAGCTGCCCAAAACAGGATTGTACTACCTTGGTTACTTGTGAGTTTTTAGAGTTTTAGAGTTTATTTAGAGTTTATTTTTTTTATTTAGCACACAAATTTCAATGGTGCAAGGAGGGAACGAAGCCGGTTGGTCAAATGATAACTGTGAGTCAAAAATGACACCAAGGTTGCGAGCCTCATTCTGGATACAGAGAGTAGAGGGGAGACTGTCGGGAATGGAGGTGCTAGAGCTGGATGGAGTGAAAAGGATTACTTCTGTTTTTGATTCATTTAGCTGGAGAAAGTTGTTTGACATCCATGTCTTTACGTCTGTTAGGCATGAGAGAATGTGGGAAACATCTGAAGAGCCAGGTTTTAGTGGAACATATAATTGGGTGTCATCCGCATATAAATGAAAGTTTATGTTGTGCCTTTGAATGATTCTCCCCAGGGGAAGCATGTAAATAGAAAAAAGCAAGGGCCCCAGAATTGACCCCTGGGGGACCCCACAAAACAGGGGAGCATGCGAGGAACAGACATCACCAAGAGTCACAGAGAAGGACCTGTTTGATAAATAAGACTTGAACCAGTCAAGCGCCACACCACTGATGCCGATAAAATGTTCCGGACGGTTTATTAAAATATCATGGTCCACCGTATCAAAGGCTGAGCTGAGGTCAAGTAAAATTAAGACTGAACAGAGCCCTGAATCTGCTGCAAGCAACAGGTCATTTGTGACCTTAATAAGAGCAGTGGATCTTGATGTAGGCTACTGTGCCTCTCCGGGGATACAGCATACAATCCTAGACAGTTGTCCTTCTAGACCAGAGTGCAAAATCTCACAATGTGTTGCTTTAAAGGGGACATATTGTGGAAATATCACTTTTTCTGTAATGTGCAGGTTGAAATCCATGTGGTTTTACGAGCTGTTCCCTCAGATGTCTTCCAGTGATTCAAATTTGTATAACCCCACCCCTACCTGGCATCAGTAGAAGGGTCAGGGCAAGCAGTGGTTAATTTGCAAAAATGGACAGGCACTGAAACCAGCCTTTCTGAACAGGGCTGTTTTGAGAGGATGAAAAGAGCTGTGATGTTTGATCCTTTGGGTATTTTGACAGAAGCATGTCACAGACATGTCTTTGAGACACAGGGAACTATTTGATTTTGTGGAAAAGGGGCATAATATTATGTCTCCTTTAACCAATCTCAGCTGACATAGGGCGAGGGCAGCCACATATAGAGACAAACAACTCACACTCAGGATAATTTGGAGTCACCTGCAGTGCCCCAATGTACTTCACAGATAACTATCTATTTGTTTCTGCATTGTTTTTTATTAACAGTAATATCTGAAATGCACAAAGTTGAATTATTCCAGGTTTAAAATCAGCTTAAAATAGTTTTGGAGAAGATGAATGAATTAGAACCCTTTTTACATAAATCCCCTGGTCATCCTGTCCTAAACTAACTCTGTTCCCCTCCATCACCGGCCCCTTCCACTTCTCCTGGTGGTGCATTACTTTCAAACTTGACAAGTCTACCCGTTTCCCTCGTGCGCCGTGCTGATTACGACACAGCGCCACCGCATCAGCGTGATCTCACACTCGCAGTTACAAATGACTTGTTAGAAAATTACCCATCAGAGTTTTGTGGAGAGCCAGAGGCGGCGGCGGCCTCGTAACTCTCCGTTCAGGAACAACCCTGCCGTCTTCATTTCTAAACCAAATTTCCCCCTCCGCACCGCCCTATAAACTCCAAACTCTTTGGGAAGGGAAAGGCTGCAGACAGAGGAGTCCATATTATAACACAATTTAAAGTATAGTTTACATCAAATGATATAGTATTATAGAAATTGAATGTGGGGCACGGAGGCTCTAAATATAACATACAGCAGTCGTATCATCTAGTTTCTCTCCAGCTCAGTCGGGCAGCGTGCACAGCCCTGCCAGCTGAACTATATACAAATCATTTGCATACTTATGTGCACACGTACGCATTATAAATGAGGAGAAAGTTGCAGAAACAAACAGATCTGTGTATGCTGAACGCTGCCGTGTTCAATCCCGCTGTATTTGGGTGAGAAAGAGAGAGAAATCACAACTGATCAGGTAACGGCTGCTTCTTATAGTGACACACTCGGAATGTCAACTATCCTCAGCTGGAGCCAGTAACCACAGCCAGCAGTGTGTGTGCTGTATGTTCATGTGAATGTGGGGGAAGATATATTATGTATAATTTCTTCACATCCTTTATCTTTTACCTCTACTCCACTCTTTCCTCTCCTCCATGCTCCTCTGCATGCTGTCTTCAACTCTACTTCTTCTGCTAATAACCTAAACAAAGCAAACAGAGATATAGTACAGTGGCCTCAGCTCAGCACGCTGTAATGTAAGAAAACATGTGCAGATATATAGATGCTGCAAATTCAGAAAATGTCTTCAATGAAGAAAAAATAAAGAAATAAAGAATTAAAAAGAAAAAGAAATGCAATGCAAAAAAAACAACATGCAGATTTTAATTGCGATTTCAAAAACCTTCTCTTGTATTTTAAGCTCGTTTGCTCTCGCTCATTTCCAGATGGCTCACACAGCAGTGCAGAGGAGACCCCGATGATTGATCTCAATCAAATAATCAGATCAATCAATCAAACTAGTCCATTAATCCACCCTAATTATGCATAAAAGCCATCAATCAAACTGTGAAAAATCCGCTCTAAACATACTGAAAATAAATTAATAAGTAATTGAGATTAATCATCACTCATTCATTTGTCCAAAAGACACAATGATGTTCTTTTACGATAAGTGTTTTAATGCAGCATCTTGCTTCATAGCAGTTTATCAATACGCACATTTATATGTTGTTACTAAGAGGAAACATTTCTTCTTCAGCCTCTTTTCTTCTTCTCTCTCACCTTCTCTCTCTCTCTCTCTCCAGCCAATCGTTTATTTTAATGAAGTGTATAATGAAGTTTTATGGCCCGGTGCCATGTGAGAGCAGGTGGTTGTGGGTTGGTGAGCCACTTCACACTGGGTCAAGGACGTAGCCTCTGTGATTTAAATTGGAATCAAGAGGTAAAGCGCCTCCGTGTGCCAAGACGCCCAGCGATGACTTGGCAACGTGCAGCGGTGTATTGTACTGTAAAGCTTCAGTGTAATGAGGAGAGAGGGAGGGATACACAGATAAGGCTGAGAGAGGCTTTGCACAATTATGGCTTTAAGGTGTCCTGCTCCTCGCTGCAGCGCGCTCTAAATATTTAATGTTAATCATGAAAAACAGCACAGGAATTCATTCTAATGGCCCCCTCTACCTTCCCCTGAGGCGCAGGTGCCTTTCTATAATGACATAAGTTTTCTTTTCTTTTTTCTTGAATATTATGATGTTACAGCGAAGTTGACCTTTGACCGTTTGGATATAAAATGTCATCACCTCATTACTTCCTCCTCCAGATATTTACATTAAATCGTCTCATAATTAGTATTTGAGTCTATAAGTTACGGCCAAAAATGTGTTTCATTAAGTCAGAGTGACCTTTGACAGCTACATGTGAGTGAGTTCATCCTTGAGTTAATATTTGTTGCTGGATGTAATGGAACTCCCTCTAGGTGATCCTGATATATTGTGTACAATGACCTTGAACTTTGACCTTTTGCCCCTCCAAGAATCTAATCAGTTCATCTTTGAGTCTTAGTGAACGTTGGTGCTAAACCTGAAGAAAGTCCCACATTCAAGAGGCCAAATATTGGTTTTATGAGGTCACAGTGACCTTTAGACCTCTGACGATAACATTCGAACATTGGTAAAAAAAAAAAACAAGTTGTGTGACCAATATACAGAGAAACTTCAATGGAACTTGAGAGTAAGGGGCCTTGGCCACCAAATGTGTTTTTAGTGCTCTTAGCGTCTACTTTCTATTCAGATCCTATGGATTTCGGCGCTCACAGTGCTCAAATGGAGAAGAGCATTTGCTCTTCATGCTTAACTTTTTTGTCACTGTGCTCGGAGGGCTTCGAGTTGAAATCTGTTCAACTTTTAGAACAGCGTGACGCTCGTCAATGTCACTTTTTCCACACTGACCAATCAGAATCAAGAAGGGGCAGGAAGTGAGACGACTCGTTTCGTAACCTAGCAACATTCTGACAAGGGAGAGAGAGGTTGTGGGTGCTGTGAGCATAGTGGTGGACATGGCCCCTAACTGTTTAATGGTGCTTTTCTGTTCTGGCTTTGAAGAATCAGCTCAGAGTTTTTCTATCTCTGAAATATAAGTAGGTGAAGTATATTTTCATTTTGACTGTGAACCTGTTCAGAAAAAGCAAAAATCTTTGCATATCTATTTCCTTGGCAGGTGCGTCGGAGGGTGACAATTAAGTCCAAATTAAAAAAGAAGAGTTCCAGCACACATGGCCAACTTGCAGAATTTATTGCATTGCGGTACTAGACCTTATTCAAGCAAATGTTTGTGCCAACACAGGGAGCCATCTTAAATAGGAGAGGCTGTTTGACACAAACCAATCACTTTCACGTCCACGGGTGTGAGGAATTCAAATATTAAATATCAACAATATCAAAATACAAACAATAGAAACAGCATCAATATACAAAGGTAAAGTGCAATGAATACATACAATAAATACTAAGCTGTCGTGACTGGATACATTAGGTCCTAATGGAAGGTAATGGCTAATGATCACAGTCAGAAACAATAAATATGACAGATACAATAGGAAAATAGAAGACAGAGGGACTTGCAATAAAAAGTGTGCAAGGAAAAATCTGAAACAGTCTGGAAAAAAAAAATTGTGAACCTGTTAACATTTAGTTTTTGTTGGGCTATGTGACTTGAGGTTCGAGACCCCACCCCCCCATCATCTGCCGTGTGATAAATGTTTGACATGGTCCAACAGGGAAAAAAAACCAAGCACTACAAGCAAGTACACGTCAGCTGGTGGCACGAAGCCATTTAAAGTGCACTGCCTCTTCTGCGACAGCAAAGAACATTACATCAGCCGCTGCCCTAGCATTAAAGCAGATATCAGCTTCACGGCCGTTTCGGCTAATGCTGCGTTCAAGACAGGCTTTTGAAACCGTAAGTTACAGCTTCAAGTCACAACTACGACTTGGTAGCGTTCCAGGTAACCCATAGCTCGTGTTTTTACCATCCTGTTGTCTGTGAAAGTTCCCTATAACGGCCACTCGTAACTTCCGACCCGTGAACTCGTACCAGATCGAACTGGTATGACTTCACAGGAAGGAAAAACACAAAGTACGAGTTTCTTTGAACGCACCATGAGTTAGCAGCCCCCGCCCTTGTCAGGCATCAATTGGTCCTCGTGCTACGTCACCACATTCACGCGCATCCCTTGGCTGCACACACAGCCCTTCATGCCGTTCTCTCTCCTCATTGGATAACACTTGTATCCCACAAGGAAAATTTTCTCCTCGGGTTACAGCAGAGCAGAGTGACGGAGAGACTCGTGTTTAGGCTGAAATACTTCATGTAAGTGATTGCTGACGGAAAATAGGACTATTTAGGACTTATATTAACAAAAACATTCCACTGATATCTGCTTTAAAGTGACATCAACAACAGAGCTGGACAGGTGGATAACAGATGGTAAACGCTGCTGGAAGTGTGCACGTGCCCACGCACCTGAGTCTTGCAACCTCAAGAAACCTTGCAGTGACTGTGGCGACATCCATCTACAAGTGCTCCACAACATTGCACAGTGTCGCTCCACCGACCCACAGTCAAGAACATCAGAGAGCCGAGTATACTTGACTCCCAGTATAACCTCCAGCAAAGTGCTCCTGAAAGTGGTTCCCGTCCTGCTGCACAACGATTCTAATTCAGTAGAAACCTTCGCTGTATTGGATGATGGAGCACAACGGACCATGATCTTACCAACAGCCGTCCAGCAGCTCCGGTTGAATGGTGAGTCTGAGACCCTCGCTCTACGCACTGTAAGGACAGATGTCACACACCTCCAAGGGTTAAAGGTTAACTTCGAGATCTCCCCCAGAGGTAACCCACGGAAACGGTTCAAAGTGCAGGGAGCATTTACAGCAGCAGGTCTAGATCTAGTGGAGCAAACCTACCCTGTACAGATGCTTCAAAAACGACATTCCCACCTGCGTGGAATACCACTGAAGTCATTCAATAAAGTACGGCCACTAGTGCTGCTCGGCTCAGATCATGTGCACCTCATCACGGGCACGGAGCCAACCCGCAGAGGATCCAACGGTGGACCCATAGCCATCCACACTGCCCTAGGATGGGCCCTGCAGGGATCAGAGAGGTGTGTGCCAGAACAAACATCAGTGACTCAGTGTCTTTTCAACTCATTCGCCAGCCCAGATGATCTCCTGTACCGGAATGTCGAGAGGTTATGGCAACTTGATGTCTTACCTTTCCGGAATGAGAAAATGGTCGTCCGCTCTCGTGAGGACCAAGATGCCATGAACCTTTTGGAAACAAAGACACGGCGAATGGAGGTTGAAGGAGTCCACCGCTATGCAACCCCCCTCCTGAGGAAACAAGGCGCACCCAAGCTCATCAGCTCCGCCCATTCAGTCATGGCTCATCTGAGAGCCACAGAGAAGCGGCTCAAGAGAGATCCAGAGAGAGCAGCAATCTACTCAGCTGAGATCAACAAACTCATCAGCGCTGGGTACGTCAAGAAACTTCAACCTCAGGAGGTGGAGCAGTCTGCCGAAGCATGGTATCTCCCTCATCATCTTGTGTGCCACAATAACAAATCACGCCTGGTCTTCAATTGTTCTTTTCTGCACCAAAATGTCTCCCTCAACGAGCAACTCTTACCTGGGCCTACGCTGGGTCCATCGCTGGTAGGCGTTCTCATCCGATTCAGGCAGCACCAGATTGCAGTGAGTGGTGACATTCGTGCAATGTTTCACCAAATCTGCCTGCTACCTGAAGACAGACCACTCCTTCGGTTCGTCTGGAGGGACCTGCGCTGTGAAGACCCACCAGATGTGTACGAATGGCAGGTGCTACCATTCGGCACAACCAGCAGTCCATGCTGTGCTATCTTCGCCTTACAGCAACATGCTCGTGACTACGAAGACAGCCATCCTGAAGTGCTACAGTCGGTGCAGCGGAGCTTCTATGTCGACAACTGCCTTGAAAGCTTTCCCACCACCTCTGTAGCCAAGAAAAGAGTCGATCAGCTCCGCACCTTATTGGCAGAAGGAGGATTCGACCTCAGGCAGTGGGCAAGTAATCAGCCAACGGTGGTATCCCATCTTCCCACCGAGGCCAGATCTTCAGCTACAGAACAGTGGCTGAGCCAGAGCCGTACAGACCCGCTTGAACCCACCTTAGGCCTGAGATGGAACTGCGCTGCTGACACCCTCAGCTATCAGTATCGAATCATTGAGCACTCTACGCTGACGATGAGGACGGCCTATCAAGTGTTAGCCAGTCAGTATGACCCCTTAGGGTTCATGGTGCCATTCACAACCCGCGCCAAAGTGTTGATCCAGCAGCTTTGGTCCAAACAAAGGGGCTGGGATGATCCGGACCTACCTCCTTCCCTCCGGGAAGCCTGGGAGAGTGAGCTGAAACATCTTAACAGTGTATCCATTCCCCGCTGTTACTCGCCACTTCCTGCCACAGGTACAGATGCAAAGTATGATCTCCATATCTTTTGTGATGCTTCGGAGCGAGCATACGGAGCAGTAGCTTACCTTACGGTAGATGCAGGGGACACCATCCACACCTCCTTCATTATGGCTAGGTCCAGGGTTGCTCCTAAACGGCAACAGTCCATCCCCCGCCTAGAACTCTGCGCAGCACTAGCCGGAGCTCAACTGTCCAAGCTCATACAGAATGAGATGACGCTCCCCATTCGACAAACTGTGCTGTGGTCCGACTCCACCACAGTATTGGAGTGGCTTCAATCAGACTCCTGTCGATATAAGGTGTTTGTCGGGACCCGCGTGTCGGAGATCCAAGAACTCACTGACCGACAGGCTTGGCGATACATCGACAGTCCGAACAATCCAGCCGACGATATAACCAGGGGAAAATCACTGCTGGAGCTAGCAGGACCTGGTCGCTGGAGTCAAGGACCCCCACTCCTTAAACAGAGTGCAGAACACTGGCCAAAGAAACCTGAGCAAACGCCAGCAGTGGGCTCATCCGAATTGAAAGGTATCACATTCTGCTGTTTCACAGCCGTGGAGCCCAACGATAACATCCCCGATGCTACCCAGTACAGCTCATGGAAGGAACTGGTGGAAGCAACGCGACAAGCTCATGGGGCGGCAGCAACAGACCCGGCGCACAACCAGCTCATTAGTCACCGAGATGCAGAGCTCTTGCTGTTGAGAGGATGTCAAGCACATAGCTTCTCAGGAGACGTCGCCGCCCTTAAAGCACAGAAACCTGTGTCAAATCACAGTCATCTGCTTAGCCTTGCTCCAGAGTGGGACGCTGCAACGGGCCTCATCCGCGTGGGAGGGAGGCTGCGCAGATTGAACCCAAGCGTCGGAGAAATCCACCCAATTGTGCTTGACCCAAAGCACCCAGCGGTGAAGCTTCTCATCAAAGACCAGGATGAACGTCTTCTGCACCCAGGCACGGAGCGGGTCTACGCTGAATTGCGTAGACAGTATTGGATCTTGAGGGGACGACAGGCTATCCGACATCACCAACTCAACTGCTCCGCCTGTCAGCGCTGGAGAGCTCAACCGAAGGTGTCACACCACACAATTAAGAATAAAAGCTTAAAAGTTTAAAAGGTTCTAGAACTTGGATTGGTTGGGAACCACGTTGAGTTAAAATAACAAGACACAAGTTGGAATAAAAGGGGAAACACTGTTTATTCACAATAGAATGTGCATTAATGGTGGGCTGGATTTAAGATGCAGCACGGCCTTCAATCAGGGGGACAGCAGGACAATCTATTCCTAAAAGGACACAGCACAGATTAAAACAAGTCCAGGAGATGGTTTATAATAAAACCAAAATTGATAAAACAGAGGTCTCGTTACCTCGACTCTCGCTGGATTCCTCTCATCATGAGGCTTTAGTAGAACTCCAAGGGGGAAGGGGGCCCACTCCTTCCACAGTACTACACCGTCTGATGCCTCAACCTTTGTTGAACTTGCTCTCCTACAGCCTGCTGATTTCTAGGAGAGAGTTAGAACCAGAGAGAGGTGAACAGGGAAAAGTATCCAACTTTCCTCTTCTTTAGGGTGCCAGTGATCCTCTGTGAGGGGGGGTTCCAGGTAAGTGGGGGGAGTCCTCTTCTGCCCAACACAGTCCAGCACAGCACAGCACAGCCAGTCTCCACCTGAACGTCTGAAAAACACAGTCTTCATACCACTCCACACTGATTAGTTAATTTAATGCAGCTGTCACCTCCAGCTCCTCATGGTGCGTTCAGGTGCACCGACACTGTTGTCCAAAACACACTAAGGCTGGTTCAAAACACCATGTTATGACAAAGGTGCCACAGATGGCAGATCTGCCCCCGCAACGCCTCAGACTTCTCTGTCCACCCTTCTACTCAACTGGCGTTGATTGTTTCGGGCCTTACCTGGTGAAGATAGGTAGGAGGACAGAGAAGCGCTGGGGCGTGATCTTCAAGTGCCTCACGACTCGAGCGGTGCACATAGAGCTTCTGAACTCTATGGATGTGGACGCTTTCCTCCTTGCTCTTCGCCGTTTCATTGCCAGGCGGGGGCGGCCAAAGGAAATGTTATCGGACTGTGGTACCAACTTCCGCGGTGCTGAGCGGGAACTCAGGGAGGCTTTCGCAGCCATGGAACCACAACTGAAAGAGCAACTGACAGAATACCAGATTTCCTTCAAGTTCAACCCGCCGAACGCTCCCCATTTTGGTGGAGCATGGGAGAGAGAGGTACGTTCCATCAAATCTGGCCTCCAAGTCGCAGTGGGCAGCCAATCCGTCTCGGAGGATGTTCTGTACACAGCTCTGGTGGAAGTAGAGGGGATCTTAAACTCGAAGCCACTGGGATACGTGTCAGCTGATGTAGCCGACTTGGACCCCATCACTCCAAACATCCTTCTGATGGGGCGGCGGGATGCGGCTCTGCCTCAAGTGGTCTACACTCCAGCAGGTATGGGACGGCGAAGATGGCGACACTGTCAGACTCTCGTGGATCAGTTTTGGCTTCAGTTCACAAGGAACTACTTGCCGAACCTTCAGACGCGGCAAAAGTGGCAAAGGTCATCAAAGAACATCACTGTGGACTCTGTCGTGCTCATCATCGACCCATCACTTCCGAGAGCTCAGTGGCCTATCGGGAGAGTTGTCAAGGCTGTAGCTAGCCCAGATGGATGTATCAGAGCGGCAGAGGTCAAAGTCAAGGACAAAGTCTACATGAGACCAGTTGCTAGACTTATTGAGCTTCCTGCACTTGAGGATGATACCAAAGACTCTTGAAGAATCCCTGGACTTACACATTTACAAGGCAAATGTGGGGGCGGCTGTTAAGAATTCTTCAAGTTAACTGTATTCATGCTTTTATTTTGAAAGTGGGCGTTTTATTTTGAAGACAGTTTATGCAGTTCCTCTTCCTGCCTCACGTTCGCCGATTGACATGTTTACAGTGGTACAGCAGTCACTGACGGTGTAAGTTATGGTCATAATGATGTGAAATGAATGTGGATATGTTACTTACCCTTTCTGATAGTGATGTGTAGCTCCTGGTGTTTATTTACGCTCGTTAAAAGGGCCGTTTTCACCCGTTAGCATGATCGCGAGTTAGCATCTATAAGCTAACCAAGTTTGAATGAGTTTGTATGGCTGCTAGCCTTCATATTTGTTTTCGGTTTACATGTGTATGCTACATAATTAATAGTTAAAGCCACATTGATGAATATTAGTGCTTGACACTGAGATAAATGTGTTTATGTACTGTGAAGTGGCTGTTAAGCCTACTGTATTCAATTGCATATATTTAAAGCAGTACACTGTGGTAATTCAGTCTTTTATTTCTTTGTATATTTACAGAACCTGCATTGCATTGTACCAAACGAATTGCTGCACAGTTCTACAGTAAACAACATAGACTCCATTGATGTCTCGTGTGCTTTCTGACCGAAGCCCTGCAGTGGTCAGTTAGGCTAAAATCAGCTTCAGAGGTCACACTCCTCAACAAATGTACTGTTTTACATCGAGCCACTAGCCATCTGGCTTAGAAACCAGAATGAGTTTGAAGGCATTTCTCGTTTCGGTCTAGTTCACAAACTCTCTTTATATGCTGATGACCTTCTCTTATTTATTTCAAACCCCACATCCTCCCTCCCCCCAATTTTGTCAACTCTGGATCAGTTTGGGCACCTATCAGGGTATAAATTAAACATTCAGAAAAGCGAGCTATTTTTTGTTAATAATTTGGCGAGATCTCTCCCACAATCTGTGTTTCCTTTCAAAATAGCTGAAGAGGGATTCAAGTATCTGGGGGTGTTTATTACCAGCTCCTTCAGGGAACTCTTTCAGAAGAATTTTCAGCCCTTATTAGATAAATGCAAGTCGGACTTGTCCAGATGGGCTGCCCTCCCCCTGTCTCTTGCAGGCCGAGTTAATCTCATTAAGATGGTAGTTCTTCCGAAATTTTTGTATCTTTTTCAACACATTCCAATTTGTCTTAATAAATCCTTTTTTGTTAATCTCGACCAACAATTTAATACTTTTATTTGGCATAATAAACCAGCCCGTATTAAGAAAAACATTCTTCAACTTCCCAAACCTGAAGGTGGGCTAGCATTGCCAAATTTTCGCCACTATTTTTGGGCCTGCAACATTAATAAACTTATATATTGGCTCCATGGTGAAGGTGCAGACACCTGTCCACCCTGGGCTCACACTGAGATCTCATCTTCTTCTTGCTCTCTACATTCTACGATATGTTCACAGCTCCCCATAAGTGCCCATAATGTCTCACCTAATCCGGTCGTCACCAATACAATTAAAATTTGGATCCAGTTCAGAAAGCAGCACGGTTTCCATAGGGCTTCAATTCTTTCCCCGGTTTTGAATAATTATGCATTTCTCCCTTCCCGCTCTGACCCTACATTCCGCACATGGTCGGATAAGGGCCTCAGAACACTTAAGGACCTGTATGAAGAAGGTGTTTTCACGTCTTTTGCATCTATGTCAGATAGATACAACCTGCCTAATAGCCATTTTTTTCGGTATCTTCAAATGAGACACTTTATCCAAAAGCAGTTCCCACATTTCCCAAACCGCCCCCCTGAAGCTGAAATAGACCAACTGCTGTCTCTCGACCTGCAACAAAAGCGACTGATATCTGTCATTTATAATAAGATTGCACTTCTGAGCCCAGCCCCCACTATATCGCCTAAAAACGTATGGGAAAAGGATTTGGGGGTAGACATTACTGATGTCCAGTGGAGAGACATTTTAAAACTAATCCATTCTTCGTCGATTTGCGCCAGGCACGGTCTATTACAGTGGAAGGTGCTTCACAGAGCCCATTTCACTAACGCTAAATTGGCAAAGATATATCCAAGTCACAGTGATGCCTGTAACCGCTGTAAACAGTCCCCAGCCGACCATGTGCACATGTTCTGGTCGTGCCCGAGGTTGACCAACTTTTGGTCCAATATATTCCAAACTCTCAAACAGGCTCTCAACACAAATTTAGAACCAAATCCCCTGACTGCTCTTTTTGGTCTTCCTCTGCCTAAAAATCTCCCTGTTTCTACACAGCGTGTCATGGCCTTTACCACCTTGCTAGCCAGGCGTGCCATTCTACTTAAATGGAAGCATGTTACCCCCACGATATAGTGGGGGCTGGGCTCAGAAGTGTATTAAAAGTATTTTTAATCTTCTCAATAGTTCTGGAAAGTCTGCTTTTATCTCTGGCCCGCTCCCCACCCTGGGTCATGGCGACATTCGTTTTAGCAGGATCCTGTATCTCCACACCTGGCTCCAATCCGTTTGCGCAGCACATAACATCTGCTTTATCCACAACTTTGACATGTTCTGGGAGCGTCCCTCCTTCTATGGACGGGACGGTATCCACCTGAGCAGGTTGGGATACCGCAAGCTGGCTTTTAAACTCCAGCAAGCTGTGCGCTACGCACGTGATTGACTAACAACAACTACAAGTAGTTATATTTCCCATCTGCCCTCGTTATGCCCCATGTCACCCACCAGCACCCCCAGCAGTCGACATATGGACTCTTTTGGCCCTGCTTTGTCAATCCCAGTTATTATCACCACCAGACAACACTCCAGAAGGACCTCTGGAGTTCATTTCCATAATCTCAAACCGTTACAGTTACACAAACCAAATCCACCTCAAGACAGAACTCTGAACATGGCTCTTTTAAATGTCAGGTCTCTTTCAAACAAAACGTTTATAATTAATGACCTCATTTTAGATAATAATATTGACTGCATGTTTTTAACAGAGACTTGGCTTAGCGCAGATGGGCCAGCTACACTCCTGGAAGCCTCACCAACCAATTATAATTTTTCATTTTCATCCAGGTCTGGTAAGAGAGGAGGAGGTACAGCAACCATCCTCTCAGCAGCATTTAGTTTTAAAAATATTACATTTGAGGAATATGCATCTTTTGAATATCACTGCCTTGTTTTTAACAGTCCTCCAGTTTTGTGTTTGACTGTTTACAGGCCACCCAAAAGATGTTCATCTTTTACCTCAGACTTCTCAGAACTGCTCTCAATTATTCATACCAATTTTAACAGAGCAATCATTTTAGGTGATTTTAATTTACATATAGATAATCAATCAGACTCACTTGCTTCAGAATTTTTAAATATGCTAAACTGTATGAATTTTATCCAGCATGTAACCCAACCTACACACAATAGAGGCCACACGTTAGATCTCATTATAACTCATGGCCTTTCTGCCAACATTTCCTCTATTGTGGATATAGGTATCTCTGATCATTATTGTGTTTTTTTTAATGTCAGTGGTTTTAACCAGGAAAATATTTCAGAAAAAACTGTAGGGAAGCGCTATCTTACTCCTGAAGTGACTGCAAATTTTATAAATATTTTACAAGACACTCCTTCCAACGTTTTACCTTCTTCTTGTGATTTTATTGTTGACCATTTTAACAGTAAACTTAAGTCAACGCTTGAAAAAGTTGCCCCACTAAAAGTAAGAAAAATCAAATCTAAACCAAACCCTCCCTGGAAAGATGAAATTATCAAACAGCTAAAGAGAAAATGTCGTATAGCTGAACGGAAATGGAGAAAAAGTAATTTAACTATTCACTACCAAATTTTCCATGAACAGCTAATCACATATAACAAGGCTATTAAACATGCAAGACAGTCCTACTTTTCAAATTTGATCAACAACAACCGAGGCAACCCTAAGATACTATTCTCAACCATCGACCGTCTCATCAACCCTGTTTTGGACAATATTAATAACTTACCATCGAGTGAGCGATGTGAGGAATTTGCAGTCCATTTCAGTGACAAAATCGACAATATTAGATTGGCTCTAGTTCAACAGCAGCCAGCAAACATAGCCAAGAACCTGCACTTAGAGCTCGTCTTTGCATGTGGGGAAACACTAGAAAGTTTTGTCCTGGTTGATGCTGAAATCCTTGGTAAAGTTGTTTCACAACTAAAACCCTCAACCTGCTTTTTAGATCCCATTCCCACCTCCTTTTTTAAAATGGTCTATGACTTTTTAGCTGAGGATTTATTGACCATTGTAAATTATTCCCTTCAGATGGGTGTTTTTCCTACTGCTTCCAAGATCGCGCTGGTTAAGCCCCTTCTGAAGAGGAATGGTTTAGATGTTTTAGACCCCAACAATTACAGACCAGTATCCAATCTGCCATTTTTAAGTAAGATTTTAGAGAAACTTGTTTTTAAACAGTTGAATACTTTTATCATGTCCAAAGGTATCCATGAGAAACTCCAGTCTGGTTTTAGAGCTAACCACAGTACTGAGACTGCACTAGTTAAAGTTGTAAATGACCTCAGATGCAACCTGGACATGAGGAAGCTGTCAGTCCTGGTTTTATTAGATTTGAGTGCAGCTTTCGACACTGTTGACCATGGAATACTTTTAAATCGACTTTTTAGCTTGGTTGGCATATCTGGTACTGTTTTTAACTGGTTTAAATCCTATCTTAACAACAGAGAATTCTTTGTAACTTTTAATGAATATTCATCTAGGAGCTATAAATTGAATTGCGGTGTCCCCCAAGGATCAATTTTGGGTCCGCTCCTTTTTAACCTTTACATGCTGCCACTTGGCGATGTCATCAGGAGACACGGCATTGATTTCCACAGTTATGCGGATGATACGCAGCTTTACATTGCCGTGTCTCCTGATGATACAGGGCCAATTGATGCCCTTTTTAAGTGCATTTTAGACATTAAGTCATGGATGGCAGAAAATTTTTTACAGCTCAACCAGGACAAAACGGAGGTACTGGTTATCGGTCCTGAAGCACTGAGAGAAAAACTGAATTTTAAACTGGAAGCACTGTCTCTTAACCCATCAGAGAATGTTAAGAACCTAGGTGTGGTCTTCGACTCAAACTTAACCTTTGAACGCCACATCAGACAAACCACTAAGAACGGTTTTTACCATCTTAAAAATATTGCTAAAGTGCGTCCATTTCTCTCCCGAGCCAACACAGAGACACTAATCCATGCTTTTATTACCTGTAGGATTGATTATTGCAATGCTCTTCTTTCCGGTCTTCCTAAAAAGAATATTGAACCGTTACAACTACTCCAAAACTCAGCTGCACGACTGCTAACGAAGACCAGAAAGAGAGCTCACATTACACCGATTTTAAAGTCCCTGCATTGGTTACCTGTGTGCTTCAGGATCGATTTTAAGATTCTTTTACTGGTTTTTAAAGCTCTTAATGGTCTTAGTCCTTCCTATCTGTCAGATTTGCTTTTAACTTATAAGCCATCCAGAACTCTCAGGTCTTCAGATAGAGGCCTTTTATTAATACCTAAAGTCAGAACCAAAACTCATGGTGAAGCAGCGTTTTGTCATTACGGCCCACGACTGTGGAACAGCCTTCCTGAAGACCTGAGAGCAGCTGCAAATGTGGACATTTTTAAGAGCAAAGTTAAAACACATCTTTTTAGCTTGGCTTTTGATTAGATTTTACTTATAGGTTTTACTATTTTATTAGTTTTCCTATCATTTTATTGCATTTATCGATTTTTACTGTTTATTAAATGTTTTTTTTTTTTTTTTTTTTTTTTTTTATTATTATTTTATTTTATTTTATTCTGTATTCATTTTTACTTTTAATCTTTTTAGTCTTAGCATATTTACGGTATAATTTTAGTTATTTTTTATCATTTCATTTAATTATTTTGTTTTATCCAGTCCCTAGTGTTTCCTCACGGCAAATTGTAGAGTAAGATAGCGCTTCAGTTGCCTTCTTTTAAAGCTTTATAAAGTGTGTGTGTGTGTGTGTGTGTGTGTGTGTGTGTGTGTGTGTGCGCACGAGTGTATCTGCGTTACTTTGGGTTTTTATCTCTGCTTTGTTTTGTCTGCTTTTATCGTGTAAAGCACTTTGTGCTACATATCTTTTGTATGAAAAGTGCTCTATAAATAAAGTCTGATTGATTGATTGATTGATGTTTCCCCACCGACTCATAACAGTTGGATACGGGAGATTTTACAATGTCTAAAGTTAGAGAAGTTAAGGTTTTCACAGAAGGGATCTCTGACAGCATTCCATAAAACTTGGGACCCACTGCTGGATTATATTAGTAACAGTCTTACTGTTACTCCTGATGATGCCGAGGACGCTTCTTAACTGTTGGAAAGAGAGAGTACCCCCCCCCCCCCCTTTTTTATTTTTTTTTTTATTTTTATTTATTTATTTTCTTCTATTCTCCTTTGATATTTATTTATATTTGTATATACTTACATTTGATATTTCTTCTTTGATACATTTGATACTTTACCCTTTTTTTTTTTTTTTTTTGTCTTATCTGTACTAAATTTATTTGTGTAATAATTGAGTCGTTTACTGTGATTACATCTGACATGGGTTGTTGGGAGGGATAGTGGGATTCATGTTGGGGTTCTCTTTTTTGTCTTGTTCTTTTTTTGTACTTCACTCTAATGCAGACGCTCTAACACAACGTGAAACTGATGTATTGTTCTGTACTGTCTGCAAAAACTCAATAAAGAAATTGGGAAAAAAAAAAAAAAATGTACTGTTTTACATCCATGAGCAGTGACGCAGACATGATTGTTTCACATCCATTAATGCAGAATGACTCCACACACCAGCTGTGTTGTCGTTCAACATCCATGAATTTCCTCTTGTCGCAACATAAGGACAAAGGTACCTGAGGGGATAATGTTGTAAGATTGCTCTTTTTCCATGTGATGAATTGAAAGACGACCTCAGCTCACCCCCGACACAGACACACATGTTCACAACAACCCGCTGGATTTCTACAGACACAGAGGTCATTTAACAAAGCTCAGCAAGAGGCTCAAACTCTCAAACTCATGGATTCACTTCACTAGCGACAGTTACTCTACCCATCATTGCATCTTATGTGAAAGGATTAGGGTCTCTGTGACCGTAAGAAGTGACAGACATCAGTTTGTAATACAAAGTCTATAAAGTGTATAAATTGCAACATCCCATCATACATCTCTTCCTTATTAAACTGGATTCATTACTCGCCCCACTGAAGCGACTGGCTGATGCTCTTCAACTTTAGGAAAACTGAGTTTAGTTTTTGGAACATTTTACAACACACACACAAACTAAACACTAAAAACCACAAACTACTCTTCTCTTGAACATAACTAATTTTAAGCAGCTGCTGTATGTGCACTGTTATCAATTGTTTTTGTGGGTATTTTTTATGTTCTTTACATTACTTGTACTTTGTTTTGCAGTTTCAGAGTTTTGAAAATTAGAACAAGCGTCAAAGGAAACATTTCATGATTTGTTGCATAAGGTCTGATAAGATGACATGATGGTGTTTTTTATGCTGCATCAGCTTCATTTGCTACCAATGTAGGGTTAGGCCACCAGTGATGGGAATAACAGCATTAAAATAACTGTTACTTTTTTCAGTAACGAATAATCAAAAAAGTTACTGTTTCCCCCGTTATGACAATAAAATGTGCCATTACTTGACTCAAGAAGTCCCATCAGAAAATATTACACCCGTTTAAGTGTAGGACGTTATATAGCTACACAATATTTTCAGCTTATCAACTGGTCGGAAAAAGCCGTTTATCTGGAACTAACCAACTCTCTATTACTCACTCAGTATTCCTCCACCTGTATCACTCCGCCTATTATAGCCTTATGATAATTGATGAGTGTTTATAACTATAGTTATACAGTGCTATAACTGCATTATAACTTATTATAAGTATGGTCATAATACGTTATAGAGATAGACGTCAAATAAAGTGTTACCGAAATAATACAGAAAGACAGGCTGATTCTAGATCTATAACTGTTCCTGAGTTTGTGCAGAACAGTTCATGTGAAGCAGATGGATTAAGCACCATGAATAATATTTATGGACACAGTGTTTCCAGTGTGTGTGTGTGTGTGTTTGTGTGTGTGTGTGTGTGTGTGTGTGTGTGTGTGTGTGTGTGTGTGTGTGTGTGTGTGTGTGTGTGTGTGTGTGTGTGTGTGTGTGTGTGTGTGTGTGTGTGTGTGTGTGTGTGTGTGTGTGTGTGTGTGTGTGTGTGTGTGTGTGTGTGTGTTTGCTGGAGGGAAGGGGACATAAGCCTGTAGTTGCTTACACTAAATATCAAAAGATCAAATAATCCAGCAGGGTTGGAGATGGATGTTCCACCACACAGTCAATATTTCCCCTTTATTCATATTATCCACATTAATCTGTTAATCCCTCAGCTACTTAAACAGTGGGATGTGGACACTGTCCACAATGTCACTCACTTCACACACATGCAAACAGACACTGGTGGAAAAGTTCTGTAACAAACACAAACACACAATGTCCTGAGCTCAACAAACGCACACATACAAACTGCACATGTCTTTGACACATTCAAGTTGGCACAGAGTCACAGCCAAAAGTCTGTCTTTATCTCTCTATATCACACACACACACACACACACACACACACACACACACACACACACACATACATATCTTTAAGATTGGTACATAATATCAGGTGGAAAAGAGACTTATTACAGACACACACTGCAGGTAAATACAGTCACTGGTGTTACAGACCATCTTGATATGAAAAGCCTGGCTTAGTTCCTATTTTCTACTTTTCTATTATTCCACCTACAGCAAATGATCATGTATTCTAACAACCCCCAGGGCTGAAAAAAAGAGGCCAACATACAAGTGCCAAATACTGCAGTTCCTCTAATGATCACTTGAGTTTGGCTCATGATCGATAGACTCTAACTCTCTTAATATGCAGCAAATGTATTTACAGTAATGAATGCATTGTCGTCATCTTAGTCTTTTGTTTTGTTTTTTTGCACATTTTAAGCCCTGGTTTTCAAATGCTATGTTATATATTATCTCATGGTCCCATATTTTACACTTCCCCAGTGTTAGATTTGAGGGTGTGATTCATAATAAGTTATATTTGGGGGTTTAGGAACAAAAAAAATATGCGATAGATAGATAGATAGATAGATAGATAGATAGATAGATAGATAGATAGATAGATAGATAGATAGATAGATAGATAGATAGATAGATAGATAGATAGATAACATTTTCTCTCTCAATCTGATGACGGACGGCTCTGAGACTCTATAGAGAATATACAAGGCCTCCTGCTACTGTAGAGTGAAAAACAAAATTCACACTGATTTCACGTTTCACATTATGAGATGATATATTAAATATTTGCTCAGTTGTCATTTGGGTAGAAAGAAATCTGCTATGGTGTCATCAGAGCGTGGAAACAGAGACAGGAGGAGAGAGAGAGGCGAAGGTGGTCCTCTCCTCCCTGCCTCAGACATCAGAATGAGTCTGCTTCTTAAAAAAAAAACCTATAGTTGCAGATTTGATTCCAGGGTTACAAAAATACCTCTTGTAAAGTTCTCCCTGACACGCGGCGGCACCTTTGTTGAGGAGTCATTTCAGCTCTCGGTGTTAAAATAGCTGAGCTGTGCTGCGATAACACAGGCGTTTAATCTGCACTGAAGAGAGGCGCCCTTTTGTCGGTTGATGTTTTATTCTTTGTTATTCGCTCAGAGAGACGTCAACACTGACACAAGCCCTCTTTCTGCTGGATGAGACAGAACGAGGCACCAGCACAGAGAGAGAGAGAGGGAAGGGGGGGGGGGAAGAGGGATGAAGAAAAGAGAATAAACCCGAGGCCTGAGTTGAGGAGCTGGTGGCTGGTTTTTGTCCACAGAGCAGCCTCAGCCCCAAAAGCCCCAAAGGAAACTGCACAGTTTGCATATGCAGTGTGTTTGGACTTCTGTGTGAGTTTACAGTCAGAGTCCTGTTTCATTGAGATCCTGTGCAATGGAACTGATGTTTGTACTTGTGGCACACACACACACACACATACACACACACACACGTCTCGATAAATCCTCTGTTCTTTGCTTGATAGAAGTGATTCAACTTTGTATTGTCAGATTTACTCAGCCACTTGTATTTCTGATGAGGTTCATGGCTTTTTCTTCTTTTTTTTTTTTTTTCTTTTTTTTTTTACAAAATAGCTGCAGAAATTCATTCAAATCTGGCAAAGCAAGTCAAAGCCACAGTGAAAGTGTCTTGATTTGATGCATCTAACAACATGATTGGACTCACACTGTGATTATTACACAGGAAACTCTGTTACGAGTGTTAGACAACAGTTTACTGCTGCATGTGTGAAGAAAAACAACCTGTAACAAAATGTGCTGTGTGTGCAGAGGGAGTGTATACAGTAAATGCATTATGCTCAACACTACAGGTTAGTTCACCTGTTGCCATGGAGCCTCCCCCTCATCAACTTTAGCAGCTCTAGGTTACACATGTTACGGCCTGCTCTTCCCTGCTGCTGGGAAGGTTCCTATGCCCCGCCTCCATGCCCCCCCCTGCCACGCCTCCTCGTTAGCCTCATTGTCTCCACCTGTTACTCAGTACATTAACAGTCCCAGTCCACACACTCTTTGCCAGATTGTCTCAGCTCCTGTGCCAGACCTCCCAGCACTCAATTAAATGTTTGGGGCCTATCATTCAAACCTAAACAGTGTATACAGTAGGAGCCATGCAATCTTTCCCTTTCCGGCTACACCATAGACTGCAAAAAATATGGACGTAGCATCCGTGACGTCATTTTTGTGACTCAAATATGGCGGCCTGAACAGTGCCATGTTGGATTGGCCGGCCGAGATCCCGCCCACTGGCCTCGAAGCAGCTGTCCACGGAGCTGCTCGGACCTGTCACTCAACATTTCCGCGCCCTAATTGGCCAGAACTTTAAACCTAATAGCAGTAAAACGGTAGAGTAAAAAAAAAAAATCACCCCCCTCAGAGTGTGTGCGGGGGTAGAAACTATCGATTGAGACCAAAAAACGTGCTGACACCAGGCTTTGATCATGTTTATTGAGGATGTAAAGTCGGCGATTTTAACATGGGGGTCTATGGAGAATGCTGCTTTCTGAAACCAGGCCCCAGAGGAAGCCGAGGGGATTGCAGTTTTTTGAATGCGGAAGTGAGCTTCACTTCTCAGACCGACAACTGCCCCCTTGGTTTACACTAACCCGTGTATATGCCGTCAAGAGCATGCCAAACCTGTAGGTGGCAGTGTAGCGAGAAGCTCAAGCCCACGTTAGCCAGAATCCCGCACATGATCCCGCATAGCAACCTGATAGCAACAACAACAACAACGTCACTTGCCCTCCTTGTGTGTAAAGTTTTAATATTTTTTCATGCGAGAAAGTAACTGTTTACATGTCAAATATACGGCCAGTTTATCCAGATGACGGCTGTTTAGAAGTTTGCTCCGATGTTTCTCGGAGAAGTAAAGCTTTTTTTTTTCGGAGGAGTGAAGCTCCACCTGTGGAGCAACGACCGGGACATCACAGAGACAGTGTCCGCTCTGCAATGCTGCTCGGTCGGCCAGCCTCTGTCGTCCTCCCGGGATCAAAACGATGGCTAAATAACTTACCCGCAGGTTTTTAGAGGTTTACCACCGGCTGGTTAAATTATTTTTAGGAGATAAATGTTGGTCTCATTGATGAAATCTTACAATTGTGGCAGTAACATTAGTTTGTTTGAATGAAAAGTGAAGCTTCATGTAACAGAAGAGCAGGGACTCTGTACAGAAATCACACCATTTTACGTTACATCAATGAATAAATGTTTTACAATAAACACATCAGTCTGCATTAAATTTTATCATTATTATTATTTATTTATTTCATTAAGTTATGTAATATGGTTACGGTTAGACGGTTAGCCAAATCTCCGTTTTTCTCTGTTTACATGGAAACGTGCAAACAGAGTTTTCCAAAATTTCCACTCTGACTGGAGTTTTCAGGGGCGAATTCTCCGTTTGCGTCTAAATGGAGGGTGCAAACGATGGTTAATGTCTCCGTTTTTAAAAAATAACCGGGTACGTATAAACAGGGCCTCCAGCTTCCTGCCAGCCGCCTCCCACCCAGCGCCCCTCCACTTCTATACTATGCTGTGATTGGTCAATACATTTTTAAAAGTTAAAATCATATCGCCACCTGCTGGTGTGGCATGCAATGCAGAGCGTTTACATGCGGATAGAGATTTATTTAACGTTGCTGGTGTAGATGTGATTTTTTAAATCATTTTCATGTGTGGACTAGGCTTCAGACTGATTCCCTGTTTTGACTCGTCTTGTCTCTGACCAGCTGTCATTCTCCTGGTTCTTCTTCTCTTCTTCTGGTTCTTTTCCTTCTGGTTTTGTCTGCCCATCTGCCTGCTCATCGGTTCCTCAGCCCTACCCTCCTACAGTTCAGCTGCTCTTCCCTGAGCCCTCCGTTGCCGCTCTGTTTGCCCACAAACTCCTTCAGCTACAAGTGCGGACCTGTTATCCTCTTCCTGATCCCGGCCTGTACTCACCTGTTGTCAGCTTCTGCTCACCTGAAACCTGCCGCACCCTGTCCCTGTCCAGTTTCAATAAACTGCTCCCCTGTGGTGCTGCATTTGGCTCTTAAACTGTAGTTTAAAATAAAATCTTCATAGGATACACAAACTCAGAGCTTGGTTTTCCACATTCTATGTGAAGAAATAAGGAGCAGACTGCTGTCTTTACTTGGAGAGGGAAACATGTATTTTCTATGGTTTAACTGAACTTAATCACAGCATTTTAAAGACAAGAATTTATTCAAAATACAAAATATATACGATCCCAAGAAGGGACATTTATTTAGGTATAAATGAAATCAATAATTAATTCTAATTTTTAATAGGTCTCCTTTTTTAAAAATTGGAATGGCAGCAGGTATTTCTACATTAGCCTGACCACATGTCTGACATTTAATAATCCATTCAAACTACTATTCTGAATGTCACGGCTACTTCCTGAACACAAATCAATTAAAATCTCATAATAAAATTTGGTTGCTGCCCAAAATAAATAATGACATTACAAGTTGAGCAGTCAGATTGAGTCTTACTTGTGCCTGACAAAAAATGTAGCTTTAAAATATGAACTTTCACCTGCCTTCAAACCATTCGCTATGTAACAAGTTGTAACGTAATTATTAGAAATAAAACATTTAAGATCATGAGGTCTTGTTGCTTTTAGACATATTTACAGGCCTCACTTTATGACTGGTCAAATGTAGAATCCATTTAATTTTAATAATCTAACACCCAATCAAACATGAATTATAGATACAGTATTACTCTTCAAAGAGTAGTATTCAGCTTGACTCTGGGTGCTTTATATTCATCTGTGCATCATGAGCACATTCTCCTACTCGTCAGAGCTCATAAAGACAGTTTGATGAGGAAACATTTCATGTAGTCCATAAAACATTTTTTAATCATCTGAAGTTTGGAGACTCCCCTGGAGCATGCCATATTCCTGTTAGGTGGAGCGGTAAATTTAGATGGTGGTGGTTTGTATAAATGAGGTTTTAGTGGAGTGGCATCCAACAGTTTTAGATTACTGTGCATTTACTGAGGAGATTGGTGGATTGTTATGCAAAAGCAGTAAGTAACACTGTTCCCAGTAATGATGGAAATTGTAAATCATCTCTTCGCAGTGGGCTTGGGGCTATTCCAGCACCGCAGTCAGTAAAAGACAGGGCTAACGCATATAAGAAGAAAACACATTTACACCTACAGGCAAATTGACAGGAAGTCTGAACTGGTAGAGAGCAGCTGCAGCTGGTGATGTCTGCCGACCTTCATCCTCGTTCATTTTACAATTTAATACCAAATAGAATCGTGAGTAAATATACTTTTCTTGGGGTTTAGAGTTTTCCCATGCTCCACTGATATAGATAATCAATCGGACCAAGGTCCCAACCAATAAGAGTCAAACAATGATGAAGTATTGAGTTAGAATTTGTTTATTTGTTGGGTTTTTTTGGACAGGAGTTCATGAACCTCTAATGAAAACTCCCTCAACACACATTGATGTTTACTGGCTTCCCTACATTAGAGAGGAGTAAAAGTTCCTCATACGGCACCTCACACTCACTCTGATAGCGTTGACCTTCCCTGGTTTTAATTCATTATGCAGAACTGATTTCATTTGACCCTGATCTCTTACAGGGAGGTGTTGAGAAGTTTACCCAAGGTTCTTTCACTCCTCTGCTGGGATATGACTCCCTCAAATTAGCTCTAATTAAGGGGCATAATAAACACCGAGCAGGGCAGGAGTTTTGGTGATTGTGTGGGAGACATGTCCCCTGTCCCATTAAAGGACAGGGCCAGTAATTGAGTCCACTTTCATTTAAAAAAAAAAAAAAAAACTTCAATCACAGCCTCACAGTTCTTTACCTTCACCAACCAGCTACAGAAGTTGTTTGTTTTTGCAGATCATTATGATGTTACAATGAAACTTTATCATTACACACATATTTAGCTAAACTTTAACATATTCAATTGTGTCAATTTCGAGGAGACAGTGACCTCTGACCTGTGACTACAAAAATCTTGAGCACATTTCTTCAAATCAAAGACGTTTTAAAAACAAGACGCCCCATGACTGTATCTGTGTCGCATGGGTTTCACTGCTAACCCGTCCCATTAGGAGACAGCAGCAGGTCTGGAGTCTATTGACTCCAATGGGAGAAGTGAACGTGAGAACAGATCATGGTCGATTCTTTTGCCCCATAGTCACCGATGTAAATATTGGACTCAGTTTTCACAAGCCACATCTCTTATGAGTATTTTGACACTAAAATGGCAAATTTCAGATGGACAAATTCTATTTCATATCATTGGCACAGCTTGTAATGGACCATTTTGTCAGAGTAGAGTATCTTTGTTCAATTATGACACAAGCATTCAATTCAACTCAAGGTGTTAATAATAAGATATTGCATTAACAAGGCCAAAACAATGTTTTGTGAGGTCAATGTGACATTTGAACGCAACAATCGAATCAGTTTATCCATGAGAACAAATGTGTGTTACACAACCTTGAAAACATATTACCTCTGGCCCTGGCTGTTTCTGACGAGGAAAAAAAGATCTTCCATGTATTTTTTTTATTTCATTTTTTTCTGCATAATGTATCATTGTGAATTTACCTTTACCTTGTTCACTCATACAAGCCATACTTTTACTTGTTCTTCATGACCACCCACACTGTGCAATATCTTTGACCAAACATGTAGCCTACGTATAGTTTTTTAGTTATTTTTTTTTTTGTAGATAACAGTGCTTGTTATAGTGTTATATATAGTATGTCCTTTATTTTATTCCTTATTTCTTTACGAATCCTGCAGTCTTTGCTACTGTTACAAGATAATTCCCCACATTTGGGATCAATAAAGAGTCTTATGTCTTATGACAGAGCTTTACTCATAATAGGCCCGGCCGTTTGTAGGATTGACAGCTGTTTACTTACTAGTCTTACCAAGAGCTTCAGTTCTGGCTGCATTGGCAATTACAGGTAATAACAGGTCCTCAAACCCAAACAACTAAAGAGCCTTTTATCTTTTACCCCCTAATACCGCCATTTCCTGATATATTACATTATATTATATTGGTTGTCATGGTACCTCTGCTCCTATGACCACTAGATGTCGTTAAGGAAAAAAGAAAAGAAAAGAAAACTATCAGTGGGTCATAATAAGCTTCTCAACAAATGGCCTATGGGCTTGTTTTTCACTGAAGGAGAGTCTTGATTATCATACGCTGTTAGAGCAGTTTCTTTAGTGGGAGAAAAGAAGGGAAGTAAAAAATTAGCTACAAAACAAGAGTAAATGTTGATGTCACTTCCCACCACTACAGGGATTTTGGTGAGTAATGTCACGTTTCCTCTAGACTGATAAGTAAACAGCCCTTAATGCTAACACTGGCTACAGAGAAATAGCTAGACTTCCAAATAGCTGCTTTAAGGCAGTTAATATCTGATGCTGGAACTTTAATTACCTTGGCATTTAGCCACAGCATCATGTCTGCACTGGATGCACTGGGTTACTTGCTGCTGAGTTCTGACCCAAAACAAAGTCACAGTCACAGAGTGTTGAGTGCAACATTAAATATATGACTTATATTTATGTATAGGTACATTGTGATGTTGAACTGTAACACAGTGTGGATCTATCACTAAGCCATTGGTCCATTTTGGCCTGCTGACCTACAAATAGACTTTATGAATGCTGCAGATTTAAACCGGCAATTACCTGTGAATAAATGGCATAATCAATCTTGTTCAATTCAATCCAGCTATTACGTTGATCGAGGGCTTGCGTTATCCGTCCTGATTGGCTGGATGTATGATTAATGTAATGTGATTGTCAGAATGTGAGGCAGATTAGTTTTGATCAGTTGTGTAAGTGGTGTCAGGGTCTGTCTCATCATGACTGTTTACTCGCTGTTTGTCCTGACCGTTGTATCCGTTCTCTCATGAGCTCTGCTTCTTAGTCCTCTGCTCTCTTTCACTGTTTTGTTTTGTTATTGATTAGAGTGACTAGGACAGAAAAGAAAACAGTCTAATATTTCTGCAGAAAACTCACAAATTAGATCATCTTACCCTCGCCGCTAGCTGCCTCCTCATTCACCCATCTGCTCCTGTTTTCCTCACACACACACCGAGCTTACAAAGACGACCTAACATGTTGCTCTCGTGTGATTGTCCTATCATTAATGTAAGTGCATACTTACAAGTTAATGAATTTTCATATTTGTGAGCAATGTATCAGCAAAGGTAGAAAATACAAAATAAAAGTACATTTTTGAATAAGTGTTAAATGTACAACTTCATTACAAATCAAGTGTACTAATGAAACCCGGGCTTTTATTTGCTTCAACTGCCGAACTGACCCGACTTATATTGTAGACAGGCATTTAATTTTGAACAAATTATGCTCAGCAAAGATGAGAAAATTCTCTCAAATCGTTATGTTCTTACTGTTTAAAAGATAAGGAATAGAAGGAAAGAACTGGACATGCATTCATTTAGAAAGCACCAGTTATACTTGTAAATAAGTGCATGTTCTGGCCATAGGCGTTCAGGTCAAAAATAATATAGGCTACAAATAATACTTTTTCTTTTCTTTTTTTGGCTTGTGTTTGGGCCGAGAATTAATGCTCGTAAGTCCGGCCACATCGGGTCCTGGCTTCAACACCCACGAGTCGGACCGGGTTCGGTCTTAATTTTGAGACCTGGTGAAAAACTCTAGCACAAATTAAGCACCTTAGAAACTGGTCAAACAGGCGATCATTGGCTTTGAGAGTTTTTGTACATTGACAAAAACTTGCAGAAAATAGAAATAGACCCAGCTTCTATTTGAGACCGGTTATTATTTGCTCAAGCCTGTAATCAGACCTGGCCACTACAGGAGACCGGCATCTATTTGAGACTCGGCTTTATTTGAGAATGTATTCATTTATTTATTATATTTAATTCACCCAAATTATGAGTTATTACAATGAAACAATCAGTCAAAGTGTCACTGAAAAATATGGGGTTGTGCAGAGCTATGTAAACTTCTGTGAGTGACCATCACTGCCATTAAATGTGGTCAGTCCAAAACAAACAACATAATGACAGAGCACAGGTGTAACCGATAAAAACCAATGATGTCTGAACTCATTTATCTGCTTCACTGGTATTGTGCATGTTTGCTCACACTGTCATGACTTGCTGAGACATTTGAATAGAGCAGAGCCTTCGCTAATGTTCTTACAGAGACGTGTGCTTTTGCTACTGTGACAAGTTAAAACGTCTGCAGTGAAAAGAGAGTCTCTGTTGACATGGTGTGTAAAAAACAGAGCGGGGTTTGGGGAAATGTTGTGACATTATAAAGTGATGACAATTTATTTTGAAAGCCAGTTCCATTGTATAACGGCTCTGTGTTCATGTAGGAGCTATCAACACAACATATCAATAGAAAATCAGCAAAATGTCCTGAGCGCGGATGAAACCAAGAGACGTTATTGACTAGATTATTAGGGATGCAGCTGTAGGTCTAGCGCACGCATCCCCACTGTGTTTAATCATATCCTTCATAACACCGTGACACTTCCTACTGTGCCTACTGACATGAACACACATCCTGTAACCTCTGCATAACCTCTCGACAGCAGGAAATAAAGTTTTCGCTCAACTTGAATAGACAGAAAATGAAAAACAAAGGGAAGTAAACTAGATTCACACAGGAACATCCAGAGAGAGTTCTCCGTTAGATGTTAAAAGGGTTTGGAAATGAACCACATTTGTGTTTAATCAGGCCTGAAGATGCAGCGTCTCTGTCTCAGAAAGTGAATTTTCCGATGTATAGGTGTGTTTTCTTTTCTTTTTCTCAGCCCTCTGATATGACCCATGAAGAGTGTGTCCTGAAACAGCACCCCTACAGCTCTGGGATCAGTAGACCTCGGTTTTCATGGTAACAATAACAAATACATAGCAACCTGAGTATCCTATGTGTTGCATTGTTACTGCAGATTAATCAAATATGGCTTGATCTGCCTCATGATTCAGAGAGTGTTGTTTTAACAGTTGAACCATTAATGCTGAACTGAGCTTAAGTGGAATAGGAGGTTATAAAAATTAAAAGTTGCTCTGTTTACTTTTATTCCTTGAGTCTTAGGATAGGTTGGGCTACCCAGGAGTAGAAGGCTGTGTTTGTCAGTGCATTTGCATGGCATTGTTATCTTTTCTCTTATTTATCACTGTTACAACTGCTGCTAATACTCTGTCCTCTCTTATGTTTATGCAGGTTGTTTTATCTGTTTTCTCATTGTTGTAACTGCTGCTCATATTCTGTTTTCTCTTATATTTATGCAGGTAGCTTCCTATTGTTATCTGTTCTTTATGGTATGTCTGTCCCTCTTTAAATGTGAGGACTATACGGATGGAAATGAGCTTTGAGCTAAATCTGGAACATTTACATGACGTGAAGTGTGCGTCACCAATTGTTCATTAATGTGCATTGTCCTCGTCAAATAAACAATAAATGAAAATGAAATGCAAATTTGAAGGAGCCTCCAATATGGAAAAGTCTTATCTGGCTGGTGTGATGCAATCAGTCTTCAAATGCAGCTTCTGACTTGAGACGCAGCTTGGACTGTCCTTGTTGTCATATAGGCCTACCGTTGGTTTCACATGAGACTTAAACGCCATTTGGTCGACTAATCTATCCATCCCAACCTCCTCTTCATGAGGACCTCGCCACACTTGTCCCTTTCTTGTCAAGATCACTGTGACCACCAGAAGATGTTGTAACTATGGGCCATAATAACCTACTACAATGATGACCTATGGGCTCGTCTTTTGTTTTTTTCTACAGTCTTAAAGGGATACTTAACCCAAAATTGATAATTCAGCGATTTTCTACTCACCGTCATGCCAATGAAGGGTTTGGAGAACTTTCAGAGTCATCAAAACGCTTTTGAAGTTCCAGGGGGGGTCTGGCTCGCAACTGATTTTCACATAATGGCGGCGGATAGTGCTCACACAAAACACACACCATGAAACATCCAAATACCTCCATACTGCTCGTCCATACTGACCAAAGTGTCCTGAAGCTGCGATATGAAAAAGTTGTTTGGAAAAAAATAATTTGATCTCTGTTTTTAGCCTTGTTGTAGTAGTAGCTCCCAGTGGGAGATTTGCTGTGACAGCGACAAACTCTCTTCCTTGGCATGACGGTGAGTAGAAAATTGGTGAATTATCAATTTTGGGTGAAGTATCCCTTTAATGCAGCAAATACAGTTTTCACTTGACTGTAATGTACGGAATAAATGGATGAAAAATAAGGCCTGAATATACAGCAGAACTGTCTCTTTTATGTACTTTCATCTACTGCTTTAACATAGTGGGATGATTGGGTCCATATTTCAACACATAAACATAGAGTTGATTTACAGCAGCTGCACTAATACACACTGACTCACAAGACCCGCATGCCCAGATGAGCACACAGGCCATATATCTCCTGAAGCTTTTTTTTTCTGTCTGGATCACCCAAAGACACACACACACACACACACACACACACACACACACACACACACACACACACACACACACACACACACACACACACACACACACACACACACACACACACACACACCGACTTGTTGGTGAGGTGTCTTTTCAGCCTGTCATGTCGGATTTACCAGGAGCATGGTCAGTCAAGCAGTTCTGAGAAAACATGCAGGGAATAATTTGTAAATATTGATTCCTTCCATGTAATCTAAAATTTATTACCGGGATGATCCTCAATCCAAATATTGACTTCTTCCCCAGGAGCAGCCCTCTAAAATTACTACAGGGACAGCCTTCAGTCCAATTACAGTGCAGCCACGGCAAAGTGGAGTCTGGATCTTGACAGTATGACAAAATATGGGCTAGAATTGAGTTGGCAGAAAATATTAAGTAGATTTCAGGATCAGATTCAATAATACGAATGGAAAATGTGGAAGAAAAAAAAGAAAGAGTTAAAAAGAAGAGTGCATGTATTGATTGGGAGTCTGCAGAAGCAGTTTTAAGTTGCTGTATAAGAATATTCTCTTTTCACATTCAGTGCTTCCTCTTTGCATATTTCAGGCTGAATAACAACATACACAAAGCAGAGCGACAGGAAAGATGGAAGAGTCGGAGTCGCCGAGGCCGTAACATTAGAGGTTTATGATTTTTAAATGACATTTCTATTATATTGGCTCCAACAGAAAATGTCATGAAATATGAATTTGAGATGGGTTTTAATAATAGAGCCATTATTAAAAATCAGCGGTCATTTATCTGTCAAGATACCCAGGAGAAAAGAACAGTAGAATTTCAAATCAAAAAAGGTGAAAGAACAATCTTGAATTGAAATGAGGACCACTCATGGTACGACTCATCACAGCATCACACAATCCCTTATTTTGTTCTTACATTTCCTCACATACTATACAATTTTCAAGCCCTAACCATAACCCTATCCGTAACTCTCTAAACTACCACATATATTTGACAGTTTTTCAGGGCTGTTCCTTGTGTCAGTTGTTTTTAAATACTCACTCACAGACAGCAGTGAAGGTTTAGACTTAGCCAGAGAAATAGCACAGTGTACAGAAAAATGTTATTATTCTAAATCCTCAGAGTTTCAGTGTAGGTTGCTGTATCAATAATGAACTTTACAAAATCATATTAAGATAAGAGCTGATAAAAAGACAGATAATGTGTAAATGCATGCACACTGATTGATCTTCAATTCTAGCATTTTATGAAAATATTAATGTCACCTGTGAATCCCAATATAAAAATAAATTAGATTTTCTTCAGTGAAAAAAAAAGAAGAGGCAATCAGCACGGAGAGAAAAACAAGCTTCACCGTTCAGATAACAATGAAGCCTGAGGTCAAAGCAAGGCCACATAAATAAAGTGCTCATAATGCTTATGAGCTTTCAATTGTTACCGGAGCCTGAATGATGATTTATGCTGCTAGATAAGCATATAATCAGTTTTATCAACTCAGGCCGTCCCTCATCTGTATTATGACATCTGGACAATAAAACAATGATGTTGAAACTATTCAGAGAGATTTATTGACAGTGGGTGGACAAACTAGGATCCCTGCTGGACATGGTATTTTTGGCCGTAGAAAAGCATCGCTATGTGTTCGTTACAGAACAAGTTAGCGCTTTAATTACAATCCAGACAGTAGTCTGCTAAAACAGCACCACAGAGGCTGTATGGTTCAGCCAATGTGTGGTTGTTTAAAAGTCTACAACCCACAGCAGGGTAGCTATCCAGCAGGATGGGTGGATATTCAGATTGCATCAAACTCTAAGGAAGTACTTAACATGGCAACATTTGGAACGTGCCATCTTACCAAATCTGCAGATCTGTCCCAAATCCTGCTTGCACAGGGAAGCAGACAAACATTTACCAAAGCAGAAGAAGTTAGTTGTTTATGTTTTATCGATTTTCTCTGAAACTGAAAACTTGAAATAGTGATTCAACTGTTTCTGGAACTGCTACTCCTCGTGGTACCTGGAAGAAAAATAACATAGTGCAGTTTTCAGCAACTGTTAAGTAGGCTACTGTAGTAGGTGTTTAAGTCACCTCACCTTTAAGGGGCAGGAGCAAACTCACCACAATGAGGTCAAGATTAAACTACTCGGGTGTTGAGTGGCGCATGTAGGTTGAGCAGGCACTCCATGTGTAGAGGCTACAGTCCTCACTGCAGGCGGCCCCGGTTCGAATCCCGCATCAGGCAGCCCTTTACTGCATGTCATTCCCCCTCTCTCTACCTCCCCATTTCCTGTCTCTCTCAACTGAACTATCTAATAAAGGCATGAAAAGCCAAAAAATATACAAACAAAACAAAACAACAATAAGACAAATTCTGTCAAGCTCTTTCACTTCAAGTGATATTCTTGTTAAACCAAATATATAGTTTATCACTTGATTCTCCACCAACTCTGTAGCTGGGTAAATTACGTGATGCAACCCAATGTTAAGCATTGGTTGGTTTACTTTATTAATCCCTCTGAAGGGAAATTGATTGTCACTCTGTACGCACAACATCCAACACACAATACTACAACATGACAAGCATTGACAACTCAGGCAGTTCAACATTGTAACCCATTGTTTCATAAAAATGTGACTAGAAAATAAATCTGGACTCAAATGTGGAATAAATGTAATTCACTTTTGCGATGCAACACAATGTTTCTTAACAATATTTTACATATGTTGTCACATTATTTAGAAGAAAAGCTGTGTGTTTTTGTCCTTCTCAGCATTGCTAAAAGGCATTGAAATAGAAATACAGCAACTACACACAAAAAAATATTTCAATTTAATGGTTTCAAAAGAAAGTAAAGTACACTTGAACCCAATATTCATTATTCTTTTGTAGTTACATCATTAGACATTTTCAGGGGCATTCAGTCTTACTTTTTTTTTTTTTTTTTTAAATGGATACAGAACCAACCTGAACACAAAATGTGACCCAGCTAAGAAATGAAGCCAACACAAAAGTGTCAAAAATTGCAGTTCCTCAGATGTCCACTTACATTTCCTATCAAGCCTCATATTAAAATGTCAGTCTTTACTCAAGTAGCCTATGTAGCCATTACCGTCAGCTTCTGCTCATTCCAGTCAGTGAATGTGACCTTTTTACCCTTGTTTGTGGTGCTGGTGCCTTTTGTAAGATCTTTCATGTAAATATCAGATAAATAATATGAATTGATTGTGTGCTCACCACACCTGGCTGGTTGGCTTAGCTTGTTAACTAGCTAATTAGCGCACAAATGCTAAGCTGTGCTAACAACGCTAACGGGGGCGTTGTTATGTTATGCTTGCCACAGTTATTGAACCATTCTTAGATAAGCCCTTTAATCTCTAGTGTTCAATCCTGTACTGTAGACCTACACACACCAATGGCTAATTGCCCATTACATGTTCCAGATGGTTCCTTTATATCTGTAGAAGTGAAAAGACAAAGTGAACTTCACTTAACAGAGTAGAAAGTTTAAGGGGCTAAGCATAAAACTTGCAAATCTTCCTTGCCAATAATCATGCTGGAGTGCATGCATCTCTTCACACCCAAAGACTCTGGAGAGTGAGCCCTGTAGTAGATTTAAAGGCATATTCACCCACGCTATAACTTTCTTGAAAGTTACCACACACTCCATGCTGATCCCTCGTCGTCCACAGCCATCTGTCGGGGCGGAAATCCGCGAGTGTGAGCCCCCGACCAAGACATTTCCAACCACTGCCCAACCTGGGCAGCTCTCGTCTACTATCCAGTCTCAACCAGTCCTTCATTTATCACAGCCATCATACTGTTAAGCTCTCTGAGCGAGGGCCCAGTTCTTCATTTGGCAGCTATTTGACTTCTCATTAAATTTGTGAATGTGTGTACGAGGCCTGTCTAGTTATTTGTCAAAAATATTTTTTCTCTCTCATTAGCATTAGAAGAGCCTCACCCCATGCTCTCTAATGCATTATTTAATTCATGTTTCTCCAACACTTAAGTTGTTGTGGGACACACATCTTCAGAATATGACAGATAAACAGACTTTAAATGCAGATAGTCATAATTCAAAGGGTTTACTGTATTTCTATACTTTGTGTTTCCAGTCTGGCTGTGACCCTGTCTATGATGACATTATACTCAATGAGCTTTAGAAATCAGAAAAGACACAGTGCTTCAGAACAAAGAACAGCGTGGCTGCTGTTCCTTTTGACAAGACTGAAATAGGACACATTAGATCGCCGATAATAAGCCATTTATATATTTTTGTCACTGTGTGCTGCCAACTGAGGAAACAGCAGGATGAGACAACAACATGTGGTTGTTGGCCAGATTTCACACCTGGATCACTCTAATGAAGGCAATGAAATATTTTTGTTTAACACATAACTGTCTTTTACTTGATGATGATGCTGTTGAGGATTTTTTTCTCTTTACTCGCATCATTTTCACCAGTATACCTGTTACTGGGAGTGCAATGGTTTTATGATGAAGAACAGAACCTCCATGCAAAACCTAAACTTAGTTCAGCATCCAGTAGGGATGTACCCAAAACCGAATGTTATCCATAAGTAGGCCAACACAAATAATGCTTTGCCAACTAAAAGAGATGAAAACAAAACGGAACAGAAAAAAAAAAACATGTTGGTGCGTCTTTTGAGCCAATCACATCTATGCACGAGACACTGCCACAGTTTGGTTTTGGTGAAGAGAGCCCTCAGGCTCAGTCCCTTATGTTATCACAGAGGAGCAACAGCACATAACCAGGTGACTCTGGTTCACACTCCAACACAGTAGGTGGCGATAATGCACCGGGTAAAGAAGCGCTATAACCCTTACATACTGTTCAAATTTGATACCTTCACAGTATGGTTTGGGTCAATTTTGACCCGGACCAAGAATTCCCTCATAGTAAGTGTCTATATTGAATTTTAAACTACAGATCTATTTAGAATGTTTAAATAGCCTATGACACATAAATTAATGTATGATTAAGTGTTAAAAAAAACATCCTGTTCTACATAAGACATAAACACATAAAAGCCACAATGATTTAAATATATTTCATTGAATTTTAAAATGGCATGAACATTGTGGAACTGTTGGAGTTCATAGTATGACCATGTTTAACCATTGCAACCATTAGGTGCTATATGTTATAAGCTAAATGCTTTATCATATGAAATCATAATTATCAATATTAATTCAACATTTACCACTTAGAACACAAAAATATTAAATAATAAAATGCTTATTATAAAAAAATGCACTCTCCCTGCTTTATATATAATATGGTTTTCTTTGGCATTGTCTTCCTGCTCTGACACATCCTCCACCAAATCACTATCAACCTCCTCCTTTTGGAAGATCAGGTAAAGGGCCTGTTGTACCAAGTCTTGCTGCCATGTTGTCAGTCACTGAAATGGCAGCTCAGGAACCTCTATGTCATGACCCCCCACCACCACCCTCCCAACGCAAATTGATTCAAATTTGTTACTTTATAGATTATTTTATTACATTGCAGGTGCAGGTGCTTGCAGGTGCAGATCTTGTGTCTGTGTCAAGGCACCCCTTGACCTCAGATGACCTCTGTTCCCTTTGTGCACCATACTGTATGATCACTACTATGCTGTTTTACTATTTCACTGTTTTGAGGTTTCCCCATGCCCCCTCAAAGACCAGCAGGTGTCTGTCTCTGTGGGAACCTGGGCAAATGTGGTGGGAACACAGGCAGTTCTCGTGACAGTGTCGAAGTCCCCCTTGAACTCTGTTTCTGTCACCACTGTCCCATAAATTATACACACAAACATGGCCTGTACAGTTCCACAGTTTCAAGATTCCCCAAAACCACAATTTTCCTTGATTTGACCCACACTGGTGGATCTAAAATCCATCTAAACAGATACGGGTCAAATTTGACCCGAAACAGCCTCAGTGTATAAAAATTTGTAGCACCTGTTCAAAAGTATACCATTTAAAAATATTTTCATTTTTGTGTATTTTGGGTCACTTTAGGAAAAGTCTAAAATTTCAGCCTAAAAGAATGATGTTTAGGGTATTTTTTCTGCTGTCAAATGTCAAAACGGATCAAATTTGACCCGAACAGTAACGGTGGATAAATTCTTTTAGTGTCACAACCCCCGCGAAACGACTCATTTCACTACAAGAATTTAATGCATTCAGTCCAATTACGTTTGGAAAGTCTAGAAGGATCGCAAGATTCAATTATTTTATTCCTGTTCTAGTTAGCCGAGAGCTAGAGCGGAAGTTAGCCGGCTAGTTCGGCGGAAGTCTCTAGTGCGCCCACTTCTGGTTTCCTCCCTACTACGAATAATGAATCCAAAGTTTTTTTAAAAGCCTGAATCCCAACTTGAATACAAATAGTTCACTGGCTGTACACTATCCAGTATAATGCATATACCATGTTATAATGTGTATATTTACATGTAACTTAATCCAACATGGACCTTATTTTCCATTAGATTCTTGATGAAAGTCCTACATGTGTTGATTAAAAAATCATTTGCAGGGGACAGCTGGCCAAGTACAGCCAAGTTTTATTTTGGCCCCTCATCAAGTTACTCACTAAAATGAACATAAAACAGTAACACTGCTGATACTACCTGCCACAGGCAATGTTTGTCATTTTAAATGACAGTGAAGGTCAATGTCAGCCGACAACAAGCAGCTGCTACCTGAATATTTTGTACATTGCTCTTTCCTAATGAGAGTTTCATATTTCTGTTACTCCCCTTGAACACAGCCAGAAATCCTCGCATGCAAAGCAGCAAAGCTCAGATCTGAATCTTAGCAGGGGGTGCACAGAACCTCCTCAAGGGCAGAGCTAAGTCCAAGTAGGGGCTGTTCAAAAAAAAAATCCTTAAATGAAACTTCTGTGACTTTAAAAAACATTACAGCACAAATATTTTAAGCATGAGGAAGTTACTACAGACAGGCAGAAGTTTTAACCTGATTTGAACCTCTTGGTTTGACTTTTTAAAAATCCTGCATAAAGTCATTTCGCCCCGCAGGGTCAAAGCAGGGAAAACGGTGTAGGTGTGTAGGTGTTCAGGTGTTTCCGTACATGCTTCTTCATTACCAGGAAAGTCATTAATAAGTCATTAATGTAATTGGCTCCTGCTACTAAACAAACATGTTTATGTGTCGTCTGCAGCACTTATTTAAAGACAACATCTGATTTCAATATGGCAGCAAAGGAGGAAGTCAGGTGGAACTGAGAGCCACAGCGTCTATGTAGAGAGGGGGCTGATGGGTCAACCATCATCATCTCTTTGATTCCTTTTTCTAACTGCCACTAAATGTTGCACTGGTCCACTTGTAGTTCAGGCCAAAGCAAATGTTTCTTTATAACCCAACAAGAACCTCAACAAAGTTAAGGTTCCATTGAGAACTCCGACTGTCCCATGCATTTATTTAGAAAAAGTGTAGTCTGTGCGAGTTAAATTTATAAATGAATATATGAATATTTACTTTTTAGACCGTAAAAATATATCGATTTGATGAGCAAAAGATTTGTGCCAAATGAATTAAACACCTGTCCCAAATAGATGCCTGTCTGAAATAAGCTGGTTCACTTCGGCAGTTGAATCAAATACAAGCCAAGTAAAGGCTTCCATTGGAGAATTTACGGTATATGAGGACCAACAAAAACAATCTAGCCACAGTTCTTATCCCACGCTACCCAACAGTGAGAAGTTAGCTAGTTTGAAATTGCAAAGTTTGCGAAACAAATTATCCACAGTATGGATTAACCAACAGAAAATGAGCTGGATGTTATGGTGGCTGCTGCAGTAGGTCACTAATGAAAACAGGCATGCAACATTATATACCCATCAAGGTACTAACACACTAAGGAGAAGACAAGTGTGATTAAAGCTGGAGCCATTCAGCAGCACAGGGCTGTGACTTCTCCATTAGCACATATGACGCTAATCCTTTTATATTCTCATGGAGAAAATGTAGTTTGGAACTATAACTAGCAGGTATTTGTTGGATCAAACTCATATTCATGTTAGAGGCTGGTCCAATCCAAACACAGACTCCATGTGTAGGATGGAAACCAACTTACAGCAAATTCAACATACACGAAAATGTGAGGCACAACCAGCCTTCATTTAAAAGATTCCAAGGCCAATGTCATCAGAACAAACGGTCAGTTGCATCAGGCAGACAGCTCTTCAGACAGTCTGTGGATACAGATCATGAGGGTGAAACCCCGAAGTTGTGGTGATTCTGCAGAATTGCACCTGCCATATTTCATTGCACAGAAAATCACTTGCATTTTATTGAAGTTGGAAAAACATTATTCACTTTCACGAAGCAGCCAGGGATGAAGCCCTGTCTGAACTTCACCGCATGTTAACTACAGCATCTTTGCCTGTCACAGGGGCTATTATCTCTGAAGTATTTCACAGTCTTGAACTCAGTAGCTGATGAGCTCTCCACTGTTCTATGCAAATCTACTCCGCTGGGTATAGGTGTTGCAAAGGATGGCCCTCGAACTGTTGCATGTAAATTCACACTTTCTATATCTTTCATCGCTGCGTTGTGGAGCCAGTTACTAGAGTCCCTGAGGGAGAGTAGGACATTTCAGTGCTTCCCCTCAGTACAATATTTGCAACAGCTGCTTTGTGTCCTTGAACATCTTCTGAGATCATCTGATCCTCTGAACCTCCAACAGAACAGAATCAGAAGGGAACAAAACCATTTTCTGTCTGGTGAAAGTTTGAGAACTGCAGTTAAGAAACGCAACCTTGGTTGGGTTTGGGGTAATTTGTCAGCTTCCCATTTAAAGGGATATTTTGACATTTTGGCAAATTGGCCCACTGCCATAATCTCTATAGTCTTAGCAGTAGGTTTGTTACCTTTAATTGTTGGTGCAAGCTATTTTTCGATCGGCAGGGCAGAGATACCAGCTGCTCAGAGCTACGCTACGGAGGCTAATGGCATTTCCAGCTTTCCACCATCAATCTCGTGAAATACACAATCCAACAACTCCAAAACGCAAAGTTGTGACCTGCACATTCACCACACAATGAAATAATAATATAATAATGTAACATTACACCACACTAACACTGACCAGTTTTCTTTTTCTTTTTTTTCTTTTTTTTTTGGAGCACCTGCAGTGGTACTGACAACAGGTGTTACATACAGGACAAATGCCACTGATCAGACATAACATTTTGACCACAGAGGTGAAGTGAATAACACTGAATTCCACTTCATCATGGCACCTGTTAGTTGTTGGGATATACTAGGCAGCAAGTGAACATGTTGTCCTCAAAGTTGATCCTGCAAAGTTGTGGAAAATGGACAAGACAGTGTAAGGATTTGATCCAGTTTGACAAGGACGACTGGGTCTCTCTCATCTGAAAACCTGTGCCTGTGTGTGAAAATGTTTTGATATAAAATGTAATAAATAATGATAATACATTTTTTTTTAAAGAAACAATAAAATAATACATTTATATTAAGTAATATGTGCATTTTTAATTTACTTATTTCAGTAAATACATAATTATATATGTATGTAAATAATATTATTATACTACCTATCAGTAACTTCTACACTTGCACTACTGAGAGCATCCTGACTGGTAGCATCATCTCTTGGAAGGGCAGTTGCACCAAAAATGACTACTTGGCTTTTAGGAGGGTGGTCCGCTCAGCTGAGAAAACAATCAGGACCACTCTCCCCGATCTGCAGGACATGTACCAACAGGAGCTGCAGATCGACTTTAAAAATCTTAGGCCGCGTTCAGACTGCAGGCAAATCTGGTTCAAATCTGATTCCTTCTCATATTTGGGCTGACTGTCCACACTGTTTTTAGCAAGTGTCCAAATCGCATTTGGCTCTGTTCAGACTGGGCCACATTATTGACCCATCTGACAGGTTGCTGTAGCAACGACGTCGGAGCGGAGGCTACGCCGTATGTGACAGGCGATGCCTCGCGGACGCGGCGGCTGCTCTCGCTGCAGCACAGTGATCTGCCCGGTGCTGCAGCCGCACGACCCCGCGAGTTTCAACCTCAGCCCGCCTGGTGTGTGTGTGTGTAGGCTACGTGTACGTGTACCAGAGACTGGTGTGTAAAGGTGTGTGTGTAGCCACAGAGACGGGAAACTCCAGCACCCCAGAGCTGGGAGCTCGCCGTCGCCGTCACTCCTATCGCCGACAACAGGATAGTTTGCATAAAAGAAAAGTAACAAGAAGGAAATTGATATTTAACGGGACCATACGGGACCTGTAACACAGTGACAGCGCCGCGTAGAGTGACGTCACCGATCTGAGTGTTTGGAGCTGTTCAGACTGAGACGCATCTGTCCAAATGCGATCTGAAACTACCTCCCGGAGGTGGTTTCGATCCGTTTTGAAAAAATCGGATTTCATGTGATTTGGGACTGTTCAGACATAAAAAAAAGCCACCCGGTTCCAATCTGGATGGGCTAAAAATCGGATTTTGGCTGGCAGTCTGAACGCGGCCTTTAAGGAGCCCAGCCATCCCAGCAACAGCCTGTCCCCTCTTCTGCCCTCCGGGAGGCAATATCGCTGCCTGAGAGCAAACGCAGAGCGAAGCAGCTTCTGTCCACAGGCCGTTCGCCTACTGAACACCTAAATTAACAGAAACAGAGCTTAACCAACCCCTCAAATTCATCCCCACATCTGTCTTCTCATCTCACCACCATATTAATTCTTATCCCATTGTAAATGTTTTCATTAATGTAACTGTTTTAATACTGGAGCTGGTGCACAAAGCCTTTCACTGCACATCGTACCCTGTATGACTGTGCATGTCCATCCATCCATCCATTTTCATCCGCTTGATCCGGAGTCGGGTCGCGGGGGCAGCAGTCGGAGCAGGGATCCCCAGACTTCCCTCTCCCCGGACACTTCCTCCAGCTCTTCCGGGGGGACCCCAAGGCGTTCCCAGGCCAGCCGAGTGACGTAGTCACTCCAGCGTGTCCTGGGTCTTCCTCGGGGCCTCATCCCGGTGGGACATGCCCGGAACACCTCACGAGGGAGGCGTCCAGGGGGCATCCTATACAGGTGCCCGAGCCACCTCAGCTGGCTCCTCTCGATGTGGAGGAGCAGCGGCTCTACTCCGAGCTCCTCCCGGGTGACAGAGCTCCTCACCCTATCTCTAAGGGAGCGCCCCGCCACCCTGCGGAGGAAACTCATTTCGGCCGCTTGTATCCGGGATCCCGTTCTTTCGGTCATGACCCAGAGTTCATGACCATAGGTGAGGGTGGGAACGTAGATCGACCGGTAAATCGAGAGCTTTGCCTTTCGGCTCAGCTCCTTCTTCACCACGACGGACCGATACAATGACCGCATTACTGCGGCCGCCGCACCGATCCGCCTGTCGATCTCGCGCTCCGTTCTCCCCTCACTCGTGAACAGGACCCCAAGATACTTAAACTCCTCCACCTGAGGCAGGAACTCTCCCCCGACCTGGAGGGTGCAAGCCACCTTTTTCCGGTCGAGAACCATGGCCTCGGACTTAGAGGTGCTGATTCTCATCCCAGCTGCTTCACACTCGGCTGCAAACCGCCCCAGTGCATGCTGAAGGTCCTGGCTCGAGGGAGCCAACAAGACCACATCATCTGCAAAAAGCAGAGATGAAATCAAGTGGCTCCCGAACCGTACCCCCTCCGGCACTTGGCTGCGCCTAGAAATTCTGTCCATATAAATAATGAACAGAACCGGTGACAAAGGGCAGCCCTGCCGGAGTCCAACACGCACCGGGAACAGGTCTGACTTACTGCCGGCAATGCGAACCAAGCTCCTGCTCCGGTCATACAGGGACCGTACAGCCCTCAGCAGAGGGCCTCCGACCCCATACTCTCGGAGCACCTCCCACAGGATGCCACGTGGGACACGGTCGAAAGCCTTCTCCAAGTCCACAAAACACATGTGGACTGGTTGGGCAAACTCCCATGCACCCTCGAGCACCCTGTGGAGGGTGTAGAGCTGGTCCAGCGTTCCACGGCCAGGACGAAAACCGCATTGTTCCTCCTGAATCCGAGGTTCGACTATCGGCCGAATTCTCCTCTCCAGCACCCTGGAATAGACTTTCCCCGGGAGGCTGAGGAGTGTGATCCCCCGGTAGTTGGGACACACCCTCCGATCCCCCTTTTTGAAGAGAGGGACCACCACCCCGGTCTGCCAGTCCAGAGGCACAGTCCCCGACTGCCACGCGATGCTGCAGAGGCGTGTCAGCCACGACAGCCCCGCAACATCCAGAGACTTGAGGTACTCAGGGCGGATCTCATCCACCCCCGGTGCCTTGCCACTGAGGAGCTTCCGGACTACCTCAGTGACTTCAGCTTGGGTGATGAATGCATCAACCTCTGAATCCTCAGCCTCTGCTTCCTCGACGGAAGGCGTGTCAGTGGGATTGAGGAGATCCTCGAAGTATTCCTTCCACCGTCCGACGATATCCCCAGTCGAGGTCAACAGCTCCCCTCCTCCACTGTAAACAGTGTTGGCGGAGCACTGCTTCCCCCTCCTGAGGCGTCGGATGGTTTGCCAGAATTTCCTCGAGGCCGACCGGTAGTCCTCCTCCATGGCCTCCCCGAACTTTTCCCAGACCCGAGTTTTTGCTTCCATGACCGCCCGGGCTGCCGTCCGCTTGGCCTGCCGGTACCCGTCAGCTGCCTCGGGAGTCCCCCGAGCTAGCCAGGCTCGGTAGGACTCCTTCTTCAGCTTGACGGCATCCCTTACTTCTGGTGTCCACCACCAGGTTCGGGGATTACCGCCGCGACAAGCACCGGAGACCTTACGGCCACAGCTCCGGACGGCCGCGTCAACAATGGAAGTGGAGAACATGGTCCATTCAGACTCAATGTCTCCGGCTTCCCTCGGAATCCGGTCAAAGCTCTCCCGGAGGTGGGAGTTGAAGACCTCCCTGACAGGGGATTCTGCCAGACGTTCCCAGCAGACACTCATGATACGCTTGGGTCTGCCAAGTCTGACCAGCTTCCTCCCCTGCCAGCGGATCCAACTCACCACCAGGTGGTGATCAGTTGACAGCTCAGCCCCTCTCTTCACCCGAGTGTCCAAGACATACGGCCGGAGATCAGATGACACGACTACAAAGTCGATCATTGACCTCCGGCCTAGGGTGTCCTGGTGCCACGTGCACTGATGGACACCCTTATGCTTGAACATGGTGTTCGTTATGGACAAACTGTGGCTAGCACAGAAGTCCAATAACAAAACACCGCTCGGGTTCAGATCGGGGAGGCCGTTCCTCCCAATCACACCTCTCCAGGTAACACTGTCGCTGCCCACGTGGGCATTGAAGTCCCCCAGCAGAACGATGGAGTCCCCAGTTGGAGCGCTTTCCAGCACCCCTCCCAGGGCCTCCAGGAAGGCCGGGTACTCTGCACTGCCGTTCGGCCCGTAGGCCGAGACAACAGTGAGAGACCTATCCCCGACCCGAAGGCGCAGGGAAACGACCCTCTCGTTCAGTGGGGAGAACTCCAACACATGGCGGCTGAGCTGGGGGGCTATGAGCAAGCCCACACCAGCTCGCCGCCTCTCACCATGGGCAACTCCAGAGTGGAAGAGAGTCCAGCCTCTCTCAAGGAGTTGGGTTCCAGAGCCCAGGCTGTGCGTGGAGGTGAGCCCGACTATCTCTAGTCGGTACCTCTCAGCCTCCCGCACGAGCTCAGGCTCTTTCCCCCCCAGCGACTGTGCATGTGACAAATAAAATTTGAATTTGAAGTAACCACAGTGTTGAAAAAAAAAGCTTTAGCACATCACCTTGCACATCTTTTTTGCAATAGTGTATGATTACGTTATAAGATTCTCTCCCTCTCTCTATAGAGAGAGATGGGTATGGGAGCTAGAGAATATTGTGCTTGTGATTGAAGGGATCTAAGTCCTACATAATGCAGGCAATGTCAGTGTAGTGTTTGAGCTCATTTATTTTCTTGATCTAAACCTCCCAGACAACCTCAAACGCACTGAGTCTTTCCACAAGGTCAGGATGAATGTGGATGGGTACGGGCTGATACAACAGCTGAAAATCAAGCTTTTTTGCATAAGAGGTGAAAAGCAGGTGATGAAGTGTGTTGTCAAAGTTTCCTTATCAGATCTTGGAGGAGTTGTTTTCATTCTGTTTTCTCTTTTAATCCGCTGCCCAGTCGGTGACTAACAACGATCACTGACCTCCTGGATGTTTCTCTTGTGCTGACATTTTGAGAGCATTGACTGAGCTGTGCAGGAGCAGGCCAGAGGCTGTAGCCCATTTCTCCAACTACCCATTAATCAGACTTATTCTAGAGGGTTATGGTTAGGGTTAGGGTTAGGGCAGTGGTTCCCAACATTTTTTGGCACGGGACCCCATTTTGACATCACAAATTCCTGGCGACTCTGCGATCACGTGCAGTCACGTGATTGCGGCCGCCAATCAAGATGCGCCAGCTCAGATATTTTTATATGCCGCATTTTATTTGAACTCGATTTATATTTGAGAAAGTGAAAGTATAGAATACAGTTGTTTAATATTGTGTGTGATGTTTTAATCATATTTTTAAAAAGAATAATACTTAGTTTTAAAAAAAAATACTTTTATCAGTAATTTTTTTAATCAATTACTAGACATTTTAGGAGACCCCACTTGGGGTCCCAAACCCAAGGTTGAAAAACACTGGATTAGGGTTACTTAACCCTCCTGTCCACCTGGGTCAATGAAGGAAGGACGAAGGGAAAGAAGGAAGGAAGGACAAAGAGAAAGATGGGAGGAAAGAAGGAAGGAAAAAGGGAAGGAGGGAACAGATTGGGTCAAAAAGGAAGGGAGGGAGGGGAAAGGGATTGTGGAAAGAAGGAAGGAAAGAAAGACGGAGGGAGCTGGGAACAGATTTGTTCTAGGAAGAAAGAAGGAGGGAAGGGAAAAAGGAAGGAAAGAAAGATGGAGGGTCAGTTGGATCAAAAGAAGGAAGGAAGGAAGGGAAAAATTATTGTGGAAAGAAGGAAGAGAGAAGGGAAGGAAAGGAAAGAAGGAAGGATGGAGAACAAATTGGGTCAATTTGAACAGGAGGGTTAAGTTGGAGAAATGGGAGGTTGGGCTAATGGACACAAAAATATAGAAATGTATGGTTGGAGAAATAGGTAGTCGGACAGACACCATGTGCCCAAATAATAGTACATAGAAATAGTATAGAGACACACTGGCATTGAATTACTAGATTACATTGTGTGTATGTGTATGGTGGCTATAAATGTTCAAAAAAATAATAATAATAGGCCTAATAATAATTTTTAAAAAAACACAGAGTTGACAAAGCCCCTGACATTTCATTAAACAAAGCTTTCCCTTATATGCCGTCCCAGAGGAGCAGTGTATGACGTAAGAGACGTGAAGTTCATCTGGTGAGCAGGAGCAGCTTCGTTTCTCCCGCTAGGTCTGGGCTGATGGCGCGTTGAGCAGACTGCTGGGATTACACAGTGACAGTAGGAGAAGACAGCAGTACTTCAAGTGGAATCAGGGGTGTCCTGAAGATGTGAGCGAGGCGAGCTCTCACTCCCAACAATCATTCTGCCGCTGTTAAATCCACTGCGTGTGGAATTAAGACTAAATTGACTAAAGAAGCACTGAATGTGGTGTTTCCATATATCTCTTCTTGCCTCTCCTTTCCTTTTTTTTCACCCTTCCTCACACTTTTGTCTCCTCTGATTTTGCAAGGGAATCTGAGCAGCATGTGAATATAGCTCCAGACAGAGCGTCTTGTTTTCTTGTTTCCTCCTCCTTTGCCCCGTCAGTTTCTCCCTATGTTGTTTCCTCTTTTTCGTTCCTCTGCTTTAATCTGCATTTGTTGCAGCGAGAGCTTGTGCTGTGTTGCATCAATTCCTGCTGCTCTCGCTCTGTCCTTTCTTCTTAACCTCACAGTGCCACCCAGTGGTGAGGAAGAGGAGGCCAATGAATCATCGGAATGATAAAACATAAAAAATCAAAGGGTAGATAGGATTTTAGAGGAGAAGACATCTGCTCTTTCACTGTAGGGCCACAAGCAATTTCTATGCATTCTGCAATATTCAGATTAGAATACACAGTATTAGTGAATGACAATGATATTACATTGATTCACAGTATCTTTTAACGCTTATGCTATCATATCCCTCTATTATCCTATGGGGAAGTATTCAATTTGATGAATGTGACATTTATAAGAGAGCCATCCCTAAATTAAATTAATACAGCTATTACTGCCCAATACAGTACAGGGCACAGTCACTTTCTCCATCCCATGAGGCAGCTAAAGTTGATTAAATACGAGTGAATGAATAGAAAATGACAGTCAGGAACTTCCCTTCCATTTGATAACTTAACTTTTATAGCTTTTGCTCCTGCAAACAATGACAGACACATATTTAACTTCACTTGACCGCAGAACATTATGTGAAGCAGAGCTGAGAGAAAGGTTTGCTGTAAGTCAGGAAGTGTTCACCTACACTCAGCCTCTGCCTGCCCTTAAAACTCCCAGGTAAAATAAAGTTAAAGAAGACATTTGTCAAAGGTCAGGGCATAGGATTAACTTGCTAGGTAGCTCATGGGGCAATAATGAGCTGTGGAGCCATTCTCAGGCCTGCTGCTTAATTCCTACATCAGGTTGACTGATTGACTGCATCGGACGCAGCACGTGCCTCTCGCCCTTTGAATCATTACAGTCTGCAGTCACGCTGACTGCACGTGGCTCCTTATTGATGAATGCCTTGTTGGTCTGTGTGACCCCCCGATACCAATCAGCCTCTTAAATGTTCCTTTTTCTTCAGCTTCCTCACTGTGGTCGGGAAACACAGCAGAGACTTCATTTCACTCAACACTTCATTTATTTAAAAAACATGTATTTACTGACAAACTCGGTTTCTTTCAAAAACAATTCATTTATAAATACAAAAAGAACAAAACAGGAGAGAACAACTCAGCAGTCTTCCCATCGCAGCAGACTTAAAGAGATTGTTTGGGAGTTTTCTCCGCCACCAAATGTTGTTTCTTGCTGGGAGCAGGTGGTGGTGATTGTCGCTTGACAAGAGCTCCAGCCATCATTGTTTTTTTTTTAAAGACAAGAGGATTTCAAGGCACATCGGAAGGCAAAGTGAATCACGCTCAGAAAGTTACAAGACAAGCTAAGGCTAGCTGGTTAGCATGCTAACGTATGTAGAAAAGGATTGTCTCAAGCTTGATTTATGCTTCTGTGTCAACTCAACAGCGTTCCTCTGCAGAGCCTGACGTGCATCTTCAAAAAAATTCCAACTGCATGTTGAGGCAACGCAGACCAAGCTGTGATTGGTCCGCTCAGAATGTTGTTTCTGTCGTAAGCTTCCCTGCTTTTTCCTACTGTCATTTTAAGGTGTTTGTAGCATTTGTTGTTCCACATAAATCATCTCCTACTCCAACTCCACTCTTTTCACTTTGGTGGCCATTGTTCACTGCTTGGTAGAATGAAGCAGGATGATATAGCCTACAGAGTTTCGCAAATTAAACGGATAGTGTTATCGCGGTAAATTGAGCAACAACACGTTTCCTCGACAGTGGCACAGAACTTTGAAAGGTACACAACGGTGTTGAGGCATCAACATGGAGTTGACGCAAAAGCATAAACCAGGCTTTAGATACAAGAGTTAACATGAGCGATGTTTCCACCTCTGGAAACAGCTGTTGGTGAGTAAAGGAATGAAGCTTAAAGGGACAACGAGGAGTTTTGGAAAAGGGAAGCGTTTTCACACTACATTTGTGAGCCTCCGCGCGCACCGTGAAATTCTTTGACCGGCGCAAGACAGACTCATGTTTTCATTCATCAAGAATTAAAGTCAGAGGTTCAAAGACGATCACATACCGTCGTATTACGGCGATTCGGCGGCGTTATTCTCATGACTCGCCGCGAAACCGAAAGTAAAGAAACGCTGGTCGGCTCGACCAGCATCTCCGCCACCACTAATAATAACAAAATAACGATAGAGACAAAACGATATATTTATCGAAAATGGGCCCATTAACAAGTGTAGGTAGCGTAGATTCATCCACACTAACGTGAGACTTTTTTATAACCAAATAGAAACTCCTCGTTGTCCCTTTAACATCATCATTTCTTCTAGACTGGGCAGTAGACACCTGCTAATGGTAATGCTAGCTTTGTAGCAATAGCAAAATGTGTAATACCAAATAACATCCGTAGCACAACTAAAAAAAATGTAAAATGCCACAATAAAGCATTGTTGCAAAGAATGAAATTACCATAATCAAAATCCAAAAACACAGTGAACTTGGAGAGCTGTAGTAGAAAGTCTCCAAACTATTTTAGCAAAGTTTCCCAGGTTTGCTTCCGACTAGCATCTAACCTTGTTGTGGGAGTCTGTAGGACTCGTATTGTTGTTTTAGTGGAGTCATTGAAAACAAAATGGTATTGTCCTGTAGCGCTATTTCTCACGTCCTTCCAATCAAGAGTCTACAATGAAAATGGCCGACAAGATGGAGGCTTCATCTTTTTGTCGTTTCCACAGTGATTTAGAGTTAAGTGTTTCTCCAAAGCCAGAACCAGCGGTGGACCTCCTCAAGAGTAGCAGTGGCCACGAGCCCCCCAAATCATAAATGGTCTGGAAATTGAGGTGGTGAGCCACAGCATCCTCCTCTTTTAAAGTTTGGCATCAAAACAACAAAGACTTTCCCACATAATCTTTCACATCACAGGAAGGAAATGGTGCAATTTCATCATAACTACACAATGGTTGGACAGCACCTCATGAGGAAGAAAGACCCATAGAGTACTTCTAATTTTCCATCTATCCATTGGCAGGATCATGGGGGCTGGAGCCAATCCCAGCTGACACAAAAAACAACCTCACAAACTTTTCACAAACTATTCAGACATGTGGCTCGTTTGCTTTTTTCCAGTTCAGGGGCTAAAACAACACAATTGTTGCATTTTTCTTTTGGGTTGTTTGTGTTCAGAAGGCAACAGTCCTAAGTGGTCCAAAGTTTTAAACAAATGTCATGCACAAACCAACTGTTGGATTGAAAATTAAAATCTGAACATGTGGTCAAAGCCTGGACTCTACCCAATCCGAGTCATTATATTTGCAGCGCTAATTCGACTCAGACTTGGCTAAAAAAACAACAACAACAACAACAACAACAACAACAACAACAACAACAACAACAACAATGGAACATCAGCAATGTGTCGCATGTTGTGGCGGTTGCAACAGTCGTTCGTTTCACGTCGTGGGAGATGTCAGACTAGGCAAAGAAATGCAAAAAATTCTTACATTATAGACTTTCTGTTGTAGAGCATCCTAGACGCAAAATCACTGTTCATCAGTTAATATTACACTACAAGTCCGTTCATCCTTCCCGACATTCATAATCGGGCCCAACACTGGACATTTGTTGGCCACGACAAAATTGTGTGAAAATCGGCCTGAATTTGTGTAGTCTGATCCTGGCATTAGAGTCACCATGTCTTTGGACGGGAGCTTGGACAGAACCTACACAGTCAAACCTGGGGTCAACCGCCATTCTAAGGCAAAAAAAAATAAAAAGACCAGGTAGAGGCTAGACAGGCCAGATAGATAGAGAGATTCCAGAAGTAGAGAGTCCAGATAAGTAGGAGGGAGTAATCCGTTGAGTAACGCACATTTCCTTATATTGTAAGCTTTGTCAGAATGGTGAGATGATGGCATATTGGAATAGTGGTATGTCGTAATGGTGGTATGTATGTCGGAGTGGTGGGATGTCAGAATGGTGAGATGTCAGAATGACAGCATGTAACCGTCAAACCCCACAGACCGCAAAGCTCAGGGACTGAACCCAGAACCTTATGGCTGTGAGGCGACAGTGCAAATTTGGATTTTTCTCCCTTTTTTAAAACCTTTTATGCAAATAAGTTTTCACAGTTTGTGTTTTTGGGGAGTTTGTGTGTGTTTTGTGTAAGCTCACTACAGAGAAGTCCTACTAATACTGAGATGTGGAACTCATCATTCAGAGCTAGTGCCTTGCCTACACAGTATGGCGGAAAAAGGCCAAAAGGAAGATGTTTGCCACTAAAAGCAGCAAATATCAACTGTCAAACATCGTCCTCTTTTGTTGTGTTGTTTTTGCCACACAACAGCTGGGTTTGGACAGTCTGTCTCCCTTTTAAAAAGTCATTTAATTCAACAACTGTAGCTGTGTGAGCAGGAGAGGACTGAGTGGACCCCTGCTGTGACTAATCAACACACACCAGTGCTGTCATTGTTTGTGATCCGGGAGTTTTCAAAGCAAACTAAATGATGTCTGACTGTCATTATGATCCTCTGTCACTGTAAAGTAATAGAAACCCTTCGCTTTGATATGTCCCCCTGCTATTATCATTTGATTTAGGATTATTAGCCGCTCGGTGTAGAACTGATTGTGAAGAAAAATAATCACTTTGTATGAACACATTATACACTCAAAAATTCAATCCACTGGTGGAAGAGATGTTCAGATTCAGCTTTTTTTTTATATAATGGTAAAAACACAGAAATGTAATAAAAACATCAACCTTCACATTAAAGTGAAATAGTTAAGTGAAGTTGAAGAAATTGAAAGTGCAAATATTGTATCAGTTAATTGTATTAAAAACCTTTAGTGCCTCCTGCCACTCAACTAAACATATTACCATAATTTATAAAAGGTTATTGATCCCCCTTCTAATATGTTGTATCATTACACCACTGCACACAAAAGTTAATTAGCAGTTCTGTATGCCCACAGGTGTGAAATGAAGTGCATAGTTGCTTGTGACTGTAAACCACTTGTGACAGACTGGCGACAAGCCGACAGGAAGTGGTTGAGCTGTACTTTTTATTTGCAAAATATCTATTAACTTCACAAAACTTAAACCACAATACAAATTTAAACTCAGGCCCCGTTTATACGTACCCGGTTATTTTTAAAAACGAAGACATTAACCATCGTTTGCACCCTCCGTTTAGACGCAAACGGAGAAATCGCCCCTGAAAACGATGCTTTTTAAAAACTCCGGCCAGAGTGGAGATTTTTGAAAACTCCGTTTGCATGTAAACAGAGAAAAACAGAGATTTGGGTAGCCGACGTCAGACTCTGACGTCTAACCGTAACCATATTACATAAATAAATAAATAATAATTATAAAATTGAATGCAGACTGATGTATTCATTGTAAAACATTTATTTATTGATGTAACATTAAATGGGGTGATTGCTGTATAGAGTGTGCTCTTCACACACAAGCTTCACTTTTCATTCAAACAAACTAATGTTACTGCCACAATTGTTAGATTTCATCAATGAGACCAACATTTATCTCCTAAAAATAATTTAACCATCCGGTGGTAAACCTCTAAAAACCTGCGGGTAAGTTAGCAATCGTTTTGTCCCACGGGAGGACGACAGAGGCTGGCCGACCAAGCAGCATTGCAGAGCGGACACTGTCTCTGTGATGTCCCGGAGAGCTTCACTTCTCCGAAAAAGAAAAAAAAAAAAGCTTCACCTCTCCGAGAAACATCGGAGCAAACTTCTAAACAGCCGTCATTTGGATAAACTGGCCGTATATTTGGCATCTAAACAGTTACTTTCTCGCATGAAAAAATATTTAAAAACTTTACACACAAGGAGGGCAAGTGCATGGATGTATTATAAGTGACGTTGTTGTTGCTGTTGCTATCAGGTTGCTATGCGGGATCATGTGCGGGAATTTTGTGAACAGAGAGGGTGAAATGTCTGTTTATGAAAATAGCCGGGCACGTGTAAACGTAGTGTCAGAGTCCCTCTGTCCCTCTGTGGTGGACCTCTACTTTGTGCGTGCAGCTGTCCAGCTACTAAAGAGCAGCTGATTAATTAATCCACTGCAGCTGAGCTAATCAACTCACCTGGTGCTCTGCCTCTCTCTCCTACAACTCACTGGCCAAACCACGCCCACCGCCACATCCACGCCTGTTGTCAGCTTTGGGGTCAGCTGTGAATAGACAGGAGTAAGAACACTTGGTATGTGTTGATACTAGAATACCAAGGAAAATACCATTTTCAATACCAAAGGGGGGAAATGACCCAAAAAAAGGCAAACTTAACACAAACAATAATATCAATGACAACACACTGCACACTATAGCATCGGTTCTCAACCTTTGTCTGCTCTGAGATGGAGAGGTTATCAAAATTATATTTGTGAATATTGAAATGTAAAAATCCCAATAACACACCCAATTGGATAATCAAAATTATGCATAGGAAGAAAAACCTACAACTGCTATTTGTTTTTGTAAATAACAGTTTGTAACATAATCACTTATTTTCTGTACAGGCAGGAGTTGTGGATGAGGTGTGGTGGAGATATAAGACTACTACTACTACACTACAAGTTGTCTGACATGGTGCATAAAAAGAAAGATTATAGATACATTATAGGGTTAAGGGATTCTCTCAGGGCTAAAAAAAAAAAACAACAACAAGCAAACAAAAATTGCCAACAACATTTGATGGTGTCTGAGGTGGAGCAAAAAACAACAATAACCCTACTGTAAGATGTAGATGACAAAATATAACAGTTGTGCAACCTCCAACCACCAGAACATGCACCACCACCTCTGTGAAGCAGCTCCACTGCTCTAACGTTGTAAAATGATAGGGTCTAGGAGGATTCCATTCACTCGACTCTAACGTATAGTGTTGCTGTGCTCACACTGGATGAGTAAGAAAATCATTAATGAGCGTGAGTGTGAGCGATATCTTTAGCCTTTCCCTGGATGTTTGCCTCATACACTCAAAAAAATGAAACATTGACTTTAATTAAATTTATTTTGTCAACAGGTTCCACACAAGTGTATTATGTTAGTTTAAAGCAAAAATGATAGGTTCATCTAACTTAATGTATTTGTATTACCTTAACACAATGTGAATTGACCCAACTAGATAAAATAACTTCTGATCAACAAGAGATATTTAAGCTCACCCAATCTAATTTAGTTATGTTATATGGACATAAATAATATATTTACAGGCTACATATTTTACATTTGTCCTTTCAACATAATACATTTAAGTTCAATTTATTAAAATAGGTTTTCATCCAATTTAACTTATACTTATTAGTCTGACCTAATTCTAGTTTGTCAACAGGTTCCACACAAATGAATTTAGTAAACCCAACATATTTTTGTTATTTCCTTTATTCACCAATATACATTCAACATTTTGTTGCCACTTGGTACAAAATAATACCCCACAAGACATTATGGTGCAGCATGGTTCAACACTAACAGTTTTAAACTACCATCCAACTGCAGTCCCACAATACAACAGGCTTGCAGTTCTCCATTTTTTTTGTAACAGCATCATAATTTAACAATGACACCTGCTGCTGTCAACTTTTATTTTAATATTGTGGAGGGAATACCCTGAAATGTACTTAAATTAAAGGAATAGTTCAACATTTTGGCAAATTGGCCCATTGCCATGATCGCTATCGTCATAGCAGTAGGTTCGTTACCTTTAATTGTCGGTGTAAGCTATTTTTAGAATGGCGGAGCAGAGCCGTGAGCTGCTCAGAGCTACGCTACGGAGGCTCATTATGGAATTTCTTGGTTTCCCTCATCAAACTCATCAAATACACAATCCAACAACCAAAACGCTTTCGTGGACAAGTTGTGACCTGCACATTCACCACGCTATGAGATAATAACGGAACGTTACGAAACTGAGCCGTTTTCGAGGTAAATACAGAGACTGTTGATGAAAAACTGTCCCTGAAGGCAACGTGCATCAGCGGTTTTGCATGAATTTACCTCTAAAACAACTCCGTCTCGTAACGTTCTGTTATCTCATAGCGTGGTGAATGTGCAGATCACAACCATAGACTGTAAAAAGAATGGACGTAGCGTCCGTGACGTCACCCATTGGTTTGGGGGAGTCTGTTTTGTGCCGCTACTACGGGGGTTAGAACCGCGCCATGTTGGATTCTACTTGCCATATTTGGAGCGGTGCGGCCGTTGGCCGGCCGAGAGCCCGCCCACTGGCCTCGTAGCAGCGGTCGCCGGACCTGTCACTCAACGGTTCTGCGCCCTGATTGGCCAGAACTTTAACCCTAATAATAGTAAAACGGTAGAGTTTAAAAAAAATTCACCCCCCTCAGAGTGTGTGCGGGGGTAGAAACTATCGATTGAGACCAAAAAAATAAAATGTACCAGGCTGTAAATATGTTTTTTTAAGCTGTAAAATCGGCTATTTTAACATGGGGCTCGATTGGAGTTGCTCCCTTCTGGAGCCAGCCCCCAGCGACAGCCGAGGGGATTGCAGCTTTTTGAATGCGGAAGTGAGCTTCACTTCTCAGACCGACAACTGCCCCCTTGATCACAACTTGTCCACGACAGCGTTTTGGAGTTGTTGGATTGTGTACTTTATGAGTTTGATGAGGGAAACCAAGAAATTCCTTAAGCCTCCGTAGCGTAGCAGCTCACGGCTCTGCTCCGCTGTTCTAAAAATAGCTTACATCGACAATTAAAGGTAACGAACCTACTGCTATGACGATAGCAATTATGGCAATGGGCCAATTTGCCAAAATAATGAACTATCCCTTTAACAAACATGTCACTTGTGATGTAGCATTGTTACCCAACATTAACAATTATAAACCACCTTAATGCAGCATAAACAACTCTGCTATTATCTAACAGATAACCATTTTATTCACATTCGGCATCCAGATCAATGTTTGGTTCATTCATACAGTTTGTTCTTGAGCATCTGTACCTTGGTTGAGAGTCTGCCAGCATCCAGTTGAAGGAAGAGCCTCTGAAGTACAGTTCCTTAGGATAACTGAGGTTCAGTGCTACACCCATTAAGAGTTCATATGCAGAGGCGACGTCTCCCAGGTCATGTAGAACTTCAACATCCTCGATCACTATGCCAACATCAGCTGGAGGTGTGGTGGTGGCATCACCTCCCTCAACTCTGATGCTGTAGATGCCATGGGTAACTTGCTCAAGCTCCCTCTGGACAGCAGCACCATCAGTATCCTTTACATAGGGGAGAAAGAAAGGACACAACCAATCTATGAAATCACAGATTTTGTAGAATTCCAAAGATTAACTTTTGCCTTTCAGATTTCCCTTAATGAAAATAGCATGATACTTCTAATATATCTCTCAGAGTTGACCATGTACTGCTGTCATGCATGCGTGCTTCTCTCTGTGTGTGTGAACGCCAATAACGGACAAAGAGCGCTATGCGGAGAAAAAGGAACGAAACGATATTGCGTTGGTCGAGCCAAAAGCCGAAAAATCTATTTGCGGCGGACGCAATTTATTTGTGGCGGGCCGCCACTAATAAATTAATGTAAGGGAAACACTGCATTCATTATGTGCGCCATGACCCCCCCATAGTCAGACTAGCTTAATCTAGTCAGAAGAGCATGAACTGACTGACCGACTGAAGTGGAGATGACCGGATTCAACTCTGAGAGATAACTATGACCTGGACGAACAAGAACCTTCACAGATATTTCTAATATACACTCAACAAGCATTTTTTTTTTAGCAACAATCTAATGCAATCCAATACAAAAGCAATGCCATCATTTTTTTTTACTTTGCTAAGCTTATACATTTTAAGTTTTTGTTTACATTGCGTCAGAAAATGTTCTTAAGACTTTGCCACCCTCAAGTATTTTAACAGGGTAGACACAACACTTTTCTTACTTATTCAATAATAAACAAAGTAGAATTATCACCTTTCTGACAATGTCAATAAAAAATGAACATGTATAAGCTTAGTAAAAGTAGAGTAGAGTATGGTAGAGCTGTTGGATTACACAGGTGTGCCTAATAAAATACTCTGTGAGTGTATTTAGGTTTCCAAAAAAGCTTAAACAAACTGACTCCATGCAAATTTTAACAAAGTAACATGATTCATTATTCAGGATTTGATTTAATACAGGTAGAAACTAAACTATTAAAATTACCAATCAGGTATTCTTTGAAGAGGATGTTGGGGTCTTCATTCAGGTGGATACAAAGTGCCCTGAGAATCCACTCCAGTCTCTTTGTTTCATTCTAAAGAAAGAAAACATACAGAAAATTATTTTAGGACTTCACATAGACACACACTACACCTTGCATTTCTATAAGCATAGGAAATGAATGACAAACAGGAAATGAATAAAATAATGCAATATTTATATAGGCCTACAATACACCTCTATAGAGATGGTGTTTAAATATAAACTCAAAAAGGCACACGCAAATGCTGTTTCAAACGACCAAAAAATTTTTTTTAACTAAATAATTTTTCTCATGTAAACATGACATGATTTCCGGTCGGTCGTCATGGAAACGTGTCACTCATCTACGGTTTTGACCAGAGTGGAAACACACGTGTGTGTGAACACGAACCATACGAGTTGTCTGATGCGCACCGATGTCTCGAAGCACCATGAACCGGCTTGTAGCGCTGCTCCTCCGGTTCGGTGTTCTGACTTGTAGGGGACGACGTGCTAACAGCTAACGTTAGCAGCTAACGGCTAACAGCCGCGACAGCAGCTTAGCTCAGCCGTGGCTCTGTTTACGTTAACGGGGATAGACTTGGTGCAGTCCTCTCGGTCTGCCGGTGAACCAGCGGGTCCGGTGAGCACGTCCGCATCTCCGTGACATGTCCCGGTATGCTCGACCAACCGAGTAGCCCAACGTTAATTTGCTGTTAACACACGCAGCATTTCCTGTCCTGTTTCAAAATAAAAGCCCCCCACAAGTTTGTAAATGGAAAATTTTAAATATGAAGCAGTGAACGTGTTAACGTCATGGATGTAAAGTTATTATATTAACGGTTAACGTGTTCACAGGGATAAAAGCAGACCGACCAACCGTGCAACTGAAGCTAGTAAAAGTGCCAGACCCTCAGCTCTCTAAAACACAAGCACAAATATAGAACGAGTGTTGTATCACAAACACAACTAAATCATGCTCAGTATGAATGAAATTAAACAATAAAATGTCATCTTACCTCTTTTGACGACAAACCGTTGGCAACTTCACCGCGAAAATCAAGGAAGATTTGATTGTTTGCGCATGCGCAGTCTGAAGCATTTTAATCTTCTTCTTACTGCCACCTTCTGGATGTAACTAGTATTTCCACATAATTCACTTAAATTAAATGGTTTGTGTTTAACCAACACATAATTATTTCGTACACATAACGAAACACACAATTACATTGAGTTTATTAGAAAAACATATTTTAACTCAACAAAGATATGTATTTTAAGTAAACTGAACACATTAAAATAATATACAGTGAACAACCCACCCCATTCACTTTTTTGAGTGTATGCAAAATACTTCCAAACAGTCCAGCTTTTTACAACAACGCTGATGAATGCCCCTGAAAAGTTTTACCTGTATCTTGTAAACCCCTTTAATCTTTCTGGGTCTTTATATTTTCCTCATTTTAACTCAGTTAGTTTTCTATTATCACACAACCAACTGCTGGTATTCTTAACTAGCAGCAAAAAAAATGGCAATAAGTGTTTGGTGTTTGGCTATACTATCTAAAAAGAATCCAGAGAATCTAATGCAATCATTAGCATTTAGATTTAAAGTGGAAACAAAGCAGACCCCGGTAACTTCAGGTGACATTCTCTAACTTTTAATAGCTCTGCCACTTTCTAACAGTCAGTGCTAATCAGTCGCAACAATCAATGGCCGCGTTTCCCAGATTCGATATTTCTTAAGGACTTAAGAAGGCTCTTAAGAAGGGTTCGGCTAAGAAGGAGCGCTAAGATACGGGTGTTTCCCAGATGCGTTCTTAACTGCCTTCTTAAGATCACGCCAAAGAAGCTTCTTAAGAAGCTCTTAACAGGAGCTGTCCACCACCACAGTACTGAAACTGAATCAATCGATGCCAGGCAAATCGATTATTATATCACACGCCACCTAATACGCGTATAAATCACACACAGTGACAAGCGCATAAACCGAAAACGGGATTTCCACTTGTCAAACATGAGGTTAACACAGGTGTCGGCGGGCCTGATTAGAACTTCTCCGCTGTTGTTGCCGCGTTGGTCACGGGCAGTGACGGACTGGCCGTAGGTGACACGGCACAGCCTCGTAAAGATGCGACCAGACGGCTGCGTGACCATGTGATTGATGTGTGTGAAAATAAAAATAAAAATGTGCACAGGGGCTGGCTGGTTTACAGCCAGACAACTCTGGAAAGGATGAAACCACAAGGTAGCAAATAGCTCACTTCATAGAGTATCCCCACTGCAAGTTGAAGCATTGCTGTGGTCTGGGTTCAAATCCACCCAATAGAAAATTATTTTGGTGGTCAACATGTTTTTCTTTTCTCATCATCACTGAATGATCAATGCTATACATATGTATATAGGCTACATATATATTTAGGCAGTGGAGTGTTAATGCGTGACAGTCTTTTTAGTGCCAGTATAAAATGGCACAGGAGGATCGGTGTCACGGCTGCCACACTCCGTGACACTGACCCTTGCTTGCGATGCCCCCACCACACCAAGAAGCTGCCCACTGCATAAAAACACGATGCAACAGCGACACTAGGGGTTGATTTAAGAACAGCTGTGTTTTTGATGTTCATGCAGATATGGGACGTGGATGTGTGCGTAAAAATTATGATAAATGATAGTCATGATGATTAATCTTATTTGTGTGCCTGATGTGCAGAGCACATGTTATTCCTCATATTTAGGTTATTTATTGTTCTTATTTTATTTTTTATCTCTATTTTTTATTTCGGCACATATTTAATATGTTTTAAACATACGATGTGCACTGTTTAAATCTTGCTTAGTGTGATATTGATTTGCCTTGAAAAAGTGCTACAAAGTCGCTAAGAAGACTCGAAAGAGTGGGTCAGCTCGATCTTACATTTCCTTCTTAGTGAAAGATCTTCTTAAGCTAAGAGCGACTCTGGGAAACACGTTCTTCTTTCACAGCGTTCTTAAGAGCGCTCCAAAGAAGATCTTAGCGCTAAGAGCTTCTTAACAAATCTGGGAAACGCGGCCAATGACTGTGGTTTACTCTGTTTCTCCTACATGGAAATATTTCACATGCAAGCATTAGACAACAAGCAAAAAATGTCCGACGCCGTCTTCTGGATGACGTGCAGGTGTCCTGCAGCGGAAAACTGATTTAACACGTCTTCTTCAATCAGAGTAATCTAAACTCGCTTTGCTAAGAAAGCGATTAAGACAAATGAGATTGCAATTAAGACAATTACAACTAACGATTAGCGCTAATGATTGCTAACGGAGGGGCTTCAGGAGAGAGGCGGCCGTACAGCAGCTGCAGAGGAGGAGAGTGCAGAGAATAAATACCACAGGAAGAGAGGAAGCCATTAGAGTGTGGGCAGAGTAATAACTTCACCTGAGTTGACACAAGATGACATGAAAACATACAACACTGACACCGTCTACAGCTGCGGCTGTAAGTCTTGGACAAGATGGCGACTGTCACATTTATTGGCATCTGGCATTTGTTCAGTTAATTGTTTAATGGATTTAAGCCACAGCAGCGCAAGTGAAAAATCACTGCAGCAACTTTTAACTCTGATTGTTTCCTCCTTTTGTGCTTGTACAGGCTACAGGAACAAAATAAATCACCATATTTTCCTGTGCTGGTGGAGAAAGTTCTTCCAGAGTATAATTTCAGATTTTTTCTTTTCTTTTTTTGCCAAATAGTAGAAACATTTTCCAAAGTCAAGTGATTCTGTGTCTCTCTCTACTAACTTCTTGGGTTCTTGAGGTCATTTATAGGCATTGGTAGTGGTGCTGTAGGGTTGCCAAAGAGCACAGCTTTCCTGTCAGACAATCTTTAAAAAGATGTGAGTTTAGATTGAACATCTTCGCTTGTATTATTTGTCTTGCTTCATGCTGGTTACTTATGTTTTATTTAAACATACACACAACATGATCGAAATCCTGCGATACGATTCAAAGACGAGCAGCATGTGAGGCAAAGTTATGTGTGCAGGTGCATCGTTGTAAAGATAGCCAGTAACTGAATTCATTATAATATACAGTATACAATATGAATGTAAAATAACAATGTAAAAAGTCAAATTCTGCATCAATTTTAGCCACATTTTAGTGGTGAATCACATCTATGGAGAGCTGCTGTTACACAAAGACAAAACTATTACATTTTATCTTATCCATTTCTTTATTTTTTGTATTTTCTTTTGATATCTTTCCTTTCTAAATTCAAACAGATTCTGTTGAAATTTATACATAAAATATAAAAAAAAGAAAGCCCCGAAAACATCAAAGCTGAACAAAAAGACGAAAAAATGAATCAGAATGATTCAGCTTTTCAAATTTTAATGTAACAATCCTGAAAACTTTGACATGTGGGTAAATGAAAATGGAAGCAGAGAATGAACTGAATGAAATATCGAGCTTCTGGTCACATAAACGTATTAAAAAATGTTAAAAAGTAAAACCTATTTAACCCTAACTGATGCAGTCTCATTTCTTTCTTTTTTTTAAGTATATTTTTTGGCTTTTTGCCTTTTTTATTGATAGCACACAGTAGAGATAGACAGGAAAGGGGGAGGCAGAGAGAAGGGGAATGACATGCAGGAAAGGTCTGCTCGACGCGGGACTCGAACCGGGGACGCCTGCGTTGAGGACTGTAGCCTCTACATGGGGCGGCCGCTCTGCTGCTCCACACACCGCCCCTGCAGTCTCATTTCTTAAACAACCATGTTAGAAGACGGATCTTGTGGTTGTGGAGAAGATGTTAATCTGTTTCAGAAGGGTCACATTATTGGTATCAAGCTAATTAAACATCTAAGGAGACAGTTGAAACTTCAAAAATTGGGTTAAGAACTGTCCAACACATTATTAAACACTGGAAGGATAGTGAGGAACCATCATCTTCAAGGAAGAAACATGGTCCAATGTGACCACAAAGTCCAAACCTTAACCCCAATGAGAATCTTTGAAAAATAAATCCAACTTTGGATGGAAATAAATGTTGTGACATTACAGAAGCTTATCAAAACAATGCCACATCAAATGCGTGTCGAAATCACAGCTAAAGGCGGCCCGAGTTCTGTTATGGACCAATCTGAAATACCTCTGCTGCTACTGTTAAAGGTGACATGGAGGACAATGAGTTACACAATGAGATGGAATATGTGTTAGGGAGCGATCAAATAACAGTAACTGACTGCTGCTAACTTTCTAAAGCAAGATGTTTTCAAGGTTTGAAAGGAGTGAGTGCGCTTGTGAACGCAACTTGTTTGAGACTGTGCCGTACTTGAAAAATGTTGTCGCAGTTCGCCCCTGAGCAAGACACTTAATCTCCAGCTGCTCCGCTGGAGAAGCTCAGCGGGGAACTAAAGACTGAGCTTGTACTCTGTACATGTCAGAGTAAACGTGGAGCTGCAAATGTTAAAAGAAGAGATTGGAACAGTGTAATCACAGGCCTCTGTTCTAGAGAAACACTGCTGAAAGAAATATTCCAAACTATGGATCTAACAATAGTGAAAAACAAAAAATTAAATAAAAATGGATTGAAACTAGAGATTCCCTCCTGTCACAAACTGCAATGTACAGCTCTAACTAACTTCAAAAAGCCCTGTGTTGAGATAAAAGTTTCCCCTCAGTTGCTTTGAAGACAACTTTGATCTTCCTGAACAGTACTTTTTTTTTTTCATGAGAACAACAGAAAAGTAGGCAGGGGTGCACACCAATCCATTTGGACCCCACAAATCAGTAAACACACATAGCTACATCTCTCTCTGTCAGACACACAGACAGACAATGAGGAGCTTGTTTCACATCTTTACTTACTTTGTTTTAAATCTTCCCAAGTCATCATTCTTTGTTTGAAACTACTTGAAGGCTTTCAACACAATCAGCCTCTTGTTTTCTCCTCCACAGTCTTAAGGGTGGGTGAGCTGGGATGAACTCAACCTGTAGTTCCACACAATCCAGATATCCGGGTGTGGTAGAGCATTGTTGTCACACAGTGTCTTTTTGTCAAAAGTACAGTATACATTTTTCTGGAGATTAAATATATTTGACCGTAATTGACCTTTCGCAAAACCCCGCCCCCGAACGGTCATTGTCCAATCAGACATCATAGCAACCGTTACTATGTAAACAAGGTCCGTCAAGCTTCGGACCTCCGACAAGCAAAGTGTATTGTCGGACAGTAGTTACCCGAAGAGTTTGGCTGGAGGAGTCGTGTTCTTTCCCTTCCCAAAGCTGCAAACACAACAGGAAAGGTGCCTACAATGGGTCAAACCGTGTGGAAGCCCCCCGAGCCGGACCCTTCTCCCACTCCCAGCTAAATGTCATGAAAACAAGCATAGCATAGGCTACATAGCCTATATCTGCTCCAGGGTAAGCTAGCAGGACTAGGGCTGTATCCGAAATCACTCACTATTACAGTGTTTCCTCTAGGAATTTTTAAAAAAAAAAAGGGGGGGGGGGGGGGATCGGACCTTACAACTTTCACTTTCACCACGCACTGCTGCAGCATGCACGCTTCTCTCTCTCTCTCGCTCTGTGTGTGTGAATGCCAATAACAAACAGCACTATGAGGAGATGAATGAACGGAAGACATGCAGCGGTGTATTTGCGACAATTTAAAAAAAAAAAAATAGAAGGAGCTTTATGTATGAGGAAACAGTGCACTTACACAGATTGAATGGTGTCACAGCTCTCCTCTCGGTGGGGAGAATAAAAGAAAAGAAGAAGCTCTGGGAAGCAGCAGGGAAGTGACCACACTTGCAGATGCTCTACATCAGTCATTCCCAACCTGTGGGCCGCGGCCCCCTGGTGGGCCGCAACGGTATTGCAAGTGGGCCGCCAAATCATTTTCAAAATAGTAGCTATGATTTTTGTGGAAATATTTTTTAAAAGATATTATATGTATAAAAAATAAGCCTGGGCGATAAAACGATCTCTAATCGGGACAGCGATTATGATTATCAGCTGTGGACATGTTTCCTTGATATCACACGGCAGAAATTAATGCGACAGCTGCCTGTTAGTCTGCCGTCTGACACACCGCCGCCTGTCGCGAGTGTGTAGTAGCCTAGAACACGGTGCGTGTGGAGCGGTACATGAGACGAGTCCGACCCGGTCTGTTGTGTGTTTGCGTCGCACCGGAGACCCAGCAATGTACTTTGATTAGTGTCGGAGGCGGAGGGTTGAGTGTCCAGTAGAGCAGCAGCAGGTCAGTGGGGAGACAGAGGAGGCTCCAGCAGCTTCATGTCTGCTGCTGTGAGGAGCAGAGTTGAGCCAGAGCAACGTGATTTCACTCCGATAAGAAAGTGGAGGAGAAAACTCCGAATGTAAAAAAAAAAAAAAAAAACTCTGAATGTGGAAACACGGAGCTGCTCGTGTTGTTTATTCTGCGGTAACACGTCTTATATGCTGACTGGTCAACGGCGTGAAGAACATGCGCTAGGCTCCTGTAGATGCAGGGTTGTGTATGTGTGTCAGTAGCGCTGTACACAGACACACGCACACACGGGGCGCACCGTCGGAGCAGTGAAGTGAAACAATAACCTGATCACCTGAGCTGACATGAACTGTGAGTCAGAGCACTAAAACTTTAACAGTAAAAAAGCTAAATATTCATCAAGAACCATATCCTATTATGAAGATAACAGATGTTGATGTAGGCTACAGCTGCCTAATCCCTCTCACTGCAGGTAGCCCAGTCCTAACTAATGCAATCTAACATTGAACAGAGAGGCATGAACATCTAAAATGAAAATATTATAATACAAATAATTTTAAAAATGATAAAAATAAAAATAAAATATTAATATTCTGATATATAATATTATATAATATTAATATACTTTAAAATGAAATGAACAGAATGGTGTTTCTGGAGAGTTAAAAAGTAGGAAAACAACAACTATGTAAATCAAACCAAACTGTGGACTTGTGAACTGTCTCACAGTGAGAGTCTCAGTGAACATGAAAGTGAGCTCTCCCAAACTGAAGCCTTCTCTGTTATTCAGGATTTAGTCAGGATGCTCCTCCAACTAGCAGCATCAGCTGTGTTACAGTAGTGACTGTGGAGCTTCCTAAATGCCCCCTGCTTTCAGTTCAGTCCTGAATCTTTATCATTAAATTAAAAAAAAAAAAAAGCTCTGAGAACGCATCATTTGGTCGATGTAGGAATGAAGGTGGGCCGCGAACATTGTTTAGATTTTCAAGTGGGCCCCGAGTTGGAAAAGGTTGGGAACCCCTGCTCTACATGATGCAATTTATGAATCGATAAAAGCCGTATTTTGATCACCATTATGTTTACATTGTGACCACGCAATTTTGTAGTGGTGTCAGAATGTTTACTGATTATTAATATTCATAATATAGCGCTCATATGCAAGACACTCAATATAAAAACACTGTTGACACTCGGGCAGCGTCGAGAAGCTTGTCGGGCTAGCAACGGTAACTAAGGGGGGCGGGGCTTTTGCGAAAGGTCAGTTCTCTCCTTTAAGGGTAAAACGCTGTGTGCATTTCACTTGCCCCGTTTACATGAGAGTTTTAATTCCGAATTAAAATAATTTAATTCGGAATTAAAGTTAATTCCGCTTTAAAAAGATCATGTAAACACTTAATTCCGAGTGAAAATGATCATTCGGAATTAAACTTTATTCCGAACTAAGTGGGTGGTTTATTCCTATTTTAATTCGGAATTAATTAATTCCTCGATCATGTAAACGTTTATTCTTCTTAAAATTAATTCCTGTCGTTCTACGCATGCGTATTAACTGACTCGCCGCTCTGTGTGTGTGTCGCGGTGATAATTTAACCGTGAAAAGTAGGCAACAACACACACAACACAACGTTACAGCCGCAGTGTTGTGAGCAGTGGCGTGCACAGGGGGCGTGGCCCAATTGTTGAAAAACGCGTGCTAAAGTGCCCCCTGGGAGCCAAAACGCGCGTTAAAGTGCCCTCTTGGAAGCCAAAACACGTGCTAAAGTGTCCTCATGGGGGGCAAAACGTGTGCTAAAGTGCCCTCTAGGAGCTAAAACGTGTGCTCAAGTGCCCTCATGGGGGCCAAAACGTGTGCTAAAGTGCCCTCTAGGAGCCAAAACGTGTGCTAAAGAGCCCTCTAGGAGCCACAATGCGTGCTAAAGTGCCCTCTAGGAACTGAAACGCGTGCTTAAGTGCCCTCTTGGGAGCCAAAACGCGTGCTTAAGTGCCCTCTAGGAGCCAAAACGTTTGCTAAAGTGCCCTCATGGTAGCCAAAACGTGTGCTAAAGTGCCCTCTAGGAGCCAAAACACATGTTAAAGTGCCCTCTTGGAAGCCAAAACACATGTTAAAGTGCCCTTGGAAGCCAAAACGTGAGCTAAAGTGCCCTCTTGGGAGCCAAAACACGTGTTAAAACAGGCCACATCGATGTTTTTTAGTCTTAAGGTATTGATATTATAAAACAGGCCAAATCAACGTTTAAAAAGGCCAAATTTTTTTCGCCGCCGACCTGTGGTCGCTGGCCAAACGCACCATGTCGCTACAGTCTCACTCTTGTCATTTTCTGAAACTTGGCAGCTCTGAAAGTGCCCTCTAGGAGCCACATCTAGGAACCAAAACGTGTGCTAAAGTGCCCTCTTGGGAGCCAAAACACGTGTTTAAGTGCCCCCTTGGAAGCCAAAATGCGTGCTAAAGTGCTCTCTAGGAGCCAAAACGTGTGCTAAAGTGCCCTCTTGGGGGCCAAAACACGTGTTAAAACAGGCCAAATCGACGTTTTTTTAGTCTTAAGGTATCGATATTAAAACAGGCCAAATCGATGTTAAAAAAGGCCAAATTTTTTTCGCCGCCGACCTGTGGTCGCCGGCCAAACGCACCATGTCGCTACAGTCTCACTCTTGTCATTTTCTGAAACTTGGCAGCCCTGAAAGTGCCCTCTAGGAGCCAAAACACGTGTTAAAGTGCCTTCAGGGAAGCCAAAACGCGTGCTTAAGTGCCCTCTTCAGTGGCGAGGACGCGCTATTAGGTGCCCCTTTTTTTCCTTTTCGCCCCTGCCCTTCAAAAAGTCTGTGCACGCCACTGGTTGTGAGTGAGTTATGTCGGGACAACCAGGCATCATGAACCCGCTTCACAGACCCCGGTGCTTGGCCGCCGCGGCCGCTGCTGCTCTAGTGGCGGCCGGGCACCGGGGTCTGTGAAGCGGGTTCATGAAGCCTGGTTGTCCTGACCAGCAATCGCTCTGGTCCTGACATGACTCACTAACAACACTGCGGCTGTAACGTTGTGTTGTAGCCGAAAAGTAGGCTACAACACACACAACATAACGTTACAGCCGCAGTGTTGTGAGTGAGTCATGTCAGGACCAGAGCGATTGCTGGTCAGGACAACCAGGCTTCATGAACCCGCTTCACAGACCCCGCTTCCCGACCCCCAGACATTAAGCAGATTAAGCAGAAAGGCGATTTAATGTGTTTTCCATGTAAACCCCAATTCGGAATTATTATTTCCATGTAAACTCGAAGGAGAATATTTTAATTCCGAACTATTTAATTCAGAATAATTAATTCCGAATTAAAAAACATCATGTAAACGTGGTAACTTTCACTGTATAAATATCAGGGGTGGGTCTTCCATGGCGGCTCTCCTCCTGCAGACAGTCACCACCACACATGAGTAGAAGCCCATGGGTGGATTTCTTTTGTATAAGACTGTTTTTTTAACAATCCTACAGAATTTAACTTTGTCAATTTCACCAACTGGCCAACAATAACAGCAACCATGGTGATTTTGCTGTGTGAAGAGAGCTTGCAAACCAGAAACATCCTGAACGAATCAGTAGATGAATATAAGCTATGTTCTGCTAAATGTAGTAAAATAATCGAAAGGAAAATATTGTTGTGCAGTAAAAAAAAAAAAATTCAAGCGTATTCAAATTACGTGTTGAGATGGTTGCTAGGCGACAGGAGCTACTGCATCAGTGGGGGAACAGGCACATGTGATGTCCCAAGTGATGTCATCAGACTATGATGTCACAACTGTGCCTTTTATCTCTGATAGAATGTTGGTCACAAAAGAATATAAGACTGTGTTGACAGACACACACGTGCTCGATGGACACACAAGTCACAAGTGTTACTGACAGACACAGACAAGTGTTATTGACGGATACACACAAGTGTTAACAGTTGAAAGTTATATTTACTGACAGTACCAGTGTACTTATTCTCATTTAAAATGGAGAAAGACAACAATTCACAGAACTTTCTCCAGTGGAAGGTCGACAGACTCAATGAGAAAATTCAGGGCTCAGCGCAGCTTCTGAGAGAGACAATTGAAGGTCACGGCCAGGAAATAGACTCTCGTGAGGATAAAATCATGGCTCTTACAGAAGAGCTGCAAGCTTCCAAAAACAAAATAGAAAAGCAGAAACACCAGTTCAAGATGTACCGCGCAAAAAATGAACAACTTGACTACGAGGTATCACGGTTGAAAAATGTGAGCAGGATTGAGCAAGAAAAACTGCAAAAAACAATAGATGAACTAGAAGAGAAGATAAAGACAGATCAAAGGGGTTTTTCGAAGACTTTGCAACAACAGGAAAAACTGGAAAAAGTGAAAGTGTCACATTTAAAAGAAGAATGTGATAAGGAAGTGAAGGAGGTGAAACACAACAGAATGGAAGACCTGCGAATGCAAAAGAAAAGAATGCAGACAATCATTGACGATGAGATGTTGAAGGTGTCAGTGCTCCAGGAAAGACTAACTGAGACAGAGCTGGAAAACAAAAACACAGTGGAGATGATGGAAAAGAACATGGCTGAAAAAGTGACAGAGATTGCACATCTTCGGGAACAACTGGATGCGGAGGAATGTAAAGTCGTACAGCTGAATAATTCCTTCACAAATAGAACAGCAGATATGGCAGAAAAGATCATTGAACTCGAAAGGGACATTATCGATTATAAAAAGAAAGTGGCCAAACTGGAAGATACTATCAAAGAAAAAGACCAAACAATCAAAAACAAAGAATGGGAAATCGTTTCTTTAAGGAAAGGAAAGGCCGCTGTTGTGGAAGAGATGTTGAACGATAAAAAGAAAAGCGCTCTTTTAACTGAGATGAAGAAGCTTATAGAGGCAGAACGTGAGGAGCTCCAAGAGGAAGTCGAATCCCTCACTTTATTTTTAGCAGAAACAAGGAAACAGTTAGATAACACCAAGCGTGTGAATGGAATCATAGTTGAAGAACTTAAAAAACGTAGGGACTACGCAAAGTCCCTTCAGCCTGAACGTGAACATATGAGGGATGAGGTGTCCAAACATAAGACACTTCTGCTTCGTGTGAGGGAGGGTGTACAGTCGTGTATGATTGACGTTGAAAACCCCACGGAACTAAGGGAAAGAGTGCTTAACCTGCAAAAACACATCATAGAAGAGGATGAAAGGACAACAGAGAACAGGGGCATGTGCCAAAAGGCTGTTGAACACCACAAGGAAAAACAGAAGCAAGCCGCTGCGTGTTGTAGGAAGAGCAGAGTCAGTCAGAGCCACGAGAGGTTTCACTTAGAGGGGCAGCTGAATAAGGCTCACATGAATGTGTCGTCGGTGAGAAATCATTACATCAAATTAATCAACCAATACATTGTGACAGACCACGAGTTGAGACAAGAGCTCAAAGACGTGAAAGAAAAGCTTCATAAGGCCACAAAGCCCGCTTCACAGAAGGTTAAGTCCTGGGTCAATAAGAAAGTTCTCAGGTCTACACCGCCACCCAGACATGAAGAAGTGGAAGAGCCGGTTCTCTACGCAGAAGACGAGATGCCACTTAATCCCCCTCATGTCACCCACATCCCACCACAGGGCTACCACATCACTGGTGTCAACCCTGTGCAACGTGTGGTGGAACCATTACCACCAGTTGACATTTAAAACACCTCCTAGCATGTCCCACCCCCCACCTTCCTTCCTCCCTCTCTCTCTCTGTCTCTCTCTCTCTCTCTCTCCTTCTCTCAACACCTCCTTGCATGATGCTCTCTTCAATAGGGGTGTAACGATTGGTTCCATTGTGCCATTCTGAAGGGTCGCCATTCCGAACATTTACTTTCATGTTTCAGAATGCCGGCCCTTAATTATGTTTGAAAAAGGTCCACCATTCCGAACCTGAGAAAAAAGGTGTGCCATTTCGAAAAGTTGGTTAAATGTGGGAGCGTACCGGGTCCTATGTTCCCCGATCGGGAAAGGGTCTTATGTTCCCCGTTTTTTCCAAAAAAGGGTCCTATGTTCCCCGCTGATGCTGGTCGATGGACTCTCTCTACTTATCTGGACTCTCTCTATCTATCTGGCCTATCTAGCCTCTACCTGGTCTTTTTACTAAACTTAACCAACTCCTTTCTTCATTGCCTAAACCCAACCAATGGGACAATCTCACTCAAAGTCACAACTCAACTTCTCACTCAAAAATAGGCAAAAATATGGCAAGTCATTCACAACTCCACTTGGGACCAAAAACTGCAATTGCCTTTTTCTAAAAAAAATGGTTCTCTGTTCCCCGGTCCGGACACAGCGGGGAACATAGGACCCTTTTTAGAAAAAGGGTTCTATGTTCCCCAGTCCCATACGAAGTGGGGAACATAGAACACGGGGAACATAGGCCGGGGACACACCGGCCCATGTTAACCGATTGTGTCATTCACACACACCAGACGTGCCCTGCAGCGATCATTTCATCTGGTGTATTTTCAGCAAACGATTGCGTCAAGCCAAGCAGGAAGTCAAACAAAGACACACGAGAGAATCCGGTCCTAACCCTACCAGGTATTTATTTCACAGTCACACTGTTGAATTTTTGGCTAAAAAGTTACTGAATCGATTTCAAGTCACTGAATTGGATCGGATCAGATTGTTCTGAATGAACCAAAATCGTCCTTGAATCGAATCGGCAACCACGAATCGTGATTCGAATTGAATCGTTGTTAAAAGAATCGCTACACCCCTAGGATTCAGTGTCGGAAATGGGTTTCCTCCAGGTCCTCTGGTTTCTCCCACCTATTCTGTTAAAAGAACCCAAAAAAAAAAAAAAAAAAACATCAGTTCTGTTCATTTTTGTTGTTCCTGATAATATACATACATTAATAAATGTATGTATGTTAAATAAGCAACATTTACATGAATACCGGCACAAATCCACAAATCCCCCTCCCTCCCTTTCTCTCTCCCTCTCCCTCTCTCTCTCCCTCTCTCTCTGTCCTAAATATATTTTAATTGTAATTAAACTGTAGAAAAGCTCAACTTGAAGTGTATTTAGTGTACTTTTATGTGCGTAAGTGGAACAACTTAAAGTATATTTTGTATACCTTAAGTATATGACTTTATATATGCTTAATTATTAAAATTAAAGTGTTTGTAGCAGGGTTCCTACACCTTTTTCATGGTCAAATTTAAGTGCTTCTCAAGGACTTTTAAGGTTAAGCAGGGTCGAAAGTAACACGGGACGAAGGTAAAAAAGCGATTTTCTCCTCCACAGTCTTAAGGGTGGGTGAGCTGGGATGAACTCAACCTGTAGTTCCACACAATCCAGATATCCAGGTGTGGTAGAGCATTGTTGTCACACAGTGTCTTTTGTCAAAAGTGCTGTATACATTTTTCTGAAGATTTATATATTTGACCGTAATTCTCTCCTTTAAGGCTAAAACTCTGTGCATTTCACTTTCACTGTATAAATATCAGGCATGGGTCTTCCATGGCGGCTCTCCTCCTGCAGACAGTCACCACCACACATGAGTAGAAGCCCATGGGTGGATTTCTTTTGTATAGATACTTATCAGTAGGGTGACGTCACGGTGCGTTCCACCGGGCCGCCGCCATGCTGGGTACCGAACACTGAGTTAACCTCTATTCAGCTCAGTGCAGCCACATCCTCTCTGACCAGAAATGACTGCTGCCTGATGTAGTTTGGATATGGATATTTCTCATTTTGATTGCCTTGCCTTGAAAGCACACACCATTTCTGCTGAGACGAGCTTTGACAGCACGGTGCGCCGCTCTCTCTCCCGTTAAAAGTTAATCTAGCTCACCCAGCGGACCCCTCTCTCTCTCTCTCTCTCTCTCTCTCGCTCGCTCTCACTGTCTCTCCAAATACACGAAAAGCCAAATCAAATCAGAAATGCGTAGCCCACTTCTTTTTAACTCACAGACATTTATTTCCATAAAGTAATAAAATATCTGGACATTTTGCCATCGTTAACATTGAGACAAAAGGCTGCAGGAATGGAAGAAGAATTCGGCAAATCATCTTATCACGCAAAAAGTCACAACAAACAGGTTTTGCACAATGGTTTGAACAGATAAGTCTTAAAATATGTGCAACACCTTCTCATCACAATCCACGCCATCTATACAGTTAACGTTACGTTATCACAAACCGTTAACAATTAATCCACACTCAAACCAAAGCAACAATAGTGTTAACTGTACTCAACAAGCTGTTACAAGGTTTACAACAGATATGTGTGGCGGCCTGGGAAAACCCGTCGGATGTCGCGGACGTTCGATTGTGGCAAATAGCCAAAATAGGTGAAAAAGTACTATTTCCACGATTTTGATATTTTGTGTGATTCTGGTACTTTGAACTCCCTACTACATCGTGGTGAATAAATATTTTAAGAAAACAAAACAGAAAGTACTTATTTTTATGTTTTTATGGCGAGTAGAGCGTTTCGTTTCCAGCTGAGCCACAGCACAGCTGATCTGCAGCAGCAGCGCTAGAGGAGAGGACGTCCGTTGTTATTGTTGAGGTAGCATTCAAGGACCCTCGGAAAGCAGAGAATCCCGCGATTCAGATGCTTTTTTACAGCTCCTCTTCATCATAAACGGTTCGGGAGGTTTTATTTTTGTTGTTGATGTTTTGTAAAACTTGTGCAAGTGCCGATGATAAATTCGGTTTAGCGCCGATGCTACGTTCTGTTTAGCATTGATGCTACGTTCGGATTAGCATCGATGCTATGCTAGTGTGACAGTTAACGGGTCCTGTCACTATGCCTCCAATTGATCATGTGCCCTGGCTACTTGGCCAAGGGGATGTCCCTTTGGGTGACTGGCAAGCGCGCATGACTCTTACCCGGGAGGTGTGGGTTCAATCCCCGCCCGGGCCCTCTTCACCTTGCCACACTAGGTTAGCGTCTGTTCCCGTACCACGTGATTACACGCACCCTATACGGTCCCTTCTTGTCACAGAGGCACCATTCAGGGACCCTCGGAAAGCAGAAAATCACACGATTCAGATACAGTTTACAGCTAATCTCTATCATAAACGGTTCAGAAATTGTTTAATGTTTTGTAAAACACTCGTCTTTAGAGGGTTAAAACAGCAAAGTTCTAGTTAAAGCCATTTTTCTCACTTTTCAGTTTGTTGGTCATAATAGATTAAAATGCCCATAACTTTTGGTCTGAAAGGGCTATCTCAGTTATTCAAACAGTTATGAATGGCTGAAAACTTCTAGTTTATGGAAATATCAAAAAATGAAAATGTCAAAATCCCACCATGTGAAGGGTTTTCCCAAGCCACCACACATATGACAGACAACCTGGGCCGTGTGTGTGCGTGTATAAGAAAGGGGGGAGGGAGGGAGGGAGAGAGGAAAAGTAGGTAAAACCTGCTAGCTGCTAGCTGTTAGCTACCGTAGCTCAGGCGTCGGCCTCCCGTCAGGTAAAAGCTGCCGTTTATTCCTCAGATGAAGCTCATGTTGAGCCTCTCCGTACCTGCTGGACGCTAAAACCGAGGGGGCGTCTGTTTGTTTACAATTCACGAAAGCAACGTGAACGTACGTGCCGCTCACACTCAGTAGAGTGAGGCAGCCTCCCTTGGCGTACATGTCTCCCAAGCTGTTTAATGACGGTAAAAAATGAAACAGAAAGTAAATATCCTGCATAGTTTCTCTTTTCTGTGCTGCGCTGATCAGAGAGGCGTCCCTACCTAGTGTATTTTACTTAGCAACGATCTGTTAAACAGGAATAACAGACTGTTAAATGCAAAATCAAGATGTAAATAAATATCAGAAATATCAATACATTATCGGAATACGACATTCAATAGAGCCATGTAATAAAAAAAGGTTTATCCACTATTTTTGTGAGATTTGATGTCACAGCTATGGATGTATTAGGTCACAGCCCATAGACTGCCTTTGGAAGTCGGTACCCAAGATGGCGCTGTGACCGGCTGCGAACGCTGTGTGACGTCACGTGATATCTATCTATAAGACTGTTTTTTTTAACAATCCTACAGAATTTAACTCTGTCAATTTCACCAACTGGCCAACAATAACAGCAACAATGGTGATTTTGCTGTGTGAAGAGAGCTTGCATACCAGAAACATCCTGAACGAATCAGTAGATGAATATAGGCTATTTTCTGCTAAATGTAGTAAAAGAATCGAAAGGAAAATATTGTTGTGCAGTAAAAAAAAAAAAAAAATTCAAGTGTATTCAAATTTCGTGTTGAGATGGTTGCTAGGTGACAGGAGCTACTGCATCAGTGGGGGAACAGGCACTGTCGCTACCCGATCTGCGACGCTACCGGATCCGTGACAAAACTGGTCTGCGCATGCGCAGACCGGCCGCCATCTTGGACAGCTGCCTACGGCAACTCCACTTGGACAAACTTCATTTGGGCACTGCCCGATTTGCGTACATGCTTTAAGTTCTGTGAATTTAAAATACGGTACTGTGAAAATGATTAAAAAATAAAATAAAATAAAATAAAAACCGCGTAGGTCCGTCATAAGACAGCCGCGGCAGACTCGTTTATTCAGTGAGTGTTGTGGTAGTTGTGATTGTTTGTGGTTGTCATGGTGATGAGGCCGGCGAGAAAAGAGGACAGTAAACATTAAAAGTCGCCTGTGTTCCTGTTTTCTGAGCATCAAGATCCAGACCACCACAACCAACCCTCAATTTACATTACTAATAAAGTATTTAAAAAAATAAATAAAAAGATAAACCGTCTGTGGCGACGCACATAGGGCAGTGATCCTAAGTCAATTCAACTAAGTTTGTCCAAGTGGAGTTGCCGTACGTGGCTGTCACGGATCCGGTAGCGTCGCGGATCGGGTAGCGACACATATGGAACAGGCACATGTGATGTCCCAAGTGATGTCATCAGACTATGATGTCACAACTGTGCCTTTTATCTCTGATAGAATGTTGGTCACAAAAGAATATAAGACTGTGTTGACAGACACACACGTGCTCGACGGACACACAAGTCACAAGTGTTACTGACAGACACAGACAAGTGTTATTGACGGATACACACAAGTGTTAACAGTTGAAAGTTATATTTACTGACAGTACCAGTGTACTTATTCTCATTTAAAATGGAGAAAGACAACAATTCACAGAACTTTCTCCAGTGGAAGGTCGACAGACTCAATGAGAAAATTCAGGGCTCAGCGCAGCTTCTGAGAGAGACAATTGAAGGTCACGGCCAGGAAATAGACTCTCGTGAGGATAAAATCATGGCTCTTACAGAAGAGCTGCAAGCTTCCAAAAACAAAATAGAAAAGCAGAAACACCAGTTCAAGATGTACCGCGCAAAAAATGAACAACTTGACTATGAGGTATCACGGTTGAAAAATGTGAGCAGGATCGAGCAAGAAAAACTGCAAAAAACAATAGATGAACTAGAAGAGAAGATAAAGACAGATCAAAAGGGTTTTTCGAAGACTTTGCAACAACAGGAAAAACTGGAAAAAGTGAAAGTGTCACATTTAAAAGAAGAATGTGATAAGGAAGTGAAGGAGGTGAAACACAACAGAATGGAAGACCTGCGAATGCAAAAGAAAAGAATGCAGACAATCATTGACGATGAGATGTTGAAGGTGTCAGTGCTCCAGGAAAGACTAACTGAGACAGAGCTGGAAAACAAAAACACAGTGGAGATGATGGAAAAGAACATGGCTGAAAAAGTGACAGAGATTGCACATCTTCGGGAACAACTGGATGCGGAGGAATGTAAAGTCGTACAGCTGAATAATTCCTTCACAAATAGAACAGCAGATATGGCAGAAAAGATCATTGAACTCGAAAGGGACATTATCGATTATAAAAAGAAAGTGGCCAAACTGGAAGATACCATCAAAGAAAAAGACCAAACAATCAAAAACAAAGAATGGGAAATTGTTTCTTTAAGGAAAGGAAAGGCCGCTGTTGTGGAAGAGATGTTGAACGATAAAAAGAAAAGCGCTCTTTTAACTGAGATGAAAAAGCTTATAGAGGCAGAACGTGAGGAGCTCCAAGAGGAAGTCGAATCCCTCACTTTATTTTTAGCAGAAACAAGGAAACAGTTAGATAACACCAAGCGTGTGAATGGAATCATAGTTGAAGAACTTAAAAAACGTAGGGACTACGCAAAGTCCCTTCAGCCTGAACGTGAACATATGAGGGATGAGGTGTCCAAACATAAGACACTTCTGCTTCGTGTGAGGGAGGGTGTACAGTCGTGTATGATTGACGTTGAAAACCCCACGGAACTAAGGGAAAGAGTGCTTAACCTGCAAAAACACATCATAGAAGAGGATGAAAGGACAACAGAGAACAGGGGCATGTGCCAAAAGGCTGTTGAACACCACAAGGAAAAACAGAAGCAAGCCGCTGCGTGTTGTAGGAAGAGCAGAGTCAGTCAGAGCCACGAGAGGTTTCACTTAGAGGGGCAGCTGAATAAGGCTCACATGAATGTGTCGTCAGTGAGAAATCATTACATCAAATTAATCAACCAATACATTGTGACAGACCACGAGTTGAGACAAGAGCTCAAAGACGTGAAAGAAAAGCTTCATAAGGCCACAAAGCCCGCTTCACAGAAGGTTAAGTCCTGGGTCAATAAGAAAGTTCTCAGGTCTACACCGCCACCCAGACATGAAGAAGTGGAAGAGCCGGTTCTCTACGCAGAAGACGAGATGCCACTTAATCCCCCTCATGTCACCCACATCCCACCACAGGGCTACCACATCACTGGTGTCAACCCTGTGCAGCGTGTGGTGGAACCATTACCACCAGTTGACATTTAAAACACCTCCTAGCATGTCCCACCCCCTTCCTTCCTTCCTCCCTCCCTCCCTCTCTCTTTCTCTCTCTCTCTCTCTCTCTCTCGCTCTCTCTCTCTCTCCTTCTCTCAACACCTCCTAGCATGATGCTCTCGTGCTAGAAATGAATGGATTCAGTAGGGGTGTAACGATTGGTTCCATTGTGCCATTCTGAAGGGTCGCCATTCCGAACGTTTACTTTCATGTTTCAGAATGCCGGCCCTTAATTATGTTTGAATAAGGGCCACCATTCCGAACCTGAAAAAAAAGGTGTGCCATTTCGAAAAGTTGGTTAAATGTGGGAGCGTACCTATGTTCCCCGGGTCCTATGTTCCCCGATCGGGAAAGGGTCTTATGTTCCCCATTTTTTCCCAAAAAGGGTCCTATGTTCCCCGCTGTTGCTGGTCTATGGACTGTCTCTACTTATCTGGACTCTCTCTATCTATCCAAAAAAGGGTTCTATGTTCCCCAGTCCCATACAAAGTGGGGAACATAGGCCGGGGACACACCGGCCCATGTTAACCGATTGTGTCGTTCACACACACCAGGCGCGCCCTGCAGCGATCATTTCATCTCGTCCATTTAGTTCATTTCGTCCTAACCCTACCAGGTATTTATTTCACAGTCACACTGTTGAATTTTTGGCTAAAAAGTTACTTAATCGATTTCAAGTCACTGAATCGGATCAGATTGTTCTAAATGAACCAAAATCGTCCTTGAATCGAATCGGCAACCACGAATCGTTACACCCCTAGGATTCAGTGTCGGAAATGGGTTTCCTCCAGGTCCTCTGGTTTCTCCCACCTATTCTGTTAAAAGAACCAAAAAAAAAAAAAAAAACATCTGTTCTGTTCATTTTTATTGTTCCTGATAACATACATACATTAATAAATGTATGTATGTTAAGCAACATTTACATGAATACCGGCACAAATCCACAAATCCCCCCCCCCTCCCTCTCTCTCTCTCTCTCTCTCTCTCTCTCTCTCTCTCTCTCTCTCTGTCCTAAATATATTTTAATTGTAATTAAACTGTAGAAAACCTCAACTTGAAGTGTATTTAGTGTACTTTTATGTGCGTAAGTGGAACAACTTAAAGTATATTTTGTATACGTTACGTATATGACTTTATATAATATATGCTTAATTATTAAAATTAAAGTGTTTGTAGCAGGGTTCCTACACCTTTTTCATGGTCAAATTCAAGTACTTTTCAAGGACTTTTAAGGTTAAGCAGGGTCGAAAGTAACACGGGACGAAAGTAACAAAGCGATTTTCTCCGAGCCCATACAAGTCTGACATGTCTAACTTGGTCAGCATGTATATCATGCATGCAGGACCTAACAGAACTGCAAAAAATCTTAAGAATATGTCTGACTTTGACCGAGTTACATTCAAGAACCTGTTTTCAGTGGCGAAAAGTAAATTTGTTTGAGTAGTAATGTTTTTGGGTTGATCAGCTGTGTTTACCGTTTCAGGTGTTATAATTATGATGGTTAGACACATTAATTAGTCCTCTAACACATCCTAAAGTTTGACTTGTCAGAGTTTTTCAGTATAGAAGCAGCTCAGGTTTGAGTGTCGGGAGTCACTGGAGGGACGAAAGTAACAGTTGTTACTTTTCGTCCCTCTGCACAATACGGCCCTGTCCCATTTCTCCCCCTTAAAAGTTCCACTTGGTTTTGAGTGCCCTCAAACGTAAATTCCCCTCGTTGAGGGAAAGTGGCTGAAAATCTTTCCCTATGGAAATGGGACACCACTAGTGTAGTGAACGTAGCGAACGTGATAACATATGTCACATGTTTACAATTATACCGGTGGAGCGTGCTACTATTTTCATTCAGGAAAAATGCTGGCGGTTCCAGCTGCCTTGTCTTGGTTGTTAAAATACACGATACAGGGTCTGAGGTGGCTGAGTTGGAACTTGGAGTTGTGTATCCTTGTGGGGGGGGGGGGGGGGGGGGGGGGGTTGAGGGAGAGGGCTCACTTGGAGGGTTATTTTACAGACTTTGAACTGAACTTTCTTTCCACTGAATTGAAGTAACGTTGTGGTCACCTGTGTCTTGCTTGGGGAGCATACATCAGTCCAACTGCCCAAAAGTCTGACGGCTCATTTCTCTACTACCCATTCTACAGTGTTATGGTTAGGTTTAGGGTAAGGTTAAGGGTTAGGGCTACTTAAGTCGGAGGAGTGGGAGGTCGGACTAATGGACGCAAAAATAAAGAAATGTATGATCGGAGAAATGGGTAGTCGGACAGATGTCATGCGCCCGTTTCGCTTGTCTCATGCTGGGCCTTGGTGGTTTGATTGAAGGGTCACAAGTTGCTGAATTGTGTATCCTTGTGGAGGATTAACCTGTCACTATCTGTGTAATGTTTTAGGTATCCCAATATGTAATAAAATCAATAAATGTCTGCTTTTTGTAATTCAAAATGATCTACAGCCATGGGCAGGCTAGCATGGAACAGTAGGCCTTATAATGTAGACATGTAGAGACATTTCTCTTGATTTCAAAACATTTCTTGCCTCTGATGGACCAATCCCATCACTTTTCCTCTCGTACAAGCTGCAGAGTTTTCACTTTTAATGAATAGTTTGACAGGTACAGAATTGATTTGCATGAAATCTGGTGCAGACATTCAGGTTCCCAGATGACTTTGGCCTTCAAAAGTATTGGCATTCCCATCAACCTCATGGTTGCATGGTGAACTCTACAGCTGTGTTACCCCTCTATTCTGGCAGGTTTGATTTTCTCAGCTGGGCTGGGGAGGTATTAAAGCCTGATCAGCCTCTCTCGCTCTCTCTTTCTTCTGTCTGTTGCCCTGTTGCTCATCTTCAGCATCTCTGTATTCCTTGCATATTTATGCTCCAACTTACATAACTTATTTCACAAAGTTCTCATCTTTATGTAAATAGTTTTAATAGATAACTTACTTTTGCTCCAAACCACACACTCTACTACTTTTGTTTCTGAAGCTGGAAATGTGTTCGTAACAGTGCTAATCAGCAGATATTCATCATCTAAGTTCACCGTGTTAGCATTCCCCAGTATGTAACTTATTTGGCTTTTTACTAGCAAAAATAAAATATTGCTTTCATAAATACGTATTTCACTAAAGTCGAATCACACCCACATACAAATGAAAGCTTTCTCGTACCTTAGAATGAGTTGTTACAAGTCGTTACAAATACATAAGTGGGCGACGCACCGAACCGAGGCGGCCATGTTGCATCGCCATTTTTTACGTTCAGTGGCAGCGTGACCGTAGGTAACCACGCAAACTCAGCGGAGCTGTCGACTCGGGGAGAAAGTTTTCCAGGTAGCGCCTGTTAAAACTGTCAGCAATGTGTAGTGTGAGGAAGGACGGAGGCACTGATGTTGCATTCAGGTGTAGTCAGGCAGACGGCCGTCGGCAAACCAACTGGATGTCATTTTACTCGACGAGAGAAAGACGGTAAAACGTGGGTCAGGCAAACAATACGACATCACCATGACAACATATTGTCACGCCTGTATTGTTTTGCCTCGTGCTGGCAGACCACTTGTTTACGTAGACGCTTGTTTATCCTGTTACATGCAGCGTCTGTTGTCTGTCTGACGTCTGCCCGATTTCACGTGAATGCAACATCAAGAATACGTTCTGATATGCAACCGCACCGCTAGATGGGGGGAATTCCTACATATTATACCTTTAACTTAGACAGTGGATACAATCAAGTTTTACAAAATGGTGTGAAGTTAGCATGCAGTCAGCATTATGTTAGCATCAGAAAGACATGTACATGAATAATAGAGAATAAGTGCTTTTTTTTCTTTGTAAGGCATGGGTAAAATGTTACACTGGACCAAGCTGGATATGCAGTCATGATTGAAAGTGCAAAATAGTAGCTGATTGGTTTATCAATTAGCCAAACTTTATCTTCAATGTGGGTTAGGGTTATACGTAAATCTACCACATAATTCAGCCGCAAAACTCAGCTGGAAGAGGAATGTACAGTATGTGGCTGTATGGTCAGTGTTGTTGTAGTTTTTTTTTTTTACTTTTACACCAGCTAAGCACATATGCAAATAGTTTTCCTGAGTAACAGATGATAGATAAGTATTTTTGACTGTGTGGATGTGTGTGATTGTGTGGGTGTGTATTATTGCCTCTGCATGTGTAGTAGCTTGTGTAATGAGCCCCATCATCTCCTCTGAGTAGAACGTGTCTAGGCAGCAAGTGACCACTGGTAATGAAAAGAGAAGAGTGATGGATAGGAAAGGTTGAGCAGAAAAAAAATATATAAACCACACTGTTGTTGGAAAACCAATATAACAGTAAGTATTGCGCATTAGCTCTCCCTCCATAGACGACTGTGTTTGTGTTTGTGTGTCAGGGTGTCAATAGTGAGGCATCAATCTCGGAGACGTGTGCTAAAATAATGTAAATTTTATGATGATTATTTCTGAATTGTCATTGTTTCATATTACCATCACCTCACAGTCTGCATTTTGTTGCTAATCCATAATGGATGTTGTTACCCAGCCACTTTCTCCCTCGGCCATTATCCCAATTACCACTGCACTTTACTCCACCATTACCGTCATTGTAATTATTACATAGTGGGCCAGGATGAGAATTTTATAGTTCACTTTCTGCCCTGTGGCCATTAGAGTGTCAAGGCTAATTTCTGAAGGCTCATCCCATCGTGAATGTTTCCTGCATCCGTCTGCTTTTAGTACTAAGGTCTCTCCCCGATAGCGACCAAGAAGAAAAGGCATGTGAATAGCCATAATTGTTGACAGACAAGAGTCGAGAAGCATAATCTAGTGAGTCTGGATATGACTATGCTTTGTATATCAGAGACCACTGGTTGAACTTAAAGTCACTTATTCATTTATTTGGCTTCTCATTAGCTGCCACTAATGTCCTCCTAATCTTCCTGTTCCACACACAACAACAAAAATCACACAACAATAGAAACAACAAAATAAGATACAAAATGGTATCACTCTGTATTTACATGCTTAAATAGCAAAGTAACATGAAAGTACAATCCATCATAGGATTTTATGTAGGAGAGACAAATATAAGTATTTCTGCTTGAGCCTATACCTTTTCAGTTAGCATTAGCATTTTGTGTTATTCAGAATGTATTTATTATCATTGTAAAAATCATTGTATGTTTCTATTTTGTGTGTGATGATGACAAAATAGACTACTAATTAACTTATGGACCTAGAGCTTTGTGTTACTGACTGGCCCCAAAAAACAACAGAACAAATAGGTGGTGAACCAGACCAACAAGTTCAACTTCCAGGCCTATACAAAACATTCATAACCAAAAGAGCACCATTGCCATCTGGGAGGAGAGTTACGATCCATCTTGGCAGGATAATAGACAAAATCTCAGAATACAGGCTGTGGACTGAAGCTTTGATACTTTCACAGTCATTAATATAATAAACTTTGATAAACTTAATTTGTATACAGTAGCACCTTTCAAAACACAGTTACAAAGTGCTTTACAGATCAAATAAAAATATAACACAGTCATCAAAAACAGTAAGAAAAACATAAAACCAAAAAAGTGAGATAAAACAGTCAGGATAAAAGCATAAAACCATAATCAGCAGTATTGATAATAAAACAATAGAATAAATGAAAATCAAAATAAAAGCAATAAGTGTGGCAAACAGCAGAGCTACTCTAAAAAAGCCTTCCTGTAAAATATGGAACCTAAACCTGCTTTACAGCCAGGAAGTCTGGAATCCTCACATTATACAACATCGGACCTGTAAGTATTACACACATGAGGTGTGTGTGGTCTTCTGGATGTAGTATTTGTAATTAAGTCTGGCAGTGATGGGTTAAAAGACCTACTATACCTGTCGTTGAAGAAGCTGTAGGAAATGTTCTCCTGATATCTTGGACATGGACCTCCTGTCTCCACCTGCCTCCACTGGGATCAGAAGGGGGCATCCCAGGACACAGCTGACTTTTTTTTTTAATCAGTCAGCTTGGTCTTTTCCTTTCAGCAGTGGGAGATGTTGCTGATCCAGCAGACCACAGCAGACAATACAGCTGATGCCACTACAGAGTGAAAGGAGGTCCTCGGGAGTGCCCCCCCTTGCACTTACAACCGACCTACGTCCCCTGGGAAGATTCTGTTTCTGTCCTTTATTGTAAAGAGCATCAGTGTTGTCAGCTCAGCCCAGTTTATTATTCAAGTGAGCTTGCAGGTACTTACATTAATAGTATCACATTCTTTATATTTGCCCTTGTCCTGTCAACACTCAACTCTTCTTGTGATGCTGCACTGGCATCACAATCACACACTGTTAGTTTTCCTTATCTATACGCAGTGTAAACAGAACAGACAAAGTTGTCAGCATGGATAATCTAATCTAACTCATTCTGGTTTGATACAGTTTTAATTTGATGTGAGAGAGATACAGTTAGTGGGTATACATAATGGATTGTGCTCATTATCACCTCATAGTTGGTTGAAGACAGTTGCCTATTTACACATGCAGCAGATTCAGAGCAACATTACCATTCATTTCAAGTGGTGTTTCTGGTGATGGGGAAAATGTTAGTGTGAAATGAACAGATTTTTCTTTTTCCTCTGCACGCTACTGGTGGGAATATGTTGGTCTTTAGCAGCTAAACGCTCCACCGTGTTCACCAGCTATTTGCTAGATTTGTCTTCCTGCAGTTTGGTGCTGAGGAGGTTGTGTACAAAGGTTTGTTCGGAGAGCTGAGGCAAACTGTGAAGCTGGGTAATCATTCTTTGTGGTTGTCAGTAACACTGTTTATTGACAAAGTTAACAGTATTAAAGCAGCCTGTTATGTAGCGTTCGGTCCTGTTGTTCTGTTGGAGGCTTCAGTTTCACTTTATAATAATTACACACTATTAAGCATTAAACTGAATTCTTCATTTATAAGGCATGGATACTCATTAGTGTGTAGTTCATTAAGTACAGATAATTAGTGCTTATAATGAGTATTACTGTGTTATAAATGATTAATTCAGTATTTGATGCTTAACTAATGCTTAACAGTGTGTATTTGTTATAAAATGTTAACAAGGTTTCTTCCTCTTCCTTGTTGTAAAGCACTGCTCTCTGTAGAAAGTGTTGAGTTTCTATCTACATATATTAAGGTCAGGATCAAAGGGACAGCAATGAAGACGCAGGTCGCATCACTGGTCAAAGATTCATTACTGTGCAATTTTGGACTGAAGTCACTAATGAGTCATTAAGAGCTTTGTGGTAATGAAGGCCTTAAAAGTGAGTTTAACCCAATTCCTTTGCAATGAAGTCAACAGTTAGCCGAAGAGACTCTTTGGAGCACATTATGAATAAATCACACACTTATGGGTCTTGTTTTATACAATATACACACCTCATTTAACATTTTGACAGTGCATAAATTCTGTTTGTAGTGTGTGCATTTAGTTCACTTTTGTACAGTCAGTTCTGAATTTCTTTGATTAAATGAGTTTCTAATTGACTTTTCTTGTGAATAACCGTTGGTGCAGAGGGTCCTGCTGGTGATTGGCATCCTGTCAGGCCTGAGTAAAAGGATCTGCCCCTGGAAGCACAGCCTCTATATACAGTTTAGGCTGTGGCCAATTGGACTGAACCAAGCATCTGACTTGAGATTTGGGGAGTTAGGTGAGAGTTTGATTCATTTTTGCTTGGTCAGTTGTTAAAATATAAGTAATTTCACAGTCCTGTTGTCCTGTTTGTTTTGTCTGTAATGTGGTTAGATTGGTCTGATCAGCCAGTATATATGTGCAGTTCAGTTAATTCACTGTATAGTTTGAATAATTAAGTACAGTTCTGCTAAGTTGACCTTTTATGGGTCTAAGCTTTTGTTAACTTTGCTGAAATACTATATTCTTTTTGTAATTACTTTTTTGGGTTAATGAACCCCATTTTTTTAGAATTTGCCTGTGTTTTCTTTTTGTCTGCCAGCTCGGTCACTCACAAACTAGTTGAATACACTTGATGTTATGAAATCTTGGATTTAGGATTACACTCGTTTATTCATAAGTTCACAAAAAAAACTAGTTTGGCTAGTTCTGGTGAAACATATCCCAGCTATCCCCTATTGCTTCCTTCCCCAAAGCTGGGTGGGGACTGGTCTGCAGGAAAAGGAGGGAGGAAAAAAAATACATTCACTCTCCTGTGTATGAATGAGTGTATTCACGTAGAGTATAATAAATCCCTGTTGAATGTGGGATCATTTCCACTTTTATTTCTCATTAATATAGCTATTTTAAACTTCATATTCCCTGTAAAAATATCTTTATCACACCGAGCGGCAAAGGTACCCTCGAGCTAAGAGATCATTTTAAGTTTGCTGAGACAACTGCCTCTTACTGTAAGACCGAGGTGGCAACCACAATCATAAACTTCTCCGCTGCACGAAAATGTCCTTGAGTAAAAAGCTGCTGTAATCCTCCGGCATTAGAACACTTTTCATTCAAAGCGGGTACAACTAATTCCCCATGTAAAGGACTGGAGATAACGCATGTGCCTGTAATTCTCATTCGGGGCGCGTACGAGGATTATGAGTCACGCTATCATTTAAAATAGCTGAGGGGGCATACAGATCTGCACATCACTTGTCAGCCTCTGCGCACACACACACACACACACATTCACACTCACGGAGGAGAGATAACACGGTGTATAACAAGTGTAGTAGTCGGGGAGAGAGGCGTGCTTTAATTTTCATTATTCTAGGAAAAGGCTTGACACATTAAATGGCAACATAATGAGGAGAGATGGAGAGAGGGGAGTGGCAGGGAAACAAGAGTGGTGACTGAATTACACTTTAACTGGAGAAACAATGAGCAGGGGGTGGGGAGGAAGAGATGTGGGTGGGGGACACTATTAGGGAGTGAGTGATACATTACACTGTGTTTTACAACAAATATAACCGTACTGTCAAAGACAAACAGAGAAGTCTGAGTCTGAACACTGACATGTGTTTGAAGCGTTTTGATCATAAATCACAATATAACTTTATCCAGTGTGAACCCCCTCTGATGAACATTCTGAACCTTTTTTTGTCTCTTTTGACTTTTTTTTTACCATCCAAAAGCTGAGGTAAACACAATATTCCCATTTTCAAACAGTGATCCATCACCAGGCTGAGTGTGAGGAGCTGTCCCTGGTGCTGAAATACTGCTGAGCTCTGGGTTTGGGAGGTTTTTGTGAACAGGACTACAGTTGTTAGGCTTGTCTTAAAGGGATATTACGGTGTAAGTTTAACCCATGGTCTAACACACCGTGACACTGAGTAAGACCCCCCCTGGAGAGATCAAGTTTGCCGTCCACTAGCTTCTCTAGTTGTAGCAACTTCAGCAAAAACCGCACGATAACAATACACTGCTGTCTATTCCTCCACCGGCCAACCACCATCAAAAAAGACATTTATAGCCACAAATAATGCTCAGAACAGCACCAAACATCATCAACAGTACAAATAGGGTCCCAGCCCATAAGACGCGGTATCAAACACCTGCTGGCTTTGCCTGAAAAGAGACGAAAACAAAACTCAGCAGTGTATTGCTATTGTGTGGTTTTTGCTGAAGTTGCTACAACTAGAGAAGCTATAGCAGCCGGCAAACTTGATCTCTTTTATCCCTTTAACCTGGCACAGGCACTTGGATTGTACTGACTCTCTTAATGTAGATTTACATTAATTTAAAATTAGTTGCCATATTCTTACAACTATGTTCAAAGCATACTGACGGAGAATGTCTGTGACAAAGTTGCTGTATCCTCTCATGTTATGCTGCAGACACCAGTTTGGCACAAACTTATGAAATGTTTTGAGATGCGTGAACAGTGAATATTACTGACTGTCCCCCAATGTAGCCAATGTTGTGTAGCTTTAGAGACTTTTTTTTCTCCAGACAAGACCGGATAATCCTTCCATCCATCCATTTTACTATACCACTTACCAATTGGGAGCTTCCCAGGGCTGGGTGGCCAGGTTTTTGGGTACCAACCATTGAAGACTGCATTTACCATCTTGTTTCCCAGCTGCTAAGGGAAGTCAAGTGCCATTTCTGATTCACTGAGTCTCATTTAGTTGGTTTGACCTAGTCTGGTTTAAAGCAGGGAAGAGGTTGGGGCGGATCACAGCTTTTTATAGCAACATACAGTGGTGCTAATAATGTAACCTTGAAGTTGCAATCTTCATTTAAAAAGTGACCTGTGATGTGAGAGGATCCAAGATTACTTTGATGAATAGAGATAATCATCTTCTTTATCTTTGCTCCCATCAACCTAATTTTCAGCCAGAGAAGGCAGCTGTTCTCAAGTGCCTCTTCACCATACGACTTTGTAAAGGGTGATAATGGTATACTTCAATGTTGTTGTCGCTTGTTCTGTTTTCTTGCAAAAGGCCAAAAGTGTTAAGCTCCTGACACTAAACCTTACCAGGGGGAATATCAGGAAATACTTAAACTGTATCACCTTGCAAATATGTGAGGCATCAGATCAAGAAATGTGTGTTTTGTTTTGTTTTTCATCTATTTTAGTTAGACGACTGAAATATGTTCTGTGGTTATCACAAGCTGAAGCATTTATATCTCCAAATGAAACCAGTAAGGATGTCGGGGGTCGTCTACAACCAATCCAGTCCCCAGTGCACTTTTACTGATGCTGTGTTTATGCTTTAGCAAACTATTATTGACAGTGTAATAGGAAAGGCTTTGAACAAGTTGGCAGTATAGAGCTGATGACTGTGTTGGGTTACAGCATAACATTAGCTTTTTAATTCCGGTGATTGTATTGAAGCTTTAAAAACCATAAAATACAGTAGTGTTCATTACTGGGGATTATCCTTGTGTGTAAAATGTGCAGATAGTTTAAATCTTCAGTGCGGGTTGGAGACTACAGTGAGTTTCTGTCTTAAAGTGGCAAGACAGGTCTGGGCTAGCTGGTTAGCATGCTAATTTCAGTAGAAATTAAAGTTGCTTTCCACCTCAGCTTGTAATGTTTTGTGTCATCACAAACAGTAAGTAAACATGAGGTGAGGGTGTGACTGTTGTGAGTGTGTGTTTGAATGCAGTATCACAATACTAAAACTCATAATATGAGATAATTTGCTCCTACTGTAAGGTTGAAATTCAATCACAATTTCACATGTTTACATCCTATATTTTGTTACACTAGAGAAAACAGTAACTGTTAAGAATTTTCCTGTAAAATAACAGTAAAGAACTGGCAGCTGGGTTACCATTATGATACTGTAAAATTTACAGTTTTTTACTGTCATGGAAATTTACAGCTTTTTACTGTTAATGAAGAAAACAGTATGGGACTGTTTTTTTATTATAAAAACAGTAAACAACTGGCAGCTGGGTTACCATTATGATACTGTAAAATTACATATTTGTTACTGTTACTAAAAACTACAGTTTTGTACTGTATTTGAAAATTACACTGTGTACTGTTTTTTAAGATTACTTTAACAATACTTTACAGTTAACTGATTTGTTTAAAAATACATTATCAGTCTTCACAAAATCTACAAACTACAACAAAATAGAAACAGAGCAGCATGTAATTGCAATATGAAAAAAGCACAGCTTCTTAATACACTTTGACTTTTATTTCAACATGAATTTAGAATCTCCACATTCAGACCACATTCAGACACCTTCTTTAAAAAAAGACATTACAGACAATTGAGCAATAGATAAGTCATAAATTTACAAAGCTCTCAGATGTGTCTGCCCTTTGTATCCTCTTGTAATCTGCTATTGTAATGTGGTCTATGAACATAAAAATCAAAGAAAAGCCACAAGTCCAGAAAAAAATATCCAAAGTCCTGACCTCAGACAGTCAAAAATATGCCAGAATGAAACATTCAAACAGTTGTATGTTCAGAAACAGACACAAATAACTTGGCAAGAATAACAGCAAGGGACTTTCAACTCTGTAAAGGAGAGAGAAAGAGGGTGAGATTGAGAGGGAGAAAGAATTAAAGCAATGAGACAAGATGGTCTGTGTGTGTTATGGGATTGAATAATCTCACCTAAATGAAGTCCTGCTGAAATTCCATGAGTCTTTCAGCATGTGGATACAGTACATGTGGTTTGACTGCTGTCATCCTTTTGCTTGTGGTGCTGGTGCCCCATCCAGCCTTTGGTGCCTCTCAGGGTTTATGAAGCACCTGCAATTAATAGTGTCTCATCAGACAGTGGGAAAATCATTGCACATATTCATTAACAACACAATAAAAAGCAGCAAATGTTAATTTAGAATAGCATGCTATTGAAAAGATGAAAAAAAACACAATGTTATAGTGAAAATACCTGACGTTTGGGTGAATTCAAGGGCACAGGAGGCATCTTCCTGGTTGAAGATAGAAGGTGGAAAATAAGGTGGGTTGGATTCCCTCACATACGACATGGCCCTCGATGCTGACCATCCAGCGCTGAAGTTTCCTGTTGTTTACCTGAAACTTGACCAAGAATTGCCCTGGTAAATTAAGATGTGCTCACTGCTTTCACCTGCACATTTTTGCAATTTGCAATCAGGCAGACAACACTACAGGTCTAATATTGCTGTGACTTTTCATGTACCCCACATAGGCAACTGAGGTGCATATACCTGACAAAGAAAAGATTATTGCAAACTTGACCATGATTCAACAAACAGGAAGCACCGTGCAATATGAACAACAACTCACAAATACTTACTGTGATCAGTAGCGCAGCAGCAAATAGTCTTCAGTAGGCCTATGTGTAATGTCAAAGAAATATGTCAAAAACTGTACCGTAAATGACGCTCAAAGAACTCAGCAAACATCTTATGGATCATGAGCCCCCATAGATTCATTAATTAATGGCAAACATGGTAACAACAACAGCAACAACAGTGGTCTTATACTGACTAGAAAAAGTACTAAAGCACTAAATTTCTGAGCTAAAATTTAAAATCTGGAATACCTCAGAATGAACAGACCTCTTATGTTGTGGTGTGTTACACCATTAAGGCATTATATGAATGTTTCATGAATTCACTTCATCTATCATCTGTGAAAATTTAGCTAGCTACCGAATCATTCTGTCATGACATGCACATTTGCAATAGGCTGATGAAAACAAACTGAAAACACTGCCAATTTACTTTGTACCAATTTACAAATGAAATAAAACTGCTACTCACCAAATAATTTGCTAGATGGGGGTGGATGAAGGGTCGACAAAGAGAGGAACAGGTCCGGCTTCACATGTGTAGTTTCGGTTAAATTTCCCACAATGCAAAAAATACAACATGATACCGTGACTTAGATGGTTTAGATGAAAGATTAGCGGTTAAGTGCTGTATATTAGGAAAACAGTATAGTTCCGTTAAAAGAACAGTAAATTACCTAAATTTAACAGTTTTTGTTTAGTTTAACAGTAGAATGATGTATTTAATAATAACAGGTTAATACTGTTGGAATTCTGCTGTAAATTCACAGCTTTTTCTTACAGTGTAGAGTTGTTAACACCAATCTTTAAAAAAAAAAAAACTTAATCAGTGCAGCTGTTTCTCTGCTTCACACACTCACAGAAATGCAAACCCGCCGATGATGAGCAAATCTCATCTCATCTAATTATCCTCCAGCAGACGGTGAAACTTCCCATTTACTTCCTGTCTGTTCTTTGTTTCTGTTGTTATTTTGTCATCTTTTTTATTTTACTTGTCTTTTATTGTTGCCTTTCTCTTTCCATTCCGTTAACTTTATTTGCTTTTTTCTCTTTCTATTTCACCTCTTCTACACTGCTCTCACTAAAGATGTGTGTGTCTCTGTAGGAATGTGAGGTTCCTTTCAGTGAGAACAATTTTCCAATCAGGCACCACTTTGATTCATTAGAGAAGAAGAGCAGCTCACACTGAGAACTTATCACCACCTCATCACCACTTTCACCTATAAGAATGAGATTTACTGTAGATGATACTTAAAAGAAAGATTTGCACTAAGGACAGTAATATAAGCTTTTTAATGGTCCCACATTGGATAAGGTGAGATGTCCCCTTCTTTTTGATTATAAAGCAGGTTTGGGTAGTAAATTGATACTTTGGAAATATCAAAGCCTTAGTTCACTGAGAAATGCATAAGCCTGTAGTCAGGAATGGAGCTTTTAGCACTAGCACTGGCATTAACAGTTAGTTACTTGCTAGGCCTGTCAATGGCTTCAGTCATTGTTTAATTTACAACATAAGGGATCTTAATATGTCCTTTAAGTTGGTGCTTCTCCTTCAGGGCCGACTCGGCATCACACTGACTCGGTATCGGAAAATCCAAGAAACATGTGGCCAAGGCCCGAGCTAGCTAGTTAGCAACTTCAGTGGAAAATAAGATAGAAAAGGTTTGTGTGACTAATGTCATAAACTTTGATGTTGAGCTCACTTTTCTCTAGACTTTTAAGTAATTGGCTGCTAAGGCTAATGCTAGCTCTGTAGCAATAGCAATTAATCTTACAATACAACCTGTAAAATGAAGTATTGAGACTTCTGTAACTTTGTGATGTCACAAGAAAGCAGTCACGTGGCCAGATATCTTTTATTGCTCATATTTACAGTACAAAGTGCAGCTCATTTGTGGATGTGTGCAGGTTTCATTTTTGCACAGACACTGATATGAAATAATAGGGCATGCTGCGCTGATGTCACTGAGTGCAGCCGCTCTCCTGCCACTCCTCAGGAGCTAGTCGTGACTTTACATCAACCCCCCTGACAACTTAAGTTCCAGCCTTTGGCTTGCCAGAAATTTAAATTGACTTAACTCTGTGCCTCTGAAGAACACTGAGAGCCCTCCAGAGAGTTGTTTGTTTCTGCTGTCAAAGTTATTTATTGTGACAGAGATGTTGCTGCTTGTCTGCCTTGGAAGAGGACATTGCAAATTAATGGCTGGTGTCATAAACGTGCCAGAGGAAGCCACACAAAGTGATTTTTTTTAAAGCATCATTTCAACTTTAAAAAATCATTAAACATTAAAAAAAAGTCCTTAAATAGCGTGGGAATATGGGTGAGTACAGAAAACATCTGATTTTTTGCATATCTATTGATTCTTGTTCTTACACGGTCTCTGATTTGGACTGTTTGATTTTGATTTGAGTGAGATTGCAGGCTTCATGAACAAAATATTTAGCCATAAATAAGTTACAGCCATCATATTCAAAGTGCTGCACATTTGTCGGGGAGTTTAATTTACTAGCCCACTTGAGGCTTTAAATATTTACACATATAAATTATTGAGAAGCCCTTAAAGTGACATTTAAAAACAGGGGAAAACAGCAAACAGTACATGTCTACTCGACTGTTTCAGGAAATCTCGGCCTGGGATCTCAATGTAAAGTGAATACACACCAGCCTCAATATATCAGCAATCAGAGGAAATGCTACCTCTGACACAAATAGCTATACATCCTTTCATTTTCTTTCATTTTCTTTCAGCAGCCTGAAAATGTCAAATACAAATGTTCAGGCAGGTCTAATGTGTTGTGCAGGGAAATAAATTGATGAGCCAAATGTGAAAGGTTTTAAATAAGATCATTTAAGCAACCAAACAGACAAAAGCAGTCACAGTGCAGCTCTGTATTTTCATCATAAGTGAACCCTACCATTGAATGACAACTCCAGACCAAATATCCTAATGGATAAAGGTACAGACTTCTTAGAGCCAGAGATTGTGTGAGAGTGATTGACAGCTGAGTGGTGCAGTGGAAGGTGGATAGATTAACAACAGTGGACAGATGAGAAAAAAATATATTCTCTGTCGAGTCGAAGCCATTTTGCAACATCATGGTGTCTTGTGAGGTTTTTTTTTTTTTTTTTTGAAAACTCATTCCAGTTTTCTCACGAACTTTATCCTCTCTGGCTTCAATCCTCTCATTCTTGGATTTTGGGTCTGTACATCAGCAGCATTAATGATTGGGTATGGTTGCACTGGAGATCCAGGGTTGTGGAGCTAAATCTCATTGCTCATTTTGCTCATAGACAGTGTTTGTCCGTATTAGTCGGAGAAAGACAGCTAGAGCTGAAGAAGGCCAGTAATTCTCCCTGTTCTCAATTTATCAGGCCAGTCAAGCTGCACACAGCACACTAACCTGGGGAAATCATTCTTCCTCAACCACCTTTGTGCTCACACACGCTACATAGCTATGTAGAGACAGGGAAGACACTTGTTCAGAACTGTTACCACACAAAGATTCTCTGCAACTCTAAGGGGCCAAAACCACGTATTTATGAAAAATAGTAAGGTAACACTTTACTTGACACCTGTCTCTATAACACATTATAACCATACTTATAATGAGTTATAATGCAGTTATAGCACTGTATAACTATAATTATAAACACTCATAAATTATCATAAAGCATTTTATAATGACTTATAAGGTCAGGTATTATAATATGTTATAATTGTTAGTAACTCGCTGACAATGACCACATCGATAATGCATTATAAATATAGTTATAATCTGTTATAATTGGCTTATAAACGTGTATAACTCTCATTATAAACACTCATTAATTATCATAAGGCTTTATAACAATAAGCATAAGACATCATAGAGCATTTTATAATGGCTTATAAGGTCTTAGTATTATAAAAGAGTTATAATGCTCTATAATGTGTTATGCTTATTGTTATAAAGTCTTATGTGATTTATGAGTGTTTATAATGATGGTTATACATGTTTACAAGCCAATTATAACACATTATAACTATATTTATAATGCATTATAAATGTGGGCATTTTCAGCCAGTTACTAACAATTATAACGTATTATAATACCTGACCTTATAAGTCATGATAAAATGCTTTAGTGTTATGATTATTGTTATAAAGCATTATGATCATTTATGAGTGTTTATACAGTGTTATAACTGCATTATACATCATTATAAGTATGGTTATAATGTGTTATAGAGACAGGCATCAAGTAAAGTGTTACCAATAGGAACATCCACATGATAAGATGCAGATATTAAGCAGCTCCAATGTGTTCCATCGCCATCTTGCTCTAGAAAACCTTTGTCACAAAGAAGTGGCTAATGACAATGCCATTGCTTTGGTAAATATTAACATTCCCATGTTCTACATTTATTTTTCTGTCAGTGATCAGATCAGAAAATGTTTCATATTCAGATAAACACTCAGGGAAACCATTGGCTGGATTGGTGGGAGTGCCTGAAGGCGGTGACTGCTTCATTGTGACATCACAAAGTCACATAAGCCCTGACAGCTTGTTTTGAGGCTCAGTTTTTGAATACAGACTGTATGCATTTCTCTGTGAACTGCACACCTTTAAACTATTGTGCTTTTATGATAATAAAAAAAACACATTGACTGAACTGATGTTGGACCTCTAAAATCAAACAATACTATACAATAACCAAGTAATTCAGTTCAGTTCTAACTCATGTTTTAATTTTCTTGTTATCTCTTAGTTGAAGTGCCATTCATCTAATTGTCTGCCTTCTGCTACAAAGACAGTGGCATCCATCATGTTGTCAGTGTAGCTATAATATCAACTGGGTTCAAACACAATGAAACACATCATTGATTTATTTAGGAAATGTGTGTCCTTCATATCTTCTCTTTCAATCCATGTAGATGACCATCATGTCTGTCCTGTCGGCTAAGAATAAGCATAAGCTAAGGATAAGCAACAGTGACCATTCAGCCACACACACACATGGATACAGTATTAAAAAAAAGTTTGCCTTCATTGGACAGGCATCAAACGCACACACATATAGACAAATTACAACACCAACACAAGTCCACACAAACATGCTGTTGTTGTGATGAAGCTTGAAGTGAGTCTAAGTTTTGAAAGTGCCCTAGGTAAAATAAATACACAATTAAACTGATGGAGTGTCAGAAGCAGCATTTATCAAACTAAGGAACTACACAGTCATCTTTCCCCAATATGCATTTAATGGTGATGGGACTGCACTGTGAGAAAACTGCCACCAGCGCTGGAGGACACTTTCTGACAAGGAGCTGTCACTTCAGTGCTTACAGTGCAGACGAGACTTATTTATTTAACATTTTATGTAAGAAGAGGAAGATCAAAAACGATTTTTGCATTAATGTTTGAGCAGAAAGCGAGGATGTAGAGACTTGTGGAGAAAAATGAGACTGCTGGGACTGATGCTTTACAGAAGTCCTTCATTTCGTTGTGCGTTGCAAAATTTAAACATAAAACTTAACTCAATTACACAGCTGGGGTCGCAAACATCCCTCCTGCTTGTATTAAGATAACTTAGAGAGAGAGCTGTATTTCTGAAATTAAACACTGGATGCAGGTTTCCGGTACAATCTTTACCCACAGGAAATGGAAATTCTTTGTTCACGTTCATTTCAACAGGGACCTCATTAAGCATTTGTTTCAACTGTTGTTTGGTTGTGAATGTGTACGGGCGATGTGTTGTCCCTCAAGATAACGTGGTTTAGAACTAAACTTCCAGTAATATCAGGTCAGCAGCAGAATTAAAGACACAGGTTTCAAGGAACAGTTGTTTGATTGTGGTTTAGTAACAGCCTTTATTTTATTTTTGAATTCAACATTGTTATTTTTTGTCAGCCTCTAGTGATTTAACTATAAACCCTGTTGTTATGATGTAGCCTATTAGTGTTATCCAGGGGATATCTTTGACACTGTGATTATCAGGTGTGGGTTGGTGGAACATTAAAGCATGTCTCTGATCACACCCACACCACTTATAGATGTGTAGTCATGAGGTCTTTTTTTCTTTTTTCTCCTTTTTTATGAAGTGATGCATATACAAGACAAGTGGAGAACAACAAACATATGACGATGAAAAATAACATATTAAAGGGTTAAACAAGACAAATAAATGATGACAAATGATATGCTAGTGCAAACAGTGGTGAACAGATATAGATATGAATTAATGTTGTGGTGGGAGATGGTCTGTGCGTATACGTGTCTGTGAGCATACAGTATGTATGTGTTAGGACTGTACAGCCAGTACACTATTTGTATTCGAGTTCGGATTCGGGCTTTTAAAAAAAACTTAGGATTTGTTATTTGTATTCGGGTAGAAACAGGAAGTGGGCGCACTAGAGACTTCCGCCGAGCTAGCCGGCTATCTTCCGCTTTAGCTCTCGGCTAACTAGAACGGGAATAAAATAATTTAATTGTGCGGCTCTTCTAGACTTTCCAAGCGTAATCAGACTGAATGGATCAAATTCTGGTAGTGAAACGAGTTGTTTCTCGGGTTGTGACACTCAAAAAAATGTATCCACTGTTTTATAGCCGCTTATTTTCCCATTAAGGTGCATTAGCGCCACCTACTGTGTTGGTGTGTGAACCAGGGTCACCTGGTTATGTGCTGTTGCTCCTCTGTGATAACGTAAGATAACGTCTTCACCAAAACCAAACTGTGGTCTGGTACATGGATGTGATTGGCTCAAAACACGCACCAACATGTTCTTTTGTTCTGTTTTGTTATAATCTCTTGTAGTTGGCTCAAAATCATGCTCAAAACACGCATCCAAACGTTTCTTTTTCTTTAGAAAAAAAGCTCCCGAATAATGAGGAGAAACTTCAGACAGAAAAACTATTCTGGATCAAAGCATTATTTTGTGTACTTCCAAATAACGTATTCAGATTCGGGTACATCCCTAATATGTATGTGTTGGAGATAATGGGGATGAACTGGAACGATTGAAACATAAGAAAGAGAAACAGTATGCTGAAATAAAGACCCCAAAAAAGGATACTAAAGTTTAGGGAAAGGAGAGAAAAAAAGTGAGGCCTTTCCAAGCAAAGACAGTGGTACTTAGACAGAATACTTTCACAATAAACAAGACAGATCCATGTAAGTCCATGAGTTTACTGTAGGTCAGTTTGGTTTCTCAGGTCAAACTGCTCAAAATTCTGTTAATGCCATCGCCTCCTCTCCAGCAATAACCAGGCCCAGAGGCATCATGGTATCTCATTGATACACCAGTAATACCTTCAGGGAATTTATACTCTTGCACAAATTCAGACTGACTGCAAAATTAGGTGTTGTGAATTCTATGATGGAGAGAAATCTATGCATGGAGTGTTTTTCCCGTCATAACATGTCACTCAGCTGGAGTGGGCGCTCACCAGACAGGTAGCCCTTGATGTTAAGGTCCTACGTTTTTCAACCCTTTGTTATTTGAACACTTAAGAGAGCCTCGTCGCTATTTGGCTGAAAGTATCAGCTGTCTGGGTGACAGCCACATGAAAGCAGAGGTGGAATATCAGGCAACACAAACTGAGATCGCTCACATGCTGGGTCAGTTGCTCTTTTTAGTTGCTGGATGAAGAAAATCTGAAAACCCTAGTAGCTCTAGGAAGAGCTCAAATACTGCACCGGAGCCCCAGGCCCCTACCGGAGGCGAGAGAAAGACATCGCCACAGGGCTGGAAGGGAATGTATATTCAGTGCAGCATGAAGCTTAAAGAAGATATTACCATGTGAAACAAAACTTGCTGGGCATTGCCCTGTGCTAACGCTTGGAGTTGAGTTTATTATCTGTGTTGGCGTCTCTTTTTCATCTTTATTAACATCTTTAGTTATCTCTCAGTCTCCTATCTGTGGCTGCAGCCCGGCTGATTGTTGTGGCCATTCTGTTTTCACTGATGGAAAGTGGTGCAGCTTCATGTATAACCCACATAATCATGAAGCAGGAGGCTGCGGTCATGTGACCTCTGCACACAGGCTGTTTTTAGTTTGTTGAATACATTTGTAGTATTCAAGTGTTTTTATAATAACAGTACAGTAAATTGGCTTTACATTCTAATGGTTTGCATTGAACTGGGCCAGTATGATCCAGTATCCTTGGCCAGTATCACTTACAGTTAGATAATAAATCTTTAATATGAGCTTTGTTTTTGGTTGTTCTTCCCTCAGATATCCAACTCTACACTTAGTCATCCTGAAGGCCATTCTATTAGCAGATAAGCTAATTGATTATTAATAGAAAGGGTAACTGATAATTCTAATATTTTAAAGACTTTTTTCCGCATTTAAGACGTTTGTAGCATCTAAAGTGTTTTTTATAATGATAAATTATTTTGTTTACCAATAATTAAAAAATAGTAAGCAGAGTTGACGCTGCTGACTGAGAATGTGTTATTTTCCTGGACATCATCTATCCTTGAAAAGAAACAGCACCATTCCTTTTTCAGTACCAACTATCCACACTTGAAATAAAGTGTTTGAACACTGTTGATCAGTGGTGAATGTTTTAAAACAGTTTCTTTTCTGTGACAGTTGTGTGAAGACAAAAGTAGCCTGGTCACATTTTGTCTTTGCTGATGTTGTGTTCATATAAAGCTAACTCTAGCATTTAGTTATGAAGTGACACATTCATTGATAAATAATTTGATAAATATGTCCCCCAAAAAACACCATATGGTCACTAGTGTGCTAACTAACCCTTACCTTAATAATAATTAAATGTTAAAATGTGTTTCCCATTAGGCTTGCATTGAACTGGGCCAGTATGACCCAGTATCCTTGGCCAGTATCACTTTCAGCTAGATAATACATCTTGGTAACCCTTTATTTGATGTCTATCTCTATAACGATATATATTGTATATATATATATATATATATAATGAGTTATAATGCAGTTATAGCACTGTATAACTATAGTTATAAACACATTATCATAATGCTTTATAGCATTATACACTATAAAGCAGCATAACACATTATATAGCATTATAACTCTATAATAATACTTGCCATTATAAAAAAGCTCTATGATGTGTTATGCTTATTGTTATAAAGTCTTGTGATAATTGATGAGTGTTTATAATGATAGTTATACACGTTATAAGCCAATTATAACACATTATATTTATAATGCATTACTGATTTACTAACAGTTATAACGTATTATAATACCTGACCTTGTCACGATAAAATGCTTTAAAGTGTGTTGTGATTATTGTTATAAAGCATTATGACCATTTATGAGTGTTTATAACTATTGTTATACAGCATCATAACTGCATAATAACTAATTATAAGTATGGTTATAATGCGTTATAGAGATAGGTGTCAACAAGTGTTACCTAAATCTTTTATATAAGCTTTGTTTTTGGTTATTCTTCCCTCAGATATCCAACTCTACACTTAGTCCTCCCGAAGGCCATTCTATTCCCAGATCATATAAGCTAATTGATTATTAATAGAAATGGTAACTGATAATTCTAATATTTTAAAGACTTTATTTATGTCCTAAAGAAAGTCTGGCCTAGCCTACTGATGTAGACTATTGTTTTGTTTTGTTTTTTACCTTTCAGCTTACCAATGCTCTCCGCGCTCTGCTTTTGATAGTTCATAGGCCGGAGTGTATGGCCTCTATATCCAACTGAGTTTCAGAAAAACAGAAAGCCAACAGCTACCTGTGAACTTTTTGTTTGATCATCCTCAAACCAGCCACGTGTTCGTACTATCAGGAGGTCCAAGTCATTTGGCTCCATGATGGTGCTATTCAGACAAACTTCTCAAATGTTTCTCCTTTTCCTCACAGTCCTTTCATCTGATTCTCACACAATTTGATATTTGGCATCTACTGACGTTCCAGCAGTATGTACTATTGATAGCCTGATGAAATGTATGATGAGTGTGTGAGGGGGTGCAAATATCAAGTTTTGATGGCACCGCTAAGGCATCATGCGCACAGTGGGTAACAATGGAGAAGCCAAAGTGCGGGTCCAAGGCAGACGAGGCAACACGGCGGAGTTGTTTCACATTCTTTCACACAAAAGAATGTACATTCATCAGAAACCAACGGTATGCATACTGTGGAGAGAAGAAAATAAACCATGAGGCTTTGCTACATATCGATTTTCTCTGAGAACTACGCTTGCAAATACAGCACAGAGGTTCAGGCTATTCACTCTGACTTCTCTTAGCAACACGCTACTCCCGCTGTTTGTTTTTTATTCTACCTCAGTGGTTAAAGAGGAGCCTAATAGTTTGAACAAAGATTCTCTGTCTCAAGGCACAAAAGGCTGTATGGAAACATACAATAGGAATCCACTGTTAGACTATCCCTGGAGTTGATAATGTGTTTGAAAGGAGCCACATGAAACAACTTCGAGGCCCCTGATGGTGTTGGCGGAACCTTGAGGCAATTGACCCATAGAAACATCTAGGGGGGTTATATTTTCATGTAGAAAACAGAGCAGTTGAAAGAACGCCAGGCTGGATTCCTCAATGAAAGTCCATCAGGTGGTCACTTTCACCCCAGGACAGATGTTGTATCAGGAGTTAAACTGCAGGGGTTCAAAACAAAAGCTTAGATATCTCAGTTTCAACACACAATACAACAACAGTGAAAAAAACAAAACAAAGAAAGTGTACAGACAGACATTTTTCGGAGAGTGATGAAATCATTAGGAAATGGTTTGCCTTGAAATGTGACAGCGATCTCTGTATCCAGGGATCAGTCTAAATAAGATGAAACACATGTCCCAGTGAAGTGTACGCGCTGCGCAGGAAGCATCAGGTTCCACTGGTCGAGACGGGACGTCGTCCTCTGGAAACTGTTGAGCTTATTCAAGAGCAATGGCCTGTTACATCCCAACACATGGAAAAACAGAGACATTTATTTATCTCATGTGATGTGTCACTGAGACAATACAAAGATACAAAGACAGCAACATGACAGTGTATTACGGGCCCTGCTTTGCTGCTCTCAATAAGCAATGCAGATCCACAATGAAATTGTGGGTATAATGTAACCACATGTACATCTGCATTAGGGCAAAGGTTGGCTTATGCTTTTGAAGATGGCGAACTGGACCAGCTAATACAGTCAGTCTATTAGCTGTCTTTAAAGGGATAGTTCAACACTGTGGCAATTTTGCCTATTGCCATAATCCCTATAGTCATAGGGGATTGAATTACCTTTAATTATTGGTGCATGTTGTTTTGAGATGCGAGCTGCTCAGCGAACACATTGGAGATGAATGGTACAGGTCCCCTGTCCCTCAAAACTCATCAAAAGTCCAACAACTCCAAGAAGCTCTCGTGGACAAGTTGTGACCTGCACATTTATAATTATGTAACATTACGACACATGAAGCAAATACTCAAAACTACTTTTGCTTTTGAAATTACTCCGCCCAGCAGCCATGTCTGGAATGTAGTTTCGGCTGCATTTGCCCCGAAAACAACTCTGTCTCGTAATGTTACATGATTATTTCATAGCGTGGTGAATGTGCAGGTCACAACATGTCCACCAGAGCATTTTGGAGTTGTTGGATTGTGTATTTGATGAGTTTGATGAGGGACAGGCGACCTGCACCATTCACCTCCATTGTGTTCACTGAGCAGCTCGCGTCTCTTCCCCACAGATCTCAAAACAACGTGAACCGACAATTAAAAGTAATGAACCTACCCTTATGACTATAGGGATTATGGCAATAGGCGAATTTGCCAAAATGTAGAACTATCCCTTTAACTCTCTACTGCAAATGTAGAGAGATGAATATGTGAACTGAGTTAGCTGTACATTAATTAAACTGGGCACAGCAAATTTAAATCCAAGCAACTACTACTACTGTATTGTGAGACCAGTGGTCACTTAATGACTGGGTTTCTGTTCATCCATTACACAGAGCCATTTTAAAACTGTCACATATTTGGCTTTATAGGTTTTTCTTTTTCCTTCTCCTCTTAACATTACAAGCTAAACTAAGTCTAAATGGATGTACAGTACCATGGTACTAAATAAGACAATGCTGTTGCTTTGTACCACCAACAACAGCACAATTAAATACATTGACTTTCTTGTGGAGTTTATCAAGATTATTAAGAAGAACAGCACCTGTAAATCTATTTCTCTATTGCAGCTTTAACTTCATCTTTTTTTTAACACTGCCTTTTGAAACAAAATATTACTGTGCTGAAGATACAGTCATCACTTCAGTGTGTTTTACATTCTGTATGCATTATTTATTAGATCCTCAGCCTCAGTTTTATGTAGATGCAATTTTTGAAGAATATCAATATGGCTGATTTGAAGATGCGTTCCACAAGAGCAAAACAATGTAGGATAAAGAACAGGGAATATTGTGTGTCTGTTGGAGCGAAAGGAAACAAGACTGAGGGCCCTAGTTTCTTAGACCAGGTGAAGTCTAAGTTCAGCGCAGCTTCGCCACGCCAACTAGGCGTGTCCAGGTCCATTTCGCAAGTTTGCTGGACAGCGCAGTCCGACTTAGACCAGCGCAAGCCCGCCCCTCGTCCCTCCCACCGGCGCAAACGGCAAAGGGGGAGGAGAGAGGGCGGGAGGGAGACAGGAGGAGGAGAAGTGGGATTAACACAGCCGATTCGGATCTTCACCAATCAAAGGAGCTCCTCTCCTCACCTTTAACTGCGCGGAGGGCGATGCGCGCTGCAAGTTTGTCATTTTATACTTTGACATGGACGGAGGAAACAGCGACGCCAGAGGCCGAACCTCTCCCCGGAGGAAACAGCTGTGCGGTCCGGAGGTCCGAGATCAGAGTGACCGAATAATGAGTTTACTAACATCCTTAACCAGGTTTGATCTGATACACTGAGAACCGGTGCTCAGTGTAGCCTAAGAAACAACAACTAATAAACTAATGAAGAAACTCACATTTATTCATTTCAATTTATTATTCCCTGTGTAAAACAGATGAGAGGTGTACACTAATCACAACATAAACAAACATGCGGGATGAAATCAGCGTAAAGGACGCTCTCTCTCTCTCTCTGTCCTCCTCTCTCTCTCTCTCTCTCTCTCTCTCTCTCTCTCTCTCTCTCTGTCCGTCTCTTTTTTTCTCTTTTTTTTCTGTGATAGAGATGCTGAGTATAGGCTATATACTGACTATCTGATAGCGAGGCTGTGGTGGACTAAGAGAGATGATGATTTGTGTTTTGTTTTTCATTACGGCTGCGTGATGCGGTAAATAAATAAATAAAGCGATCATCACAAGGGCAGAGTGGTATCTCAACACGGCAGCGACATGCAGTCATCCACCCTCAGTCCTGCTTGGGACATCCACAGCTGCTTTTCAGTGCCAGTTCGTCCCTGCTGTGTTAATTCAGGTGGAGTTTCCTTTACGCGCCGACAGCCTTTGATCTCTGCTTTGATCTGACGTCAGATGTGACGGGACAATCTATATAGATATAAATTCACGTGTTGATTCCATTAGTTGCATTAAATAGTGGTTATTGTGGATATTTATTGCATTGAAATGTGTCTGGAACTGTGGAAATCTGCCTGTGAGGTCTTGGTGACGTGTGTGCACTGCAGGTCAGTCAGCCAAACTTCCACTGCACCTGCTGCGCTTCGCCCTGCGCTGAGAGTAGACCTGGTTGGAGGTGGCGAGCTTTCAGCGCAACCTCGGCGAGACATTTTCGCACAAAACTTCCACTGCACCAAGCTGAATCTGTGACGCCTCCCCCTGCTGCGCGGCCACGCCTATCTCAGCGCAGCGCGATCTACAAATCTCCCAATCTGACTTTGCGCTAGGCTGCGCTGGTCGAAACTTGCATTAGACCGGCTGCGCTACCTTGCGCCACCTGCGCTGCGCCAGCAAACTAGGGCCCTGAGTGTGTAAGTGCAATAATACAGTATGGTCTGTGCATGTTAACACAAACGTGCCATATAGAAATAGTAAAATTCCATGTAATGATCACTGAACAACACAATATTTATACCTGGGCTTATTCTAAAAAATACACATGTACTCCCACAGTCAGAGAAAGCATTGAACCAGCATCTGATGATACAAATGGTAGAAGTGTGAAGATGGCATAGTGGTGCAGTGTCACTGCTCAGCGAGATGGTTCTGGGTTTCATTCCGGGGGCTGGGGCCTTTGTATGTGGAGTTTGTATGTTCTCTCTGTGCTTGTGTGGGTTGTATCCGGTGGTTAAAGGTCAAAGATAAAGGGCACTGTCACTTCACATGTTGTTGGCCATAACTCATGCTAAATTAAGTGGATAAAATTAACTGCTGACATTTCATATATAAAGGGTCAAAGGTCAACTCCATGATGACATAAAATTCTGTAAATCTGGCCGTGATTCAGCGCTGTAGCTCAGGAGGAGGAGGGTGTGAGCATATTTCCTTCAACTTGGATGATTGATGGAGCATACAGCTGCCAGACACTAATTCTAGTTTTATCATTGATACACAATGTTCTTGCAAGACCACCTAGCTTTCTGCTTCACTTCAGCAGTTATGTAAATCTTTTCTTCCTGGGTGAATATGATGTTTTTTTTACTAAATCATCCTGTGTAGACCGTTATTCTTATATGTAACTTTTACAATTTCATGACCGTTTTCAATCACTTAGCTTATGTCACTGGGCTAACACTTGATTTTTTTTTTAAGGGGCCCAAGGACATCTGGTAATATCATACCACAGCTGGTGATAAATATCCTATCTAGGCCTTCTGCTAACTTATATAAGTCATATATATAACTTCCATTTGTCCTTTTCAATATCCCGAGGTTCGGATCTGCTCTTTGATCTTGAAAAACTTTCTGTTTTGACAGATTGGGGGGAGAAAAAAAAAAGCTGAGGGCTTGGGCCTTCAGCTTAAAGTAGTTTCCTCTGACATTCAAGACAGAGGAGAAACAGGGGGAGGGAGAGGGTGGAGAGATGGAGAAAGACCAATATTTTTAGTTTTTGCCTTATTGAGAGGAGAGAAAAGAAACAGAAAGAAAGGAAGGAGAGACAGGAATGATGGACTGAGTTATGGAGGATGGAGAAATCAAGGGATGATAAGGGGCTAAAGAATAACAATACTTGTTGGCAATTAATTGTATTTCATACATTGTGTTGGCTGCTGAGGGGTCCTGGTTTACCAGGTTCAAGGGGTATTACAGCGGTTATGTGCGTGTACGGTAGGAGAGTAAAGCAGAAGAATAAACAAGGGAGACCTGAAGACCATGTCTGTGGTTTGATTTCAGCTAAGTTGGTTGAAGGTTAGAGAAGGGTTTGGTTTTGTTGAAGCACTAAGAACTTTTCACCAGGTGCTGTGAGAGTGTATTAGAAAATAGATAGACCATAAGAAAGTGCAACTTCTATATAATTGTTCAAGGATTTTGGTGGTTTGGTTGTTTATGAACACTTTTGCATTTTGTACATTGTCAATTTATACACCATATACATTGTTATACACATTAAACTAGCTTTGTTTCCTCACCATAATAGATAACACATAACCTGTTTGCAGTTGAATGTTATTTGCTGTCAGAGTTTATTTGTATAGAAGGTTGTGGACACAGGGGATAACAAACAGCACATGTCATGTACAGAATAGTGCAACATTAGAATTACAGTTTGACAATACAAATTTGAAAATAATAATATGAATGAAGATAATATAATATAATGAAGAAAATAACAAAGAGGACGTCAGGCTTCTCCTCCACGATGGAGATCTATAAAGAGGACAAATAAGAGGCAGGACTCAAGCCTGTCATTCACACATACAGGAGAAAAGAAAGTATACATGAGAACAGAGGCAGGGACATTACACACAAAAGGAGAGAGAGAGATACAAGGAGTGTGTGTGTGTGTGTGTCTCTGCTGGAGAGACGGAGCTTTGACAGCCACCAGAAGCACATTTATATCCCAGTCACCGGTGGATATGAGCTGAAGCCGGGCCACTGTCTCTCCTACAAGAGGTTCTCCTGCTGTGTGGGAGGGAGCACCAGTCCACAGTGATAGCCCCGCTGTCAAGATAATGCTACTGTTCATCGCCCCTGAATATCTGGTGAAATATAGCCCAGCTGTGTTGAACCCACTGCCACAGCAGAGAAAAAAATCTATTGTTAATGTCTGGTGGTGTCTCTCTATCTTTTGAGCGAGACAGAGATGATTAAAGCTGCAAGGAGCAAAGAACGTGCCCCAACCTGCAGAGACCATGAGGTAGCAGAGAGGATGCACTGCTTTTTATGTGCATTCTCATTAGTGTCCACCAGTTGGAGCTAGAGACCACAGAATAGAAAATTGGGGCAAATTTGAATGTATAATGCAATTAAAGTAGACATATTATGCCCCCTTTTCCACAAATTAAAATAGTTCCCAGGTGTCTTAAAGACACATCTGTGACATGCTTTGGTCAAAAAACCCCAAGGATCAAACATCACAGCTCTTTTCATCCTCTCAAAACAGCCCTGTTCAGAACGGCTGGTTTCAGGGCCTGTCCCTTTAAATGCAAACAAACCATTGCTTGCCCTGCCCCTTCTACTAGTGGTATTATGCAAATTTAAAACCTAGTTACATCACTGGAAGACAACTGAAGGAACAGCTCGTAAAACCATGTGGATTTCAACCTAGGGAACCTGAAAATTACATTTTTTTTGTCAATTCTCACATTTGGGGGCCTTCAAAAAGTGATATTTCCAAAATGTGTCCCCTTTAAAGCACTTCCTGTTTTATAACTCGCAGATTAATCACCCTGGTTATAATCGTATCCCTCACTGTGACATTTGAATATAGTGGATAGTTGAGTAGATGATGCTCATGCAGAGTGGTGGACTACACTTTCACCAATCCCCTTTATTTCTGGTAGCCTATTAAGACAATCATACAGTAGGGTATTAAGGTAATTAAAGAAATACAGCACCAGGGGAGGCGGAGTAATATAACCTTAATTTGTGGGTGTCAGTCCAGTCGCTGATCTCCATTATGAAAACAACCTGGATTAGACACTATCCATAACAACCACCAAAAAGGCTGCAGGAGGAAACACTGGACATAACCAACTGTATCCAAACATACTTTATCAGCCTTTATTTATCTGTGGAGGGTTTACAACCCATGATATGATGGAAATAGTAAATCGATTTTTTTTTCCTATCCAGACAGCAAAGAGTACTGCACAAAACCCAACACTTAAATAAACCAACCCTGCCCTTGAACATTGGAGTCGAGTCTTCCTTTAAAAACTGTCTGAAATTATGCTTTGCCAACTTTCCTAAACACATATTATATCTTGAGCAAAAAAAGGGAGTTCTAGGCAAAAAAGAGAAGAAAAAAAAGATTTTTTAAATCAAACTTATCTATATATCACATCCACAGCTAAAGAGTACACCAGTTTGAAAATGGTAAAATCTATCTCTGCTGTGTAGACTGAGAGAACAAGTCCAGCATTGTGAAATCAGTGTTTTTCCTAGATTAATGAATAAGTAAATGACATTTCCTATGTGTATCTGAACGACAAAGAACTGGTTCAGTATATGTCTGTTTACATTGGCATATAACAGCATGATGAATAATAGATAGAAGTGATGGATGTGCCTCACTTAGCTGCTCTGTGATTCAGGGTCGTGGTATTGTTGGTGCCATCACACTGACATGACTTACAGTGACACTGCAGAGCTGATCCATAAATAGTACCATTAGTAACACCCCTGGTCTTAGCTGCTAAATGCTGCACTCTGCTCCTCAGCTGCTCTCTGTCTGCGGCATGCTGCTCAGCAGGTAGCGTGTCATTTATTTTACACTGGAGGCCACAGAGTCAAACAAAGAGCTGACACTCACTATAAATCTTTAGTAAAGCTGCAGGAAGCAGGAGTGTTCAGGTGACCGGATTCTGTGGGTTCATCATTATGAGCGACCCCTTTCACACTGTCATATTGGTTCTACAGTGTTCCATACAAGGTGTATTGTAAATATATGGACATAATCATGATACACTACAGTCTTGGGGACTATGGAAAGATGACAGTCACAGGGTGATGTTTTCTTCACGAGTCTTTGTCTAGGACACTCTTTAACAGAAGATCACCTCTAACAAGCAGGGTCAATGATATAAAAGTGTATACACCATTCCCCCTGAGTGGGCGTGGTCTTAATTCTTGATCAGATCAGAATTTATCAATAATACAACATTAGAACAGTTAGAATGTCTGCCAGAATTTGCAGCTAATTTTTATCTGATAACTTCACATCTGATCAACTGGCCTCCTCCCTTTGCTTTATTCCTTTTCTATAAAATATTGTGTATATTTTTTTGTATATTCGTATTTATCTGTGTTTTTATAGAGCCAATGCTCATAATTCCGTGCTCCTCTGCATCTTTGATGTTTCTGCAGAATGACAATAAAGAGAATCTTAGTTCGAGATCAAATCAAACCAGTCCACTCTCTGTTTTCCCTTTTATAATAAAAAATATCATTAGTTTCATTAAGCAAAGAAATCCAGCCGTGAAACCAGACCAGAACTGACATGAGAGAGATCTGTGTTGCTGTTTGTGGTTGATCTGTCGGTCTGAAAGTGTCAGTGGCTTATTTGTATCATTTCTTTTTTTATTTTATTTATATATTTACTAAATAAATATACCTCTCTGACAGCAGTCATTTGATGATGGACTTATGGCAGTTATTAAGTGATGATGAAACTAGGCATTTGCTGGACATCACTCAGACTTTTTTTTAAAAATTGGTTCTTCTTGTGAGGCAAGGCAAGTTTACTTGTATAGCCCATTTTTACAAACAGTTTGTCTAAAAGAGCTTTACATAGCATCATGACACCATCCTCCCAAGAAAACCCTTTTAACAGGGAGGAAGAAATTGGAGAAACCTCAGGGTGGGAATGGAACACCCTGCCTTATACAGTTAGACATGCCACATCAGTAGTAGCCATTTTTTAAAAGCATTTTTTTTTCTCGACAGTGTTTTGTTGAGCGATGAGGTGAAGATCTAAACCATTTTACGATATGTATGCTGTGCTCCTTCTTGCCTTCTTCCTTCTTCTTTATAAACGCGAAACTCATGAAACATGCTCACTGGTTGGCTGGATTTTCCATTCAGGCTGGCGTACAAACATGGCGGCGCAAGATGGCGACACTCTCTAAAGCAAGACACTTGCTCTATGTATAAAAGAATTATAAGGCTACGAAAACCAAACAAATTTTATAGCGATTATAGACGTATACATAATTTAGTTTATTCAGATTTTGCCAATAAACCTTGCAATTATAATTACACACTGGACCTATAATGGGGGCACCTCAGAAACTTTGTAGCATCATAACCGGTGCAATCAATCACAGCAGGTAGTACTGTAGCTACCTCCACATGTGAAAGTAACACTTGTTGCAGAAACATGAACAGACAGATAAAACCTGCAACTCTCTGCGCCGACACTGACAGAACCATGTTTATCCACTCAGAGGTGGACACATCCAACAGACCCAGGCCTGCTGACCCGCGATGCTGATATGGATTATGTTGGTGAGTAACCGTCCCAATGGGATAATGCTGACACAGCAGAGAGGCCATTGTTCGGGGTTCATTTTATCTAGTTATTTATTTCTGGAGTGCGAGTTATAAAGGGCAATACAAGCCAATTTTCTGGTTTCCTGGTTCCCTCACAGATCATAACAGACAAACACGACTCCATCCCCTCGTGTCCGCGGCTCTGCAACACCGCCAGCGAAGAAAGAATTAGAAAAGGCCAGGCTCCTCACATTTATCAGTCCCAGCGATAAGAAAGCACAGTTGTTAGCCAACGCTCCGAGGGATACACCAGCAGGGGAGTCGGAGTCTGATTCCTCAAAGCGCACAGCTGCAGTGTAAAAAACTACCTGCAGACAAGTGGGCCACAGAAGAATACAGACACACGGGAGGAGGTGGGGTTCTTGATCAGTGCGAGATGACAGTATGAATGTGCCTTAAAATCTCAGTACGAGGCTGCTGAGCGAGCTTTAAGAGCCTCTCAGACGTACAGCTCCATTTTTAATGGGGGAGAACAGGGAGAGCTCCTGGCAGCCTGTCACAACATCACAGACTTATTGTGACAGGTGGTTACTGCATATTTCAAACGGTCTGTGTCAGTCAATCAATCAGCGTAAATTCCCCCCCTTTTTTTTTAGTAAGTCATAATTTCATGATGACAGTGACATTCTGTAATATTTTCATTGCGGTGTCAAGGCATTTTGATGTATTCTATTTTTAATTTGAGAGAAAGGAGAAGGGGGTAATGCAAAGTCTGAGTGAAAAGGAGAATTTGTGCGCCGACAGATCGTGAGGTAACTTCCAGCAGGCCCAGCAGGCAGGGCTGCTGTGGCAGGTGAGCTAACTAGTGGCATGCTGGGAAGCCCATAATATGAAGGTGCTGGATATACAGCCACACTAGAGTCGTATTGGAAGTAAAAGTTTGTGTTTCCTGGATCACAATGATGACATTTAACACAAATCGGATAGCACAGTACACGTGCTGTACATCCACACAGGTAGATTTTCATGGAAGCTAAAAAAGAGTTTAAAGGTCCAGTGTGTAATAATTGACAAGGTTTATTGGGAAAATCTGAATATACGACCCATTATGTATACATGTATAATCGCTATGAAATAAATTAAAAGTGCCTCACTAAGGTCATAGTTATACCATAACAAACATGTGTTGGCTTGAAGACACTATACGATATGATGAAATGAAATTAAGTAAAATAAGATTAAAAATGCATGTAATGCCATTCAACAACTTTATCATAAGAGCTCTCTAAATTGGTAACTAGAGAATAAAAACATTCAATTTATTATTCTTGTATCTTTTTCTCACAGCTGTCTGCAAATGATGTTTCCATTCCTGGAGCAGTGAATACAGTAAAAACCTTATTCAGTCATGATCGGTGTGACACAACCACTCTGATAGACGCCTTTATTCAAACTGCTCTTCCTCAAAGGTCGGTGCTGTCAAGGCAGTTTGAAGCAAATTTGTAATCTAGACTTTACTCTACTGCATTAATTCTATTGTGTAAGTGAAGTGATTATGATCTGAAATGTCCCTGTTGTACATACTGTGTGTGTGTGTGACTGAGCCCCAAGAAGGTGAATCTTGTTGAGCAATGCTTTAGTTTTGAGAAAGAGAAACTTGTCCTTCGTGCTCTCTCTTGCCGTGTCTGTCTCACCACAGAGTGAGTGATGGTGGGAGACAAGGAACTGATGAAACAGACACAGAACAATGAAAGGATGGAGGAGAAAGCCAGAGAAAAGCAAACCCAGAGCGTCACAGCCGCCCGTTGTGTGTGTGTGTGTGTGTGTGTGTGTGTGTGTGTGTGTGTGTGTGTGTGTGTGTGTGTGTGTGTGTGTGTGTGTGTGTGTGTGTGTGTGTGTGTGTGTGTGTGTGTGTGTGTGTGTGTGTGTGTGTGTGTGTGTGTGTGTGCTTTAACCGCCAGGACACCAACAGCAGACTGTTGAAACGAAGAGAAAAAAGTAGTGAACAAGGACGGTGGATGATGAAAGACTGTAAAAGGAAAGGCAGGATAAAAAAAAAAAACTGAGAATAAAAGGTGAGGGACGGAGAACAAAGCATTTCACTTAAACTTAACTGGTTGTCATGGAGGAGAAGTCAGGAAAATGCCAAGTGTAAAAGCCTGGGAGCAATGCCATGACATTAAAAGACAAAGATTAACAATGTGGGGAATAAATGGGGGAAAAAAAGGTACAAAAATACAGTTACTCACATTTCAGAGCCAAGCAGCAGGATCCAGCCTCTGACACCGGGTGAACTTTAAAAAGCCGACAATAGCTGCTGCCACAATATTTCAGGTAGTGAAATGGAAAGCAGAATTCTCACTTACCTGTTATATTTTCAAAATGAGGTTTAAAAACAAGTTTTATTCCTGGCACTCGGTAATTTAAACTCATGGACCATGACTAGAGGTTATGCACAAAACTCACAGTGAGGTGTGAAGAGATTTTTAAAGGTTATTTTATTATTGTCTGCACTCAATTTTTTGTTCAAATAGAGAGAGAGGTTAATGTCTGTGATTGTCAAATTTGTTTTGAGATTTAGCTGCTACAGACTGAATATTTATGGACAGAGGGTGTGAAAAACAGTTGTTTGACCTTGCAATAAGTATACTGTAGCTGTGATTTCATTATAAAATTCAGATCCCATTATTATTAAGTTTAACAGCTAGGTGCAACTAGCCTGGTGTCGTCCGCCAACGTACTTTCACTCAATTTTCATTTCCCTTCAGTTACTCTGCCTGGGATTGAAATGTTTTCTCAGCTTTTCTCCTGCAGAGAATCTACCGGCCAATCAGAGAACAGAGGGAGCAGCTGAGAACAATGACGCTGAGGTTATGTGCTAAGTTGGAAGTTGTAGTTCAGTAATGGCGGTGGAGATGGATGTTTGCAGGCCACACTGCTGTCGCTGATGGACATCTGCTGTAGCACACACTGGCTTTGCTCTGCTCATTGCAATGGGGAATGGTTGTTGTTTAGCTACAGCGTGCAGCAGCTTCACGGTTCTGGCTCATGACGAACATCAAGACCAAATGTTAGAGATAACTTGTTATAAAGGCAGATTCAATAGTTTTACACTTCAACAGAGTATTGACCTACCAGGAAGTTTCTCAAGGGAGAGTGGCCATTCCCTTTGCACCATAGCCTGGTCCTAACAGACTAATGGTGGAACCCCGGATCACTGAAAATCTTATTTTTGATGTATGCACAACTTTCCTCATCACACTTAAAGGGAAATTGTGTACAGTAGCAATTATTCCCATCTATCGCAACCAACTCGATCGTATTCTCTATGCTGCATTCATGTGGGATAGGGCAGACTATCTGAAGAAGGAAGGAGATTAAAACACCTGCATCCAAACCTTATTTCTGAAAACATATTAACCCTATTATTTAATACATTTTGGACATTTTTGTTTTATTATTATTCTATTCTGTACATCTACCAATTCCACTCAGACAAGATGCATCACATAAAACTAAAGGAGGAATCAAACAGCACCCTGTTGACTGAGTGAATATGACACCCATTAAATTTTTCTGCAACTTTACAAGTAGTATTATACCATTATCTGAATACCAATGAAATGAATTAATACAATACAATTCCACAATTGTATGACCATGAACAATATCTGCTGATCTCAAAACAAACGCCTACTCAAGTGTTTTCCAACAGAAGTCGTTTACAACAATCCTTTAAATTGATTCTTCAATAGAGACAAAATAAATGTCTTTGTGCTTCTGTAATGAAGTCAGTTAATTATACAGTATGAAAGCACTGATTGCAGGTTTTATATTCATTCATTCATATATACAAATTCATTTTGACTGGAACTTTATTTAGTTGAGCCTGTATGTCTTGTTTCCTTCACATCTGTTTCCAGTCACAGCTGGAGATACAGCGCCTTTCATCTCTTTAACCTGTGAAAAGCAGCAGACAGTTGAAGCTTCTCTCTGCAGAGACGACAAACTACACAGAACCCTTAATGTATTGTCTAAAACAGTCGAGAACAGAAGAGTTCAGATGAAGAGTATCAAGATGTCCCACTCTAAGAACTCCTCAGAAGTGTCATCATGAGTAAAGTGGAGGAGAACATTGCATTGCTTTCAAGTCAAACATCATTACAACGTCCGATAGTTTCAGCTTCAGCAGCGTGTGTTCATGTGATTGATGAACACTCAAAGAGACAGAATATGATTAAATGTGCCTTTTTGATAGTTTTCTTTCTTCTTTGTATTTTTGTTACACACAATTAAAAATGAAAATCAAACCTTTTTAACTAATCCCCTTTTGATCATTAAAAACCCTGAAAAACATATTTTTTTCTGTTTTAGTTTTTACTTTTGAAAATGAAAATCAAACCATTGTTTCTTTTGGTTGTTGGAATTACAAAATTATCACCAGTTTTCTAAGGAGCTTAAAAGATCAATGTCAGACATGTGTAATTAAAACAACAACATGGTTTAGTCAAACGGTCTGGCTGTAGTAAAGTGAATATTCAAGGTTTAAAACCAAATGTGGAGCAGGATTTGGACCTTTTGATTCTAAAAGAACATAGGAACTCTGTTATTAAAGGGATAGTTCAACATTTTTGGCAAATTGGCACATTGCCATAATCCCTATAGTTTTTGGAGTAGGTTTGTTACCTTTAATGGTCGGTGCAAGCTACTTTTAGAATGGCGGAGCAGAGCCACGAGCTGCTCAGAGCTACGCTATGGAGACTAATGGGATTTCTTGGTTTCCCTCATCAAACTCTTCAAATACACAATCCAACAACTCCAAAACGCTCTGGTGGACAAGTTGTGACCTGCACATTCACCACGCTATGAGATAATAACGGAACGTTATGAGACGGAGTTGTTTTTGAGCCAAATGCAGAGACTGCTTGCCGAAAAATTGCTCATCAGTGGTTTTGCATGAATTTACCTCAAAAACAACTCTTTTATTATCTCATAGTGTGGTGAATGTGCAGGTCACAACTTGTCCACCAGAGCGTTTTGGAGTTGTTGGATTGTGTATTTGATGAGTTTGATGAGGGAAACCAAGAAATCCCATTAGCCTCCATAGTGTAGCTCTGAGCAGCTCGCGCCTCTGCTCCACCGTTCTAAAAATAGCTTGCACCGACAATTAAAGGTAACAAACCTCCTCTATAGCTATAAAACTATAGGGATTATGGCAATGGGCCAATTTGCAAATGTTGAACTATCTCTTTAAGCCACTTATTAAATCATCATAATTACTCCAAAGCTGTTAAAATAAGGTAAAAATGTACTGTAGCATGATAGTTAAGCTACAAATCCTGCACAGTTCCTCTTATTCTCTACACTGATCTTCCTCACTTCTCTCATATGTCCCATCAATCATGGACTTCTTTCACCCTAATGACTGTGATAGGAGGCCAATTAACGTCTGAGAGAATCTGGTGCATCTGGTCTGTTTGCGAGCATCATCACCAAAGGATGTATTAGAGGAAAAGTGTCCCGAGGTGCCCCATATGTTTCTGTGGTCCGGTGTGGATATTTACCAGACGTACAGACAGCCATGCTGCTGTTATTGTTCAATAAGGAGTGGATTTTAAGATATTCAGGTTTTAATATGTCAGAGCAGACGGCTAAAGATTATTAAGATTGAAACTAACACCTGAGGAAAGGGGATGCATTTTGCACAGAGATTCCCAGCCCCTCCCCTCCAGGGTTTCACAGATGACTTGCCCTCCAACTTGATGATGCCAAAGTTGGGGGGCGCTCACAAAAGAAGAGTTGTAAAGAGGTTGTTTTATTTGAGGTGTCTTTTTATTCCTTATCACCCTGTAGTCTCAACATCAGAATAAAGAATCTCCACAACTAGTGTATCTAGGTCTCTCTTGCCACTGATCCACACAGCCCCACATCTTGGGTGAAATGCAGTCCATGCATAGCCAACCACAACCTGTGAGGAGTTCTGCCGAGAACCATTTTCACACCTTGCATATCTGCATTTTACACCTTAGTGACAGTCTAATAGGCTTCAAGATTGGGAAAACCTTAACTTTAATTGGTTGCACTTGACCTCTGGTTAACCCCCGAGAGGTTGAAAATAGTTTTTCTTATTGGGCCGTCACATTCTGGGTGTTTAAATAGAGGTGATGTGATTGGCTGCGCTCACCCTCGGCCCACACATCAACATAGAGCGATGGATTTAAACAGCGCTGCCGGTGCCAGATACTTGCTGCTTCACTGATCGCTCACTGAATCTGATCCAACCCTGTTCACATGTATGATGGGAGTCAAACTGTTCCGCAGTGATCTGCAGTGAGGGATGTTTTACAGCCAATCACTGAGGAGTTTCTAGTGGAGTTTTGATTAGTTCAGTTGGCTACCATCTTGGTCTATATGAAATGAGGAAAATGTTCAATCTTCCATACCACTGGTCCATATTGCCATGGCATTATGACTTGCATTAAAATATCCACAGTCCACTATTAGCTTTTCACCAATCTATCCACATTTGAGTCTTGTCTTGGCTAATGTGTTAATTGCACATGCAGATGGAAATAGAGATTTGTCCTTCGGCACTA